>NC_135484.1:56153106-56460513 GCF_052094955.1 Ictidomys tridecemlineatus | reverse complement strand
TCAGAACTTAAAAATACTATAAGGAAAGACCTAGTAAAAAAGATGCTTGGGTAAATATCATTTCAGAATTTCAGAATGGTTCATGAGCCATATATCCTGTTTATGAAGAGTTAAGCCCATTCACTTGTGAAGGAGTTGAACTCTGAAGGCTTTGTCTTATTAGCATAATAACAGAATTTATTGCCCAACTCCTATTAGTTAAGGTACAGAATCCACATGTAGCTTTGAACTCCAAAAATACTTAATGCATCCTTAACTGTCATGCTTTAAACATAAGGAAGTTGAAAGTATCCCCTTCTTAGCCTCTGTTTGCATGTGGTTTCGTGGCATTACAGTGGTATTCAAAAGACAGGCCTCTTTTTTCCTTCAGTTAATTTATTCTCAAGTGTAACATTTGTACAAAAAGATACACATAAGTGAATAAGCTAAGTGAATTTTCAGAAAGTGAATACATAAGTATAACTATCACCAGATCAAGAAGTAGAACATTCTAGCATGTCAGAAGCTCCCCCATTCTTGCCCCCTCCCAGCCCTGCTCACCTCCACATCTGCTCTTTTCCTGACTTCTAACACTGTAGATTAGCTTTGATCCCCACTAGTAAACCCTCCCCTGGCCTCCCAACATTCCTTGGTGTGTGTTGACAGGTCTTGGGTCGGATTCTAGTTGTAAATCCCTGTGTAATTAGTGAGTCTAAAAGAAGTTACTGATTTACCCAAGGGAATCTTTAACAGAAACCATTACTAAAAATCATGCCTTAGGCCCAACTGCAAAGAAGAAAAAAGCTAAGAGTCCCAATTTGCTGGTAGAAGGTTTCATTTAGGATCATCCTGCCTTTGATGGTGTCTTGTGGGGGTGGGGGGAGGCGTATAACATGGTGGAGGACCACAGCCAGACATTTTAACCACACTAACAGATTGGAGAGTTTATGTGATCTCCAAGAAGTCTTGGCTCACGAAGGGGGTGTACCTTAACACCTTCCATCTGAAAGTCACTTCTCCAGCAGCCTCACCTTCCCGGAACCTTGCCTGGAATGAGCAAATTTACCAGACCTTGAAGTCTTTAGAGGCAGTTCTAATAGGCGTGATTTTATGGTTTCCTGCTTTTAGCACAGGAGAGGAGGGTGGGGCCGCTGGCTCCCTGACTGAAGCAGAAGTGACAGCTGACAAGCTTGGTAGAAGGGTGTGGTATTGCACAGTCATTAAAATCAGAACCAAGACCTCAAAAAGCTTTGCAGCCTGGGAACAAGCAGCCCTGCAGACCTTCAGAGCCTCCGGGGACATCACTATGCATTAAGTATGCTCATGGTGATGATCCTGAGTAACTATGAAAAGAGTAAATGAATGTTTGGTGCACTCTCTGCGATGAGAAAAAAAAATACCATAAAAAAATGATTGGGAGCATGGTTCTGGAGTCAGCTTTGATCATCCCTGTGTGGCCTGGGGTGATTTACTTAATCTCATCTGTAAAATGGGGACAAAAATATTCCTCCCTGGTAGCATTCTTGTGAGGATTAGATGAAATTCTGGGCAGCACTCCTTGTGAGCTTGAAGAGGATGTTAGCTATTATTAATTTTGACAGCATGAAAAATGATTAGGTGGCACTCCTCAGTCTTAGGTTACAAATGAGGTGTTTCCTTTTAAAACAGGCCTTGAGATTTCCCAAGAGGGCCTCTCCAAATACAGTGCAAAAAGAGAACTCCTTTTATTACTTGGAAGTAATAGAAAGGTTTACAGTTAGAAGCAGTTAATCATATGAATTAAAA
The DNA here is from genome assembly GCF_052094955.1 of Ictidomys tridecemlineatus. Taxonomy (NCBI): domain Eukaryota; kingdom Metazoa; phylum Chordata; class Mammalia; order Rodentia; family Sciuridae; genus Ictidomys; species Ictidomys tridecemlineatus. Next base: position 56,458,749 of record NC_135484.1, on the reverse strand, counting down.
ATAAGTAGGCAGAGCCAGCCAAGGAGAGATGTAGGAGGTGAGGAAGGGGAGCCCAGCTTGCTCCTCCTGACTCTAGCAGCTAAGTGTAACCGTCGTCATATGGGGCCACATCCTCTGTTCCTTTCCCCTCTTGTCACAGGAGCCCTTTTTTTATCAGAGAGGAAACACTGAAATAAATGACAAGTTGTCTTTCTTTCCTTCCCTGGTGTTTATTTAGTTGGCTGATTTATGAAGAACCTGGATTTCAAGGTGTCCCTTTCGTCTTGGAACCGGGCGAATACCCTGACTTATCCTTCTGGGATACAGAGGAAGCCTACATTGGATCCATGCGGCCTCTGAAAATGGTAAAAATCAAATGTGGTGTTCTTGAAGGCAGTGACTCTGTCAGCTTGACATTGATAATTCACAGGATGTGATGTTGAAGCAACAAATGGGCTTTACAAAATATGTATGTATATGAGAGTTGAGTCCCGAGAAATACAAATTTTTCTTAATGAGAAATTTTGTCAGTTAAATAAACACACACACACACATACACACACACACACACACTTAGTTGTAAATGGATACAATAATTTAATTTTATTTATTTATTTTTATGTGGTGCTGAACATCAAACCCAGTGCTTCATCTGCACGAGGCCCATTGCTGGATAGAAATAATAGAAATGATAATGTCCTAGGTGCTACAGGTTAAAAAGTCGAGAAGACTGTCTTTTGCCTTCAAGGCAGCCTCAGCCTTGCAGAGCTGCAGATGTGTGCTCAAAGTACCAGCCTAGTGTAGAAAGTGAAGGATTAAACATGCATGAAAAAATAGGAGGAAAGCTAGCCAATCCCTAAAAAACAAATACTAAATGTCTTCTTTGATATAATGAGAGCAACTATGAACAGAGCAGGGAGGAAGAGCAGGAAGAAAAGATTAACATTAAACAGAGACATGAGATGGGAGGGAAAGGGAGAGAAAAGGGAAATTGCATGGAAATGAAGGGAGACCCTCATTGCTATACAAAATTACATATAAGAGGTTGTGAGGGGAATGGGAAAATAAACAAGGAGAGAAATGAATTACAGTAGATGGGGTAGAGAGAGAAGATGGGAGGGAAGGGGAGGGGGGATAGTAGGGGATAGGAAAGGTAGAAGAATATAACAATTACTAATAGGGCATTATGTAAAATTGTGGATGTGTAACCGGCGTGATTCTGCAATCTGCATTTGGGGTAAAATTGGGAGCTCATAACCCACTTCAATCTAATGTATGAAATATGATATGTCAAGAGCTTTGTAATGTTGTGAACAACCAATAAAAAAAAAATAGGAGGAATGACAAATAAAATTCCAACTTGTGGCTGATGTGACAGAGGAGGGGGATGATTGGGGAAGCTTTATGATAGATCAGATTGAGTCTTAAACCATGAGCAGGATTATTGTAGATAGAGGTGCCAGAGAATGCACTGTGTGCGCCAGGATGCAGAGTTCTGAAAGGGCAGGACACCGAGGACAAGCCAGTTATGACAGGAGACTCAGCTAGGTGGCACTTGGGCAGGGAGGGCCTGGGGCTGGATGTCCTCCTAAAGATTTGCCTTAGCCTTGTATTTCCTCTACCTTATCCTTATATTTTGCATTGGTCTTTGTCTCTTCTGCTTGGGAGGGACTATAGGTTTGGCTGCGACTCTCTTGTCCCCTCATGGGACACGGTGTGTGCCGTGTTGTAGTAGGTGCTCACTAAACACTTGTGGTGGGACTCAAATTTGGGAACCTCGTGTCTCTGCTTCCCAAGTTGTTGGGGTTATACATAAGTGTGTGCCACCATGCCTGGCTGGGATTTTTTATATTTAATCTAATAGTTTATTTTATAACTTTAACAGTTTTGTAGGTGGTGGGTTGCAAAATCAAATGCCTCCAATGGCCAGGCAAGAAATAAAAATGAGGCTGGCTGGGAGTTCAACCACAGGGAGTGGTGGGGACAGCAAACCCCAGCCTGCATCCTGCAGAAGGCTGAACTTCATGCAGGATCAAAGAGTGCAGAAGGTGAAGGTTGATGCTTGTGAGAGTTTAGGTCCCGAGATGACAGATCTTAGGATTGTTTTTCAAGAGAAATGAGAAATACAGATTTTTCTTAATGAGAAATCTTGTCAGTTAAATAAAAACAAAAACACACTCTATGTGCACCTTGAACATACAGACCACTGTGTGAGTCTGTTCTAGGTAGACTTCCTGTATCCTCATTGCTTTGTTGGTAATTTTAGCACTAGTTCACATACATTAAAACAAAGTGGAATGTAATCACACGATGAGATTCACTTTCTATGGGTAATATAAAATGGTAAGGAATCAATGAAAAACCCTTTTTCTCTGTTATTTTTCTTTTCAGGGTGGTCGTAAAGTTGAATTCCCAACAGATCCGAAGGTAAGTGTGTATGAGCGTGTGTGCATGTGTTATTCCACTCCACCTCCATGAAGATAATGCTTGTGTGACTTCACCTATAAAGCTTCGCCACACATAGTTGCCCCCAAAGGAAGATGTCCCAACTTACACGTGCCATCCTCCGGGCTGGAAAATACTGCTAATGGCACAATTATCATTAACTGTATGTGGAGCCCTGGTTCAAAAGGTTGATGGTTGCATTCAATGTATAATTTTTGGTTGTATTTACTAATTGCAGGGCCTGTTGCTGCTTGCCAGTTAGCCAAGAAGAAACTTTTTCAAGACAAGTTCTCCCTACTCCCAAATGCTGTTATTCCTATTTCCCACATCTATGCCACATACTTTGATGGTATAGATTTAAAAAAAAATTCAAAGCAACTTTAGAATTCTGATTTCTAAGCAAACAAGCAAAGTTTGTCCTAAGTAAATTAGTAAACTATAACAGTCTGTCCTAAGCAAAGTTCTACATATCAGTTCTCAACATTGAACAAAATCAAGTGATTTAAAAACTGTCTTTTATGCTCTGGTTCTGGGCTATTTCACATCAGGTCAGTGGGTAGAGGTGGGGAGACCTACTGCTTTTTTTTTAAAAAAAAAACTATATTATCACTGGTCTATCTTATTTCTGTTGTAGGTTATTATTTATGAAAAGCCTTTCTTTGAAGGAAGATGTATGGAACTAGAAACAGACCTGTGTAGCATTGTCACTGATGAGACAGAAGTGACTGGAGATGATCACTTGCCCCTTACATCAGTGGGGTCCATGAAAGTTCTAAGAGGCATGTAAGTAGACAGGCATCACTGGAAGGATTTCTTTTTCCTTTAAACAAGCAGTAAATGTGTCCTCCTCCCTGCCAAAGGTGTTATTTCCAATTCTGTGGCATGATGAATTTCAATGGCTTTACCCACGCCTGTATCTCACCCATTGTGACCCGCACTTGGAATTGACCATCCAGACTAATTAAATCTGCAGACTTGTTTATTAGAATTATGCTCCAAATTATACTGAACTGTTATAGTTTGCTTTCTAATTTGTGTGATCTTTTGTAATTTTTAGATCTTACCCATTTACTATAGATGTATACCCTGGAACTAGTCTTAAAAATAGCCAAAAACTCAAAATATTTGAATTATTATTTTAGGAAAGCCTATCCAGTTTTATTTGCTGGGGTTCGTTTGAGTCAGCTGAAATAATCTCAAATACCCTCACACCCTTTTAGTCCTCTGAGGAGCTTGTGTCTTAGGTTGTGTTCTTCAACATAGTCTCCTAAATTTTAGAGAATTCCAGTAGTGAGCACTTTAGTAATCTAGCTTTAAAACTATAGGTATTTGTCAGTTAAACTGATGTGTGCATAAGGACAGTTTTAAATGTCTGAAAATCACTGCTCGATGCCTGTTCTTTCAATTGCAGTTGGGTTGCCTATGAGAAGCCTGGATTTGTGGGTCATCAGTATTTGCTAGAAGAAGGAGAATACAAGGATTGGAAAGACTGGGGAGGTTATAATGGAGAGCTTCAGTCCTTACGACCTATATTAGGGGTAAGTTGAAGGAAAGCTAATGGCTTGTTCTTAGTTTTATTTTTTTTTAAATAATAAATGGCTACTCTTTAAATTTTGAATATATTTTTTTCAACAGGATTTTTCAAATGCTCACATGATAATGTACAGTGACAAAAACTTTGGATCCAAAGGTTCCAGTATTGATGTATTAGGAATTGTTGCTAATTTAAAGGAGACTGGATATGGAGTGAAGACACAGTCTATTAATGTACTGAGTGGAGTGTAAGTGAATTAATCCATTTGGGATCTTAAACATGGGTTCTGCCTTGGTTTGTGTTAAACTAATAAGACTGTGACACAGAATAGGCTACTCAGTAAATATATCAACAGCTCACCCTTAACTCAGGCACTTAATATTTACTGCCATGCCTTTTCATAACTGATTTGAAATATTTCTAATAGCCAAGCATCATGGTGCACACCTGTAACCCCAGGCACTTGGAAGGCTAAGGCAGGAGGATTGCAAATTGCCCCCAAAGGACCAGCCATGACAGCTTAGCATGACCCTCTCTCAGAATGAAAAGGGGTGGGCATGTACTTCAGTGGTAGAGCATCTATGGGATCAGTCCCCAGTACTGCAAAATAAACAAACAACAACAACAACAAAAACTTGTTATAACATGTAATAAAATGTTGGAGTAAGCTTCAGGGTATCTTCATGGAAATATCATTAATTTCTTAAGATGAAAATCAAATAATTAGTAATCTAACATTGAAAACCCAAGGGTGGAACAAAAGTCGAATGTTTTCCCATGTTCCTACACCTGCTCCCAAAGGTTTCTTCATTATTATTTGGTCATAAAAATAATTGTTTCAATCTACCTGGAGTTAGCAATTCAATGCTTTATTAATGGTAAATCAAGTTTTTATTGAATGATGACCAGTCAAGAGGCCAGTGACTGTGGGCCAAACTCAGTTGGCTCAAGTGATAAAAATAGAACTCTGTGGCTTAGCAAACTGAAAAGTCCTAGAGAAGATTTTGCTTCAGGCATGGCTGGATGTAGGGGATCAAACACTGTCATCAGAATTTGGTCTCTGTCTCTTGCCTAAACTTTTTTCTATGCTGGCTCTGTTTCTAGGCAAGTCCATGTCACCTGGCATCCTTTGGTCACATCTGGCTTTTATTTTCCCAACTCATTGATCACAGTGGAAAGGTTTTCTCTTTCCCTCACAAGTTCCAGGTTTGTCTCTGATTTCCCAAACATGGATCACATGCACACAATGGCCATGCCTGTGTGATGTGCAGATCCCTAGAGCTGAGATGTAGGTGGCTCCTCCATCCTGCAGGAGCCACTTAGGAAATTATTGGAACATAAGAAGTGAGGATAGATACCAGATGTGCAGAAACAGCGGGTGTGATTGTAGGGAGTTGTAGAATTCTTTTTTTCCAGTGTTTGGGATAAACCCAGGGCATTGAGCATGTTAGACAAGCTTTCTACCACTGAACTATAGCCCTAGCCCCCCCCCGAAATTATTCCTGTAATCCAGGCTGATGTCTGTTCTAATTTGTTATAAATGGTTATATGAAATAATTTAACACCATTGTTATTGAAAGTGTTTGACGTTAGGGTTTTTGTTTTTTAATTTTCGTGGTACTGAGGATTGTTAATGGTCGGACTCCTGCCAGTGACTGTGAGCCAGGAAATGCTAGGGAAATGTTCTACCACTGAGCTGCATTGCCAGCCCCTTTTTAAATTTTTAAAACTTAAGGCCAGGGTTTGTTCAGTTGTCCATGCTGGCCTTGAACTTATTATCCTCTTACCTCAGCCTCTGGAGCAGTTGCGATTGCAGGCATGTGCCAGTGCACCCCAGCTGATGTTAAGTTTTTGGTGTCATGAGTGACATAACTTATTTGCATCAGTCTAGCCTCAAACCTGTTGTATTTCATGGGGCCTCCCACAATAGCCCTGCATATTTGAGATGTTCCTAATGTACAGTACTTTTTGCTATTAGAAATGCTCACTAGATTCTTGTGTAGGTTCCTGCTTGTGTTGCCAGCCTTGCAGAATAATATCAGCTGCTTCTGGATCTTAGCAGTCTTAGAAAATGTGTCCTGTTGTGTCCTATCCTGGAGCCCTTGTATTTTAGAATCACAGTTGACCATCTATGAAAGATGACATCTGAAATGTATAGCAGAAATCCTTTGAATTGGTGCTGTGACTCTGTGGTATTTTAGATTGCCTTTACAGCTAGTCAGGTGGGAAACAGAGAGACCAATTCAGTCTGGCAAAACAGTTGTGTATTTTGATACTCATCTGGTGTGTTGATTAGTCATAAGTCAGTCATTCAACCTAGCAAAGGAGGTCAAAGAATGCTGGATAGCATTTCCTTTTATGTAGATTATGCATCTATGTAGATTATGCTGTTAACACAGGTAGAATTATTATGCCCTGAGCCATTCTTCTTTCCTTTTTACCCAGCCCCTGTTTACTTGAATTGGTTTCCTTTATAAAATGCGGCTTTTATATGTTTCTATTATTAGTCATTTCTAGTTGTATTTCCTGGCTTGGGCTTTTTTTCTCATTGCAGCCGTTGAGTTTTGGTGTGGGGGAAGCTGAAGAGAGGTACACACGCACACACCACTTCCTTTTAATTCTTTGGATAAAGCAGGGCTTCTATACTTACCAGGACCAGCTGCCTCCTCATTATTTCATGCACCTTTGTCACTTGAAAAATATTTATTAAGGTCTACTGTGTGCAAAAGTATTATATTATATCCTTACAAATGTTATAGCATTTATATAAAATATAATTATTGCTACAAAAGAGATGGAGATTAAATGTTTTCCACAGCAGAGAGAGATTAATTTCTGGTCCCGAGGAGTTTGGACTGGAGTTAGGCCTTGCAGGGTGGGAAGGGTAAGGTATACCAAGATGAGGAAGACTATTCAGTCTTACTAGTTTCAAAGAAAATTGGTTTTACTTTTAATAGCTTTATTTTTATTGGTTAATAAGCATTTTAGCTGATTCTTTATTTCTTTAGTTTGTTCTTTATTTCTATTAGTTATAGGAAAAAAAATAAAAATTTTTTGAAATTCTTGTTCTGTGAAAGTATCTCCCAGGAAACTCACAGGTAATAAATTCCCTGGGGAGCAAACTTGTGATGAAACTTCCTGAAACAGCCTTCAGGAAGCATGCTTATGAGACCAGAGTTGAGGTTTTGAGGAACTACATTCCATTTCTTATTGGAAAATCAGAAGAAACTCCTTTACACAACTCTTGCTTATCAATTTCTAGGTCTGAGCTATACTCTTCCTCAAATAATGGAAACTGGGCTAATTTTTTTTTTTAAATAAAGAGCAGAATGAAATTTTCTGGAGCATAGATAAAAATAACTGGGCCATTATCTTAAATTCTTTTTCCTTTGGCCTACCACAGAAGGGCAGGTTTGGTAATTCTGAGCCATTACACTGCCAGGCCAGGACCTGCTAGCACTTGTACATGCCTCTCTCCCGGCCCTTGCCAGCCTTTACACAGAGCATCCTGATTCACATGTACAGAAAACGTTTGAATTGGGCCACTATGGCATACAATCTAAAATAAAACAGAAACTCTGCAACATTCGTTTCATTAGTATAATAATACTTACATATCTTTTTTTTTTTTTTTTTTTTTTTTTGGTGGTGCTGGGGATTGAACCCAGGGCTTCATACATGCAGGCAAACATTCCTCTACCACTGAGTCACATCCCCAGCCTGAATATGGGGTTTTCTTGAGTCCCAAGTATTAATAGATGCTCACCTCAGATGGTGTATTTGGGTTTCTTCTCCCTCCTCCAGGACCCCCTCTGTAACACACAATTCATGGAATCCAGTTGGGGCTGCATCTTGGAGAACAGCAGCAGTCTGAATTCATGTAGCATCTTCATAAGTTGTTTTCCTGTCTCAACTTTGGTGAATGAGATGGGCTTAACTGGGTGTTGTGTGTTTACTTGCCTGTAGTTTGTTTTAGTTTTATAGGGAACTGGAGTACCCATATTTGTTAGTTCAAGAATAAAGGGGAAAAAAATTTTAAAAAGAAGGATTGAGATGCTTCTCCCAGACTCACTTAGTGGCTGTCCACTCACCTCGGGAGCATTATCTCTCATCTCTTGCTCTTTACTGGCTTTTTCTCTCTATATACATTGAAGTGGGATAAAAAGCCCTTTAGCCCTTTGTTCTTTAACTTGTTACAAGGCCCTTCTGGGAACACCTTTTTTGAGATATGACTTTTTAACTTAATTTTTCCTTTTTAAAAGTCCTATTTTTTTTTTTAATCTCCTTGCTAAGCAGACATCCCCCTCCCTCAACACACACACCATACAGCACCCTGCTACTGTCACTGTCACTGCTCAGCATGTGGTTAGCCACAGGCTGCATGTGCAGAGGCAGTACTACAGGTACCCATGTGCCTGTGACCTCACCAGGTCAGTGCCGGGATCTCAGCCAACTCCCTTACCTATAAAGGAAAACACAAACTTTCACAAAGATTAAAGGGCCTCTTCAAAGTCACCTGAAAGTTAATGTCTTGACCTCAGCTGGAACAAGGTCTTCTAGTTACTCATCATGACAAAGAGTAGGTTTTTTAAACTGCTAAGGAAGCTCAGAAATGGGGTGTCCATATTTTCTGAAAGAGACTGGGATTGGTGTTTATAGCAGTTCCCGTCAGATGGCCAGAGGTGAGTGTTCAAATGTAAACTGTTGGAGCTACTTAACTACTAGTTGAGATTTCTGCAGCGTTCTTTTTCTCCTTGGTGGCTGTTCATTTCCTGGCGATGTCTGGGCTCATGTTTTTGTTTAAATTGGCCCTTGGTAAAATCTGAATCTGATTTATGCATGAACGACACAGACTGTTTTAGGAATGCTTTAATAGAATAGTAAATGGAAGGAAACTTCACAAGACACATGACAGGTGGGTGGCAACGCAAAGAGAGCCCAGTAAACCTCAGGAGATGTAGGTTTGGTCATGCTCTGGCCACTAATTGGTTGTGTCAGCTTGGACAGGTCACTTTCCATTCAGAACAAACAGCAACAAATAATTCCTTGTCATGCTTCTTACTCATCTAAGAACTTAGGGATTTTGTGTTTTTCATTGTATTCTTAGTGCCAGTCTAGTTCCTGGCACATGGCAAAAGGGCAGTCTGGGTTTACTCAGTGTATATGAATGAATTAACTTTTCTGTGTCTTTAGATTTTCCCATCTGTAAATTGGGCACACCAGTACTTCCTTTGATAAGTGTAACTTAGATGTGAGAGCACTTTGGAAAGTTCTGAATACAATATATTGTATTATGGGATGTTCATTAGAGCAATGAATTAACTAAGGAGTAGACACCAAATCTTTCTTGAACACAACAGAACTGAAAAACCATTTTCCCTTCAAAGACTTTATCTTTGGATAGGAAATAACATAGGAATAGTTAGTTTTGTTGATTTTTCTCTCCAAGTTTAGATCACTGAAAAGATAACAAATGAAAACATTCACAAGAGATTGGAGTATTTCTGTGAGTTTGGTTTTGCTTATTATACCATTCTATGATGCTGGAAATAATGTTTGAAACAAAATCTTAATTAGCTGCATTTTTTTAGCATTTAACTTTTTTAATGTGTTTTATTGTATAATAGGGACATAACTTCCTGTTAAAATCTTTCTGCAGAAATATTTTAATGTTGATAACAAAAAGAATTTTTGTTTGCTTATTAAAAGGAATAGGTTCTTCTTGAAAGTTCAGTTTGTTTCCTTAGAAGAGAATTAGGAAAATACAATATATACCAAAGAAATACCCTTATTGGAGCTTCCTCAAGGAATAGGGATTTGATAAATAAGAACATCACAAAGTTAATGTAAAGATACTTTTTTTTGTGTGTGTCTTTTGGTCATGAAGTCTCACTGTCTTGCCCAGGCTGGTCTTGAACTCCTGGGCTTAAGTGATCCTCCCACCTAAGCATCCTGAGTAGCTAGGACTTTTTAGATTTTGCCTACCATTTTGATTTGTCATGTGGACAAATCCATTCCTAAAGATTAATGGAGATTCAGAAATATTATGGTTGTTGATTGGTAAAACAAATGAAGGTCTCCATATGATACCTGTTCACCCATATTTATATGACAGTTTTATATGTAAAATAGGAGTGATAACTGATCACTGTTTTTGTTTCTTTAGATGGGTAGCCTATGAAAATCCTGACTTCACTGGAGAACAGTATATTCTGGATAAAGGCTTTTACACCAGTTTTGAGGACTGGGGAGGCAAAAATTGTAAGATCTCTTCTGTCCAACCCATAAGTTTGGTAAGGACTTATATATGTTTGTACAAGAATATTTAACTGGGGCTGCGGCTGGGGCTCACCAGTAGTGCACTTGCCTGGTATGTGTAAGGCACTGGGTTCGATTCTCAGCACCACATATAAATAAATAAAATAAAAATCTATCAACGAACTAAAAAATATTTGTATCAATTTGGGATTTTCATAATGTAATCTTCTGGTTCACTATTGACTGCTACAGGAAATATTCTGAGGTTATTTTAACAGTAATTGCTAATGGTCTGAAAGAGAAAATTTCTTCAACATGTCTGCTCTATTAATTTCCTTTTCTCTTCCTTTTTAAAATTTTTAGGATTCTTTCACTGGCCCAAGGAGACGAAACCAGGTAATTTTTAAAAATATTCCAGTTTTGTTTTCTTTCTTTTCTTTTTTTTTTAATAATTAAGGGATCTTTCACTGAAAAGCTGACTTATGTGTTAAGTGTCAGATATGTGGGACATTTTGTTAATTTCACCCATTTTTATGCTGGAAAACCTAATTGTATTTTTTATTTTCTTTTCATCCTTGTCTCTCTACTCCTTTCCTCCTTTTCTTTTTCTTTTTTTGGCTAGGGATTAAACCTAGGGCTTTATGTTCATCAATTGTACTATTTATTTATTTATTTTGCATTACAATTCTTAATACACCATTATACAATAATTCATCAGTTGTATTTTAAAAATAAGATGTTAACTTTAATGCTTAATTGGTAGCACTGACCCATGTCTAAATTTTTCTTATATTCTTATCATGTAAATTATCACGTAAAGCTGAAATGTATATCATTACATTGAATCAGTTTACATTAACACACTAAGATAAATATTTCAAACAATAGCATATAGTTATCATGATAAATGGTAGAATGAATTTTCATATTTGCTGTGTCTGCATTAGACAGACATTTTATATGGTCTCACTCAAGCCTTTTGATGATTGCAGACTCCCAAATCAACTGTAGTGTTGCATTTGTTATTTAAGCTTTTTAATGGAAATGTTCAGACAGCCATAATTACAGAGGTACAAACATCACTGTAGTTTCCTTTATTGGCATATGAATGATTCCAATAAGTCAGCAAGTATCTTCCATTGAGAGGGAGGAAAACTATACTATATATTTCCAAAATGCAGTTTATTGTTAATGTTAGAACAGATGAATAATTACTTTTGGCCACAATAAAGCTTTAAAATGCCTCATAGCTTGTTAACAATAGGGTGTTCTATAGAAAGTTGCCTCTGTTGTTGGATTGTCCTTTGATGCCGCTGAATTAAATAGTCATGAATGGTATAGCCAACGTGTTTCTAATTGATCATTAATACAGTAGTAGAAAATTAAAGGATTTGTAAAGTTCACACCAGTTTACTGTAACAAGTTAGCAGGTCAGTTTTGGGTCATCAATTCAAAAGCTGAATGTGTTAACATGTTTTAGGGAAATAATTTTGTGTGTTCTGTTTACTTTTGCAAAGATTCACTTGTTTTCAGAACCACAGTTTCAAGGTCAGAGTCAAAGATTTGAAGAAACAACAGATCACATTGATGATTCATTTTCTACCAAGTCCTGCCGAGTTTTAGGAGGCAGGTAAGCAAAACAATGGAGTTGCAGAGTGGGACCACTGGGATAAAATACAATTCACAAATCAATTTTGCAATAGTCATCAGGTGCCTGGCACTCTATGAAACCACCATCTTAGTTTAGAAGTATACTCTGCAGCATCTGAGTGCTAGATGCCAGAGGATGTGGACATCAGTGTGGGTTAGAGAAGTTGAAGGTCACCTCAGTGTGCGAGGAATTCATGTCAAATTCCATACTCCAAATACCTGCTCCCTCATCTATAAAAGGAGAGCTGGACCCTAGATAATCTCCAAGGTACCTCACAAAGTAGATTGTTTTATAGGCAGACAGTAATACAATAGGCACATTCTGTACACTGGGCAGATGAAGAAAAGTACCTGGTTGGGGTGGGGTTGGTGTTCATGCTGATCCAGGAACACACCATCCCTCTTAGCTGGAGCCTCTTGTTGGAAAGAAGCAAGCCAGCTTGGACTGGGAGGGTGAGCTCACACTGCAAAGACTCCCCCTAGGCAATAAGAGTTTCTCTGAATGCCACAGGAAACCCAAGATGGGAAAGGCCTTGGGCTCAAGGAGCCAAGCTGAAAAACAATGGTTTTACCAAAGGGGAGGGTCTAAGATCTGGGAAACTTGGTCAGGAAAATGTTGGAGCAGTCTGCATAAGAATTGATGAGGAATTAAGTCTAATGATAATAGTAATGGTTCCTTTGATCCTATAAGCCACACTACCATATCACTTAGCATCTCACAGTGAAAGAGCACTGGCTTCTTGTTCAAACACACACACTGATGGTGAGGCTTCAGAGCTGCTTAGCACATGGCTCCATCTCAACCTGGCTCCTCCTTATCCCCACTTTCTTCATGTAGTGCTGCCAGACATACACCTGCTTTTGTTGCCTGTCTCTACTCTTTGTAAAGCATAAATTAAGGAGAGTAGGGACTTGTTTTGTTTTCTCCTGTGTCTCTAGATCAGGAAAATGCCTGACATGTAATTTTCCTCAATTTGTAGAATTTAAGGGGGCGGGGGAAACTTCTAGGGAAGCCTGATATATCACCATTTTATCAATAATCTTGAGGCCTTGAGATGCCAAGTGATTCATCTAAGTCACTATGATATTTTTGAGTCCTGGCCCAGGCCAGAGCTATTAGAAATGAGGGTAAAGAGTAAAGGGAAGTGTAAGAGAAATTTTGGGAGGATATCAATATATCTTGGTGACTGACAGCTTTGATGGTTGAAGAAAAATTATAACAGAGGACTCCTAGGCTTGAAGCTGCATGAGCTGGGAATAGGTGTCCCCTATGAGAGAAGCAAGGAAGGCTGGTAGGTGGGGAAGTAAAACCAAAGGTCATTGCACAGAGAAGAAAGTTTTGTTTCCAAAATGCAAAGTTAATTTATATGAATTATATATATATTATATTCATAAGTTATATAATTTATATAACTTATGAATATGAATTTGTCATGAGATGAAATGAAGTAAATATATTTAGATATTTTTGAAGAAAGAAAAGTTGGCCATAAGCCTCATGTTTATGGTATGGCAGTCTGCCTCTAAAATTCAGACTTATTGAGTAGAAATGCTCAAATTGCATCCTGTGTGTGTGGTTTTCCTACTGTAGCTGGGTTGCATACGATGGAGAAAACTTCTCCGGCAATCAGTATGTGTTGGAAGAAGGCCACTATCCTTGTCTCTCTGCAATGGGATGCCTGCCTGGAGCAACTTTCAAGTCTCTTCGTTTTATAGATGTGGTAAGTATGTCAGTGTGAACACAGGATTTCAGAAATGTATGGTCCACATAGCTGATGATTAGAGCAGGAAACCAGCATCTGGAACTTACTTAGGGATTAACGTTGGAGACAAGAAAACAGTTGCAGTGAGCTCTCCATCCTGTCACTTTTGATGTCTTTATATGTCTGTAATGTATAAATTGTTTGCTGTTTTCTCAGACTTCTGGGGCAGGGTGTTAGGTTAGTCACAGGCCACTGTCATTACGGGATAATTTAAGGACCCTCTCCTGTGTTGTTTTTCCCTACTTCCTACCATAATTCTATCCTTCTCCCTTTCACAGGCACCCATTCTAATGTGTTTTTGGAATATAGCTTGGATAGTCTTGTAAAATGTATGTTTTTGAAAGGTCTGTATTTAGGCTTTCAATTTATATAAACCTTATGCTACAATTCTTGTGCTTATAAATGTAACTACTTAACATTAAAATTTGCAAGAGCCATCCGTTTTGCTATATGTACATGTAGATTGTTAGCTAACTATACATGTATTCCACACCTTGTGTTACTTATTGGATCCTCATATGTTTATCCTGCTGGAACATGTGGGAGTCTCTTGGGGATGATTAGGGAGTGGAAGTGCTGGGTCTCACTTGGTGCTGCCAGATCCACCTCTTCCCACTGGTGGGGCACTCCGATTCCTGCTTCCCACATTGTCACAACTATGTATTCTCTTTCTCATGTCAGTTTGATGGAATGGGTAGGAAGTATTGTGTCATTGTTGGGTTGATTTGTACATCACTGTTAGGTTGGTAGCTCATGTAATTTATTTGTCATATTCTGATTGGTAAATTGCCAATTTATAGCCTTTGTCCCCCTCCTTATTTATTTTTTTGTATCTTTTAGAGTTGTTACTGATTTGCAGAAATTCCTGGTAGTTTTTTAGACTATTATGACTCTTGTAGGAGAAATTTTCAAATGACTTGTAAGTGTTAATCCAGGTTATAGTGCCCCCTTTTGGACAGAAATTTTTCATTTTGACATAGTCCAAGTAATAGAACAACACAACTGTAAGATAATTTTCCGATATTTAAGTCTAAGTGTGTCTGCAGTTCTGGAAAATTTTTTTAGTTCTTGGTAACTGATCTCATAAAAAGCTTTAAACATATGTACATGATGATTTTAAAGATAGGAAGAACATGTGAGTCGGCTTTCTATTATCCATGTCTGCCTGTTTAAATAACAAAATGCTATTGAGACATGAAAATAGTATTGGTGAAACATGGAATGATGAGGTAAGATTCATTAGCTTACAAGTAATGGAATAAGACTTTCTGATAGTTACTTTTGCCTAAAATTCTAAAGGCTATCTTCAAGTATATATTTTGAGGTTTTCAAATGCCATTCCTTAATCAGAGCTTGGCATTTATATTCACAGCTCTCAGACACTTACCTGTAAGTGTCTATATCATCTGTGATGTCCTTTTAAATTTTGATTGTGAGGGAACAGACATTTTTGCCCCTAGTAAAAATAGACATTTTTATGGATGTGCGGTGCTGGGATCAATCCTGGGGCCTTGTTGCAGGCTAGACACTCTACTACTGAGCTGCATCCCCAGCCCTATATATTTTTAATTGTAATTTAATACTTCAGAATTGTTTAATTGATTCTTGATATTAATATTGAGTGTTGGAAACATTTTGGGCATGCCATTTTAGAGAAAATTGCAGTAAACATGCAAAGTAGTCAGATGACTACAATGTTTGTCTTGTTTCCTCCTTGTGTGTTTTATATAACCTAATTCCTAGAACATGCAAACCACCTCCACGTATTAATCTGCTCTGTTGATGGGTGGACAAAATCTTTCCTACATGTCAGGACATATCCACATGAATGAAGCTGTAAAGTGCCGCACCCTTGCCACAGAACTTTAAGCAGGTGGGGAAATAATTGCAATCCCCACCTACTTTTTTGATGTATCATTTATGATCTTAGGAGTATTATCATTAGAGCTTAGTCTAGGGTCATAAGGGTTTGTAATTTGAAAACAAACATAAGCTTCCAACGTTTCATTTTTCTGAAATTCAGTGAACTTGTGTGTTGTTGTTCTCTTTAAAATGATTAACAGTTTGAAACTGGGGCTTCCATCCTGTTTTCTTTCCTCCAGACAATGATCCTACAGGAAGATTTGGGAGCGTGAGTATATAGAATCCTAATCTTATTAACAGGAGAAACAAAAACATTTGAAAATAGCTGCAAAGGGACATCTCCTTAACTAGGAATACTACTGAAAAAGGCTAGGGTGAAAATAAATTCTGTCAAAAGTGTTGATATTCCACGTATGTCTCCATTTCTCTGGCTGGGATCTTTTCCCTGCTACTTAACATGATTGGCGTGGACCTGCCTTTATGTGCAGTGGGGAAACTTGCAGCCCCTCTATCCTTTCCCTGCACTTCGTAGCATGTAGTCACCAGGCTTCCCAGGAAAGGGAGTTTATGAATCAGCCACATCTGGCAGTCTTGTGCTTTGTCCTTGTACTCAGATCATTTTCACATAAGCTTCCAATTATTAACAGATGAATAACAGAACACTATTTTTGTTTCCAAACAGGAATTTTCTGAACCAACAATTATTCTTTATGAAAGAGAAAACTTCAAAGGAAAAAAGATTGAACTTAATGCAGAGACAGTTAATCTCCAATCCCTGGGATTTAACACACAAATACGCTCTGTTCAGGTTATTGGTGGCATGTAAGTGAGTTATCTACTTGTTAATCCAATAAAATAGATTTTTTTACCCCCTTAAAGAGATAGGGTCTCTTGGGGCTGGGGTTGTAGTTCAGTGGTTGAGCCCTTGACTCGCATGCATGAGGCACTGGTCCAATCCTCAGCACACCATAAAACTGACTAACTAACTAAATAAATAAAACAAAGATATTGTGTCCATCTACAACTTAAAAAAAAAGTTTTAAAAAAGAGAGAGAGACATGGTTTCACTGTGTTGCCCAGGCCGGTCCTGAACTTCTGGGCTCAAGTGATCCTCTCATCTCAACATCCTGAGTAGCTGGGACTACAGGCATGTGCCACCACCCCAGGCAAAAAATATAATATTTAAAATTAGGGTTTTAAAAATATTTATTTATTTATTAGTTGTAGATGGACACAATACCTTTATTTTACTTATTTATTCACTTTTATGTGGTGCTGAGGATCGAACCCAGGGCCTCACATGTGCTAACCGAGCACTCTACTGCTGAGCCACAACCTCAACCCTAAAATTAAGTTTTTAAAATATTTTGAATTGACTGATAATTGTATTACTTATGGGGTACAAAGTGGTATTTTGACATATGTATACATTGTGGGATGACTAAATAATATTAATTAGTTTATCTATCACCTCAAATATTTATCATTTCTCTTTGCTGAGAAAATCTATTTAAAATCCTTTTTTAGCTATTTTGAAACATACATTATTCTTCATTATAGTTACCTTGTTATGCAGAACAACACTTACTCCTCCTGTCTGTTCCTAACTGTAACTTTGTATCCATTGAGCAATGTCTCACCCTGGGGCCTTCCACCCACTGCCTGTGGTAACTACCTTTCTGCTGTCTACTTCTAAGAGTTCAACTGTGTTAGATTTCACAAAGAAGTGAGATCATGTGGTATTTGTTTCTCTGTGCCTGACTATAAAAATTAAGCTTGGTCAGATTTCCCTCTTTCCTTCCTTACTTAAATGAATGGACATATAGCTTTTCCTTTCTTGGTCGGAAAAGCCATATGTAAACCATCTTTGTCTCCTTATTTGAATTTTTAGCTTCAGATAAGGACTTTGTCTCTAACACCTCTTGAAGTCCCCAGGGGAATGCTTTGCATACAGTGCTCAGCAAATTTATGGGGCACCTTTTTTAGCAAAGAAGAAAAGCTGATTTTTCTTATTCCTTTGAAAGACCAAGTCCTTTGATTTGGAAGCTAAAGGTTAAGCTTTTTCTTTGACTAGAAGTGACTAACAGATGGGAAGATTTTTTTTTTCTAACTTTGATTTTGAAATTGAGCAGGACATACAAATGAATAAGTAGCCTGGCACTGCTGCACATACCTATAATTTCAGCAAATTGGAAGGCTGAAGTAGGAGAATCATGAGTTCAAAGCCAGCCTTAGCAACTTAGCAAGCCCTAAACAAGTCAGTGAGACCCTGTTTCAAAATAAAAAAAATAAAAAGGGCTAGTGATATGGCTCAGTAGTTAAGCACCCCTGGGTTCCATCCCTAGTATCAGAAAAAAAAAAAGTAGTAGTATCATTAATGTAGTACATTTTTATTTATAAAATAACAGGTATGGTCTACCTGTATACATCAAATGTTGGGGTGAGGGGACTGTAGTTATTTTAAAAATCAGAACTATGGGTGTTTTTTTTCAGTAGGTTCTATTAAATATTTTATGATAAGATGGCTAAAGTAACATTTTGGTGTGCCAGCTCCAGCATTTGGGGGGAAGAAACCTGAGTATCTTTTTAACATTTTTATTGATTTTACTCATTTTAAACAAAAATTTATTTTTTATTTAATCTTTAACACTAACTAATGCTTCATATTAAGAATTTGCAAATATTAACTATTTAAATAAAGATCTAAAACTGAGGATGTTTTAAGAACAACTCTCAGGAAGGACTGTGGAGTCCTACAAAAAGATCATCTTTATTTCATTGTTTTATTGGAGGAAAAGATTACCTATTACCAAATCTGCTATTTGTCAAAAAAAAAAAAAAGGCTGACTTAAGTGTTCTAGAAAATAGTTTCATCCCCCTATTAATGTATATTTAAAGTATAAAGTTCAGTCCAGAATTTGAGAAAGCATTCTAAAAATAGATGTAATTGTTAGGGCCCATTGTCAAAGAAAATTTCCATTTCCTATGGTTATCTCCTTTCCTCTCCCCTCGCGCCCAGATGGATTACTTATGAATATGGAAATTACAGAGGTCGACAGTTCCTATTGTCACCAGCAGAAGTACCTAGTTGGTATGAATTCAGTGGCTGTCGCCAAATAGGTTCTCTACGACCCTTTGTTCAGGTATGTTTTCCTTTTTCCTGCTGTGTAGAATCTTCTCTGAAATTTTTTTCTTTTTTGAAAGTACAAGTCAACTTTGAGTTTCTAAAGTTTGAAATTGGCTCCTCCCCCACCCCCTCAGTATTTAGGCTCAGTATTTGGGCAACATGAGGTGTGGCTGCTTCAGAAATGCTACCAACATCAGACATGGTACGTTCCAAGCTCTGGTGTGTCCATAGGCAGGCTCCCTGCCCTCGGCACTTTGACAACTCTTATCATTGAGAAAATCTTGAAACCTCTGAGGCTCTCAAGTATAATAATTATCCCTTATCCATACTTCACTTTGGCTTCTTCCAAATATTAATGCTTATTCAGTGCTTCTAACAGCACAGTTTGTATGTGACTATTGCTGGGGTTTTTGTCTTCTAGAAACGAATTTGTTTCAGACTTCGAAACAAAGCAACAGGGTTATTCATGTCAACCAATGGCAACTTAGAGGATTTGAAGCTTCTTAGAATACAGGTCATGGAAGATGTTGGTGCTGATGATCAGATTTGGATTTATCAAGAAGGATGCATCAAATGCAGGGTGAGCTTTTTGGATTAGGCAGGGGTCTAGAATACCTTTGCCAGGAGGTAATTCATCCTTTATCATGCCTTTGATCTTTCTTCAAGTAGATACTACTCATGATTGGAGTCATGAGCACTTTCCAAATAAATTGGAAAGTGTTTTGTTTTTGTTTTTGTTTTTGTTTTTTTCATGAAAATATTTCTCAGCTCTGATGAACCAGTCTTAGGAACCTAAAATGGGAGGTAAATTTAGTTCTGATCCAAGATAGAGTATTTCTATTTATACTCGGCTTTTATATTGTAATAGAAAAAGGAAATGGTTGTTATTCTTCTCTTTTCCTTAATCTACTTATTATAGAAGTAAACTCTGGCCCCAGTGCATCAACCAAAATCACTCTTGGTTTGTTTCTGTTTTGGAGAACACACAGTACAGGAGGAAGGGTGAAGAGAGGGCCCTGGGTGCACATGATCCATTTCCTAATGGTCACATGCCGTGAAGTGGAGGATGGCCCATCGCCCTCTTGCATCACTCTTGTCCCCATAGACATTTAAAAGCTGAATGTAGACAGATTTTACGAGAGAAGTTCATGCTTCTATTGTAGGTCTCTTCTTTACTCCTTAACTTTATGGGCTTGACTATTGGCTCCAGGTATTTTAAAAACTTGGTGTTCGTGAGTCAGCAGAAGGCACAAAGTATCATGGGGAGGAGCACATTTGCTCATTGGATCTGCCATGCTTGAGGGAGAATCAGCCTTTCGAAAACAGAAGCACTGTTTAGACACGCACAGAAGCAGCGGCATGAGAAACAGAAGTAGCTGTAGCATAGAAGCATGAAGAGAAACCCATTTCTGTCTTGGAATTATCTTAATGCAATAAAGTAGTGCTTCCAGCAGTTATTTCTAACAACATTTCAGTGATATTGTTTAAAAAACTTTTAATTCATTAGGTAAATGAAATAAGTAAAGTGTCACAACTGATCTCAGTCAAGGGCAGAAGTCTTTTTATGATGGACGAGAATTGAGAACTTTCCATTACTCATGTCCTCTGAAATAAAGGGCATAAATAGTTGTTGTTTGAGTCTAGTTATTCTGGCTAAAAGCTAAAAGGCCTCATGTGGGATAAATGAAGTCAGGAACTATGATAATTTTAAAAATCATTTAACTGGAGGAATAATTGCTGTGAGACTTGAATATGTCTCCTTCGCTTTTATCTGGACATAGAATAGGTACATTAGACTAGGTACTGACTGATAGGTACTGAATAGGCACTGACTGAAAGATTGATTGATTGATTGAGGTGCTGGGGATTGAACCCAGCAGGGCTTCATCCCCAGCCTAGAATAGTACACTTTTACTGAGCTTTTGAAAAACTTTTTATTTACTTTTATAGCACTGTGGTGTGTGAACTTATGACTGTAATACAATGTTTATATATTGAGGGTAAATTCTTTTCAGGGAAAGACTCTTAAACTCCTTGCATTAAAACACTCTCTAGTGAGCTTGTAGTTTCTTCTCTTTTTATAGTGGATAGCATGCCTATTTAGGAAATTTTAGACATTTCTCCTGAAGGAAAGACAAGAGAAGCTAATAAATGCAATTTCAATTTTATTAAAATGATAAAATGCCCTGTAGCCACTCCCCCTATAGCATTAGAAGTACAGTCATATACTAGAAGGTCAAGCCAAGCAGAGGCAGGTGTGTGTGGTGGGGGTGAGGGGAAGAGATTGAGCTACAGACCCAGCTTCAGATCACAGTCACTTCTAACAGAGAAAAATATCACAATGGGGAGTTTCAATGTCCTGAGACTTATCTTAAGATTAATACAGAGTCTTGTCAAGGGCAGAAGTCTTTTTATGATGGACGAGAATTGAGAACTTTCCATTACTCATGTCCTCTGAAATAAAGGGCATAAATAGTTGTTGTTTGAGTCTAGTTATTCTGGCTAAAAGCTAAAAGGCCTCATGTGGGATAAATGAAGTCAGGAACTATGATAATTTAAAAAATCATTTTAACTGGAGGAATAATTGCTGTGAGACTTGAATATGTCTCCTTCTCTAATGCTTTGTTTTTTTCCACTACACAGATAGCAGAGGACTGCTGCCTGACAATCGTGGGCAGCCTGGTAACATCTGGCTCAAAGCTGGGCCTGGCACTCGACCAGAGTGTTGACAGTCAGCTCTGGTGCATGAAGCCAGATGGCAGGATCCACAGCAAACTGAAGCCCAATTTAGTTTTAGATATCAAAGGTAAGGATCATTTCCTTTATTATAATGTACCTTTGCTTCAGTTAAGGAAAAATCTCCTCTGAAAATGATAAGTACATTATGAATGGTAAGTGTTTTTGTTAGCTTTTTCATCACTATGACCAAAACACCTGATAGGAACAACTTATAGGAGGAAGTTTTTTTAGGGGGGCTCACAGTGTGTGAGGTCTCAGTTCATAGATGGCTGACTCCATTGCTTTGGGTCCTAGTGAACAGTACATCATGGGGGAAGGGCCCGGTAGAGGAAAGCTGCTCAGCTCATGGAGGGGAGGGACCAAGAAGCAGAGAGAGAAGGGGTGGGGGAGAGACACACCTTCTGGGATACCTCCTCCAGTATCCACCTCCTCCAACCACGCTCCACCTGCCTTCAGTTAGCACCCAGTCAAACTATGATGGGCTGATTAGGGCATAGCTCTCATAATCTAATCATTTTACCTCCAAACATTCCTGCATTCACACAGGAGTTTTGGGAGAACACCTTACCTCTATCATAGTAAGAGAGCCCCTACTAGGTGCCAGCCATTGTGTTGAACGTGTCACACACATTAGCTTGTGAGATCATGCTTCATAGCAGCCCTAAGAGGTCTGTGTTCTCTTCCTCCCTCCTCTTTCTCTCCCCATTTTAAGCCCCAAATCCTAAGGCTCAGAGGCATTAGTCACTTTGGCCATGATCTCACACCTGTGAGTGCTGAGCTGGATCTGGATACAGGCTCATATCCAAACCTTTTTTTTTTTTTTTTTTTTTTAGGTGCTAGGGATGGAAACCAGGGTCCAAGCATGCTAGGCACGTGTTATATCACTGAGCTACATACAACCCCTACCCTGTTTTTATTATAAAAATAATAATCTAAAAGGCTGTGATCATAGTATAGTTGATGGTTCTCATGTATATACATGTAGCCTTTCATGGAAAAGATCTAAGATCAAAAGGAATTAACAGAGGATGATTTCAGTAAAACATGTGTTCAATACCGTTTATCCAGGGTAAACGGATGGTGCTTCTTGGAAGAGTGAGTTGGGCCAGTGGTCCTCAAAGCATATCTGTTATAGAATTACCTGCTGGGTCTCATCCTCCGAGTTCCTGATTCTATAGATCTGGAGGGATACCCAAGAATTTGCTTTTCTAACAGGTTTCCAGATGCTGCTGATGCTGCTGGTCTGAGGACCAAACTAGGGGAACCATTGATGGTACTTCAAAAAAAAAAAAAAATGGAAAACAAAACTGACCTAATATTATAATGGAATTCAGAGAATTACTGTTGTTGCCATTTACAAGCAAATGAAGACCAAGTATTCATGTCATCTGGGGCAATTTTGTTTTAAATTATTAATGGGCACTTTTCTATTTCCTATCAAGAGAGCTGGCATGATTGTTTTGCTACACAGTAAACCAGTGATAATGTAAACATACTTTACTCTGTACTCCATTCTAACCACTAGAAGTTGGTTCGATTTTTACTTTAATCAGGGATGTAGGCCAATGCCATTATTAAAAACTAAGATGTAAAAGTAAAAAAAAAAAACAACTGTAGTCTGGTTTTTAAGACACTTCTGGACAATGGAAAATACAACATGAATTTTTCCCCCTTATTTGTTATTCTTAGTTATACATGACAGTAGAGTATATTTGACATATTATACACACATGGAATGTATCTTGTTCTAATTAGGATCCCAGTCTTGTGGATGTACGTGATATGGAGATTCACTGTAATGGATTCATATATGGACATAAGTCATGTTAGATTCATTCCACTGTCTTTCGTATTCCTATACCCTGTTCCTTCCCTTTATTCCCCTTTGTCTAATCCACTGAACTTCTATTCATCCCCTCCCCACTTTGTTGTGTGTTAACATCCACATATCAGAGAGAACATTCAATCTTTGATTTTGGGGGGATTGACTTATTTCACTTAGCATGGTAATCTCCAGATCCTTCTCTTTACTGGCAAATATCATAAAGTAAGTCCTTTTTATGTCTGAGTAATATTCCATTGTGTATATATACCACATTTTCTTTATTTATTCATCTGTTGAGGGCCACCTAGGTTTGTTTCATAGCTTAGCTATTGTTAATTGAGCTGCTATAAACATTGGTGTGGCTGTGTCACTGTAGTATGCTGATTTTAACTCCTTTGGATAGATGCCTAGTAGTGGGATAACTGGTTCAAATGGTGGTTCCATTCCTAGATTTTTGAGGCATATCCATACTACTTTCCAGAATGGTTGCACCAATTTGCAGTTCTACCAGCAATGTATGAGTGTACTTTTTCCCTCACATCCTCGCCAAATTTGTTCTTACTTGTATTCACAATAATTGTATTCTGACTGGAGTGAGATGAAATCTCAGTGTAGTTGAACATTTTTTCATATATTTGTTGGCCATCCGTATTTCTTCTTGTAGGAAGTATCTGCCCATTTATTGATTGGGTTATTTGTTTATTTGAGGGGTGTTTTTTTGTTTTGTTTTGCTATTTTGAGTTCTTTGTATATCCTGGAAATTAACAACCTATCTGAGGTGCGGGTAGCAAATATTTTCCTCCCATTCTGTAGATTATTTCCTTTGCTGTGAAGCTTTTTAGATTGATACCATCTCATTTATTGATTCTTGATTTTGCTTCTTATCAAGAACATTTTTTATCAGGGGTTTTGGTAACTGCTTAGGGATAGAAGTGCCTATCAATTCCTGTGATCTCCAGGTAGGTAGAGTGGCCAATCCACTTAACAGTGGAATTAAAATCACAAAGAACTTGAGAATTTGGAAAGGTGCTTAGACAGGCAGACAGACCAAGTTGAATGAAGGCAGAGGCTGAGCACAAATTAAGCAATGTGCTTGCAGGCTGGATGGGGACAAGAAAATCATGTAAAATGTGCATAGGATCCTTGCATATGAGAAAATAAGTCTCACATTCAGAAAATGAGCTACTATGTAGCATACATCCCTCATATCACATTTGATATAACAGATTTCTCTCACTATGCAGACAGGCAAAAATACCCATTTTACAATTTTGAGAAGATTACTCAAAATTCAAACTGGCTAACAGTCACTGACCCAGGCCTTTGTTCTTATTTTGGTCAACTCTGTGGCACTGGCACTCCTCATTCCATATAAAATAGCTTCAAAATCCCCAGAGAAGACAAAGAAATGTGACAAAATTGGAAATGTTAGAAAAACTCAGATATATTTAGTCCCCAAAAGAAGGCTAGGCAAACCTTCATGTTTTTTACAGGTGCCATCAATGCCCTATGTCCAGGATTAAGGTCCCAGTAATCCTTTTCTCCTTTTGTTCCTTCAACAGCCAGTATTCACTGGTACCCACCAGGTGGCAGGCTCTCGGCTGAACTGTGGAATACCAAAGTGAATGGTGACCACTGCCTTGGCTCTGACCTGAACTTGGGACTCTAGGAGGTTCCTCTCTAGGGCTTCAAAGCCCCTTCCCTAGAATAGGTTATACATTAGTCAAGTGCCTCATGAGTAAGGACAGTGGCCTGTATATTTGTGAACTCTCAATATGTAGTATGGCAGCTGCAATAATTACTTAATTTCTTGTTATACTGAATTTAAATTTCTCAGCATGTGGGAGAATGATGCCATCTTCTGGACAGGGAGGTGTAGAGCACTGACCACACAATGCAAGGAAAATAATAAGCGCATCTGTCCTCTTCCATGCACTTAGTAGGAGCCTGTGGTTTCCGTGAGCTACCCCAGAACCATTCAAATTGCCAGAACCTGTTAAAATTGCTGTAACACTTACTAGATCAAGTGTCTTTCCTCTGTGCTTCTGTTTGGGGAGGAAGTTGTTTGGATAGGCCCGTATTATTCCAGGACTTATCTTATGGTAACAGTGGAAGCCGATTCATGCGCACTTAAACATCAAAAGTCTGGCAGGATTATACTATTAGTAGATGAATGAAACAACTGTATATCACAAAAACTAAAAATGAACCAAAGTAGAAAGGATATCTTTCAGGCAATATCTTTCTATTGTTATGTGTTTTAAGTTAATATTACTGATTTCTTTAGAGGATGGAAAATTTGTTCCAAATTACTCTTCCTCAATCCTATTTGCCAAGAACTCAGATGTAACTGGCTAAGAGTCATTGGCCTTTATTCTTATTTGATCAACTCTGTGGCACTAGCACTCCTCAATGTAAGATAGCTTCAAAATCCCCCAGGGAAGACAAAGAAAGGTGATGGAATTGGAAATGTTAGAAAAATTAGGATATTTAGTCATTTCACACACATGGCAGGCATGTGTGTGATCTCAGTACACAGGTGGTGTAGATATGATAGGACAACAGGTGGCCTCATTTACACCATTTATACATGTTGTATGGGAAGGTAAGTTAAAACAAACAAACAACCCACGCAGTGTCTTCCGGTCCTCAAATATGTGTTTTTTTTTTTTTTAAAGGTGTTTGTGTTCCAGTTTTAGTCATTTATATTCTCTACTCATCCCACACTATCTTCTGTATCACATAGTCCAATAGAAATCTACCTGATTTTTACTTGTATTTTTGTGGTGCTGGGAATTGAATCCAGGGCCTCACATATCGAATCCAGCACTTTACCACTGAGCTCTTCCCTTAGCCCTGAAATATACCTATTTTCTAAAAAGTGAGAAGAAAAAAGTCTAGAATGATTAAATTCTTCCCAAGGGCAAATTAATGACTCAGATTATTTTCAAGATCTTTCTAGTCTTCATGAGTCCAGTTAGAATTGGTATAATATACATAAAAAGTATATTAAGATACTCTTATCTTGGACTCTAGCAGTTCAGCCCCTGGATTTGATCCCCAGTATCACAAAACGACGACAAATTCTATAATCTTGAAGATTGAAAAGAGAAGGCCCTGTGCCCTGACTACTTTCTGAAACCTCAGTGGGGCATGTTGCTTCTTGGTGGAGAGTGTACGATTTACTAGTCCCTACTTCTGACTTGGATATCAAAAGGCCCAAGGTACCTTGCCCCTGTACCTTATCTTCCATGCTGCACGTACCTGGAGAGGCTCTTGACTATTAGTGATGACAAATCTATTTCTTACAGAAGTATAAGAGATGACTTCCTTCCCCATCTGCCTTGGTCTATCATATAAATTTTCAGACCTTTTACAAATGATTTAAGGGAGAGAAGAAGTTTATTTCTTCTTGCCCTGATGATGAAGCATGATTTCAATACCCTGCAACCAGACACACAGATTTTTATTTCCCTGAAGCCCCTGGTACTACACCTTGGTGCAGAGGCTTATGCTAAATAAAATAAGGTATCTGAAAGGACGTTTATTTCATAATGGAAAGAAAATCAGAAAGCCTTTATTGGGTTAATGATACTTCACCATCAGGGGTATAAAAGGTACTTCTCCATTGAAAGAAGGTGGTTTTAACAAAGTATCAAAAGTTTCCAATAAGTATCCTTGGAAAGTCTTCTTGTAGACATTCTGGTGAAGAAAAGTTATGGGGTTCATGACACTACTTTTACAGTACAAAGGTACTTAGCATTTTAACTGCTGGGTATTTTTGTATGCCAAGTTCCCAGTGGTGGGAGTGCTTCCTGTCTCCGTGTATACTTCTGGGTGTCATTAAATCCTCCCCTTGGACCTAATATCACCATTTTTTTCATTATTCACGAGAAACCTGTTGCCTCTGATAGCCACTCCCACTGCCTTTCTGCCAGTGTAGGTCTGTTTATTCCTCACTAGGAGCTCAAATTCATGATCTCACCACTGACTCCACTGTGTCTCTTTGCTTTTTTCCCCCTCTAGATGTTTCCCTGTTGCCCCCAGTTTCAGGCATGGTAAGAGGGACCATACACTGGCCTTTAAGAATCAGGTAGAAAAGGAGCCCCATGAGGTAGGCTATGCCATGGGAAGCTGCCGGGGCCCCATGATGAATTTCATTAGACTGGCCTATGATAGGTTGAGCCTCCCATCCCACAGGAGTTCAGGGCTTCCTTCCTGCTGTTTCCTTGGAGCACGCAGTTTCACGCCCTGTGTGTTTGCTCTAGAGTATTGGTATAAATTGTGTCTGCTGTTGCCCCTTCACCCTGGGCATATTTCCTCTTTTCTTTCTTTCAGGGGGTGCACAGTATGATCAGAATCACATTATCCTCAACACAGCCAGCAAAGAGAAGTTAACACAAGTGTGGGAAGCCATGGTTCTATGAGCCAGAACAACGGATACAGAGGGAACCTTTCTGGAGGTCTTTCCAGCTGCCTTATTTAAGAAACACAAAGGACAATACTGATGGAGGAGCCAAGTGGAAAGTGGATGGACTTCTTCCATCTTGAATGACACTGCCGTGGCTGGGAGAATCATCTCATCTTTTCAAAAGACTGCAATAATTTTAAACCAATACTTTGTCCTCCTTTCATTTCTTGCCTTTCATTTTCTCTCAGTAGCTACTTAAACAGGTTGCATCACTAGCAGCTTTGGGGGTGTTTAAAGATGTGATAGGAAGACTTCAAGATTATGAATGTTTAAATTTATTTCCAAAGATTGTAATGGAGAGAACAGGATCAAGTTTACTTTGTGGACTTAAAAATCCCTTCTACTTTAAAGGGAAGGATAAAAGCCTAAGTTTGTAAGGTAGAAGATTATTGAGCATCTGAGAAACATGCTTTATTAGGCCTGTACCTTTGGTCCTTGGCCTTAATGTTTTCTGGAACCATTAATTATGCTTGATAATAAAGAGCGAAAGCCTTATGTGTTCAGAGACATTATAAGTATAAACAAATATTATTTTCTTTCAGTTAATATTTAAAAATTAGTAAACTGATTAACTTCATGTCCATGTCTGCTAACATTTATTAGCAGAATTTGGATTATTCTAGGGGCTGCTCTAGATATCACAAGTGAATGTTTAATGCCTTTCCGATAGCTGCTACTGGAACAGTATTATCATGGCCTAATTTATTAACCTTACTGGTCTGCAAGTACTGAAGCCATGTTCTATAGATTTTTGCTAATCTAACTTCCAGGCACTACTGAGTGGGACAGGCTCAGGTCTGAAGGTACTGGGGGTACTGCAGCCCTAATATCACTTCCATCTAGTAACAGAGAGGTGTGCAAAGCTGCAGGGAATGATCAGCACTCATGTCCAGAAAGTAAAAGAGAAGAGACCCTGAAGGCTGGTGTTGGCCATAGGTTACAGCTCTGAGCACCTGTGAATGCCATAAGCAATTCAAAAATGCAAAGGAAATGTTTCCCTTGCTGCTCTGTTGGTTCTAGTTTTGAACTAAACTGCTAAATGTTTCCTTGAATACATCCTTCCTCTTTTATTTTTTTTTCCTGTCTTTGTTCCTGAATACCGGTGCTCTTATTACAAGTAGAACAAATCTTTCCATTTCATCAGTTCAGGTGTTTCCAATTCTGAAATGTGATCCTCCCTGAAGTATGTAGGCAACTGTGGTCATTAGAATAATTTACCTTCAGTTTTAAAATAATGTTTGCACATGTACAACAGCTCCAAGATGTCGGTCTCATTCTTAGATGTAGAGGTCTGATTGAAGGCATTTTGTGTATATCATTACAGAATGGTGGGGTAAGATATTCTATAATAACCTGTGCTGAATTTATCTCTCTGAATAAACTTGTTTCTGGTTAACTATATTGATGAAATCTTATACAGTCCATTCAGAAGCCCTCATCTAACCACTTCTAAGGGTCAGTCAGAAAATTTGAAATAAATGTCTGACACGGAGTAGGATGAGGCCAGCTCAGGGTCTTGGTGTGACAGCAGGGAAGGTTTTGCTGACCACCTTTAACTGCATAAG
Organism: Ictidomys tridecemlineatus; assembly: GCF_052094955.1. Lineage (NCBI taxonomy): Eukaryota > Metazoa > Chordata > Mammalia > Rodentia > Sciuridae > Ictidomys > Ictidomys tridecemlineatus. Next base: position 56,429,530 of record NC_135484.1, on the reverse strand, counting down.
AGAACAAGTGAGGTCCTGGCCTATCTACTCTCTCAAGTACCTAACTCCTCACTACTGCCCTCAGGGACAAGAGCTGAGACTGCTCCAGGTGGAAATTAAGAGCAGCTAGTTTTTACAAATAGAAAAACATCTTTTTCTTTTGAAGTAATTTGTGCTAAGACAACTCTGGAGAAAAGCCCATATCCAACATGCTACCAAATAAGTGTCTAACAGGAAAATACAAAGTGAAATCTTCTCAAAACAAGTCTGCATCAAAAACTAAAAGCAAGTACCAAAGGCCTGATAATGGAGGTGAGTCCAACAGTCAATATAAAACACTCACATTAATGGAGATTCTGAAGTGCATGCTTCGATGGGTGTATTGGTGTATTGTACCTAAATGCAGTCATGTGAGGTCAGATAATGGCCAACTAGACTCCACTGGAATGGTGGCAATTTCCCCAGAAAGATCCCCAGAGAAGAAGCATGTTTCAATTGCTAAGAGACCTAGCCCTTATGAAAAATAGGGTTTAAGAAAGTTAAAAACTTTAGCCTTACCTTTGTATATTAAGAGATTAAGCAATCAAATCAGGCTAGATTTTTATAGATGACAATAACAGATTCAAAACTAATAAGTCTGTGATAACCACAGTAGAGCAAGGGAATAAAAAAGTGTATTAGCTTACTGTTACTGTGACAAAATACCTGAAATACCCAAGTTATAAGGAGGAAATGTTTATTTTGGCTCCTGGTTTTGGAAGTTTTGGTTCATGGTCCGTTGAATCCGTTGCTTTTGTGCCTGTGGTGAGGAGCACATTGGGGTGGCACAGTGAAGGAAGATGCTTACCTGATGGAGGCCAGGAAACAGGGAGGTAAGAAGGGGCTAGGATCCCAATAACCCTTCCAAGGCCATGCTTCCAATAACCTACTTACTTTGCTTCCACTAGGTCCCAAAGGTTCCACCACCTCCCAAGATGGCTACAGACTTTGAAGGGACAAAGTCTTCAATACATGGGCCTTTGGAGAACATTCCAGATTCAAACTATAGCATTCCACCCTAGCCCCAAAGACTTATTTCCACCTCACAGTGCAAAATGAATTCCTTCCATCTCTAAGAGTTCTCAAAATCTGAACAGTTCCACCACTGATCAAAAATCCAAGTCCAGGGCTAGGGGCATAGCTCAGTTGGTAGAGTTCCTGCCTCTCATGCACAAGGACCTGGGTTTAATCCCCAGCACCACCAAAACAAAAACAAAAAAAAATCCAAGTCCAAAGTCTCCTCTGAGACTCAAGACAATCTCTAAGCTGTGAGCCCCCGTAAGAATCAAAAGAACATATAGTTCTAGGGTACAATGGGACAGAGTAAATATTCCATTCCAATAGGGAGGAATAGGGGCACACAAAGGGAGGACTGGAACACACCAAGACTGAAACCCAGCATGGCAAACATTAAATCCCATAGCTTCATATCTACCAAGACAGTTGGTGTGATGTGAGGTCCAAAGTGCTTGGACAGCACCACCCCTACAGCCTTACTGGCTGCAACCCACATGACCACTCTCTTAGGCTCTCTTTCCTGACAGGTATTCCATGTACCTGGCATTTATAACTTCCTGGGATCTCCATCACGATTTCAGCTTCATTCTTAAGCTTCCTGTATCTCCCTGTTAAGAGCTCCCTGCAGGGACTCTGACCCTGCCACACACTGCCCAGCCTCCGAGGCTTTCCTCTGAAATCTTGGTAGAATGCTCAATGACCCAGAAACTCTTGCATTCTGCATATCTACAAAACCGGCATCATGAGGACAATGACAGCCACTGGTCTAAACCACTGCTAAAGTGTCCTGAGTGCCTTTATGGCTAAACACAAGAAACAAATCCCAGGGAGATAATTCCCTAGGTAGCTCTGTGTAAGCAGAGTGCCCCCAGGACTCTCTCCTCAAAACAAAAAACTAATCAATTCCTGAGATGCCCTGAAGGAATCTTTCTTATTGTCCAAGTGCAAAGTACTTGACTTCTTTTTAATTATGCTGATCTCTTTAGTATCCTCCTTGTCACCCCCAGAAATGAGCTTCTTTTCTGGCCAAATTGCAGGTTTTTCTAATTTTTCCACACTGCTCCTCTTTGCTCCTGATTCTCACTGTGAATTTGGCTAAATCAGCCAGTAATACCTGCGCTGCTAACTGAATACTATGTTGCTTTGAAATTTCCTCCTCCAGATAAACTAGTCTGTCACCTTTAAATTCAGCCTTACACAAAGTCTCAGGGAACAGACAAAATATAACTTGCTAGACTTTTAATCCAGATGGCTGCTGGTCAAATTCCTAATAGTGTCCTTACATATATCTGAAGCTTCATCAGCAGTCTTACTGTCTGCATTCTTGTCAGCATTCTAGCCTTCTGAGCCATCACCAGAATCACTCATTAAATTCCATTTACAGCATTTTAGGCTTTCTATCATCTGCTTCTCTAAACTTTTCTAAATTTCTCTGCAAACAAATTCTAAAGGCTTCTGAATCAAATCAGTATAGTCATAGCAATGGTCCCACTTCTTGGTACCAATTTTCTGTGTTAGATTATTATTGTAACAAATAACTGAGATAATCAAGTTATAAGGTGGAAATGTTCATTTTGGCTCAGCTTTGGAGGTTTCAGTTCACATCAGTTGGCTTTGTTGCTTTGGGGCCTGTGGTGAAGCAGCACATCGTGGTGGAAGCAAATGGTGAAAGAAAATACTCACTTCATGTCAGCCAGGAAGCAAAGAAGGCAGGAAGGGACCAGGATCCCAGTATCTCCTCCAAGGGCATGCCCCCAGTGACCTAGCTTATTCCTACTAGTTCTACCACTTAAAGGTTCCACTGCCTCCCAGTAACACCACAAGCTCAGACCAAGCTCCAACACATGGTCTTTGGGGGACATCCAAATCCAAACCAAGGCAGCCAGTTAGAAAGTGTTCACTGATGAATTAAAGAAGAAACCAGCTTTTATTTTATTCAATTAACAAACTTATTTATTTTGTGATGTTAGGGATGGCCTCATGCACACCAAGCAAGTGCTTTATCACTGAGCTATGCTCCCAGTCCAGAGCAAGCTTTTTAATAACTTTTCATGATGGTATCCATTCACAAACTCCAAGTTTTAGGACCTTAAAAACATTATCATAATAAAACAAGGTTTGAGTTGCTAGAAGAGAAGGTACCATAGCAATCTGCAAAGGTGCTGTGAAAGAACAGCTTAAAAAGAATATGCAATTCTCACTGACTACAGATAAGTCCAAGTGCTGATGTTTGTATCAACCACTGGCAAGTCATTGGCAAAAAAAAAAAAAAGTGTCTTTATTTATTTATTTTTTTAGCCTATCATGGAACTTATAACCTAATATGGAAAAATGTTTGAGGGGGTTGGCTAGAAAAAGTATGGACCACAAGCACTCACCAAATAAGAAAGCCAACAATCACTAAACCACATACAGTATTTATTTAAATGACATTAATTACGGTCTTTCCTCGTGCATGTCCTCTTTCCACCTTTAGGAAAGCTTCCGGAACTTGAGAAAAAGGAAAGGTTTGTTCAATAACTGGTCGAATCTGTAAAATACAAGAAGAGACTGACTGATCAGAACACTGAAATCTTTCCAGGCAGGGGACATCTTTAATTAGTTTCTTCACAATATCCCTCAAGGCTGGTCTTTCTCAGGTCTCTCTCCATTTTGCCAAAGTGAAGCGCTCATGCCCAGCCATATGTGCTGCCTCCACCCTTGCCTCATTGCCTCTCTTTTCTCTGAAGTGACCCAGCTCCACCTTGCTCCATCTGACTTCTGCTCTATGCTGTCATGTCGCTTTTCTACTCAGGACCCTGCAACAGCCCCCAAGACAGGTATTCAAAGACCACTACTCCGGACCTCAGCCCCATGCAGATGCCATGCTTCACCAAAATGGATTCCTTGCCATTTTCTGAACACAGCTCGGATCCCACACTCCATTTCCTCATCCCCTAGCCTGCAGTGTGTTCTCCCTTTGAACTGCTTCCAGGGACCAGGGGGCCCTTCTCAGAGCTATACTTGTCATAGCCGAGAACACATCTAGGCCACGCTGTAAGGGAAATACCAAAAGAGCCTGATGCCCCAAGCTCCTTGCTCTATCTATTCCCTGGGTCCCCTTACAGATAGTGCAGACTAAGTAGAGGGTTTTTTTTTTTTTTTAAACTGTTAATGTTTGACTGTCCACTCAACCAGAGTGTAAAGCACTTATGGTATAAACCACCTCTTCTGCATTTCTCCCCAACACCTAGCATCATGCTAGGCATATAGTAGGAGCTTAATAAATATTACTTAGGTGAAAACCGAAATGTGGGAAGCAGAAGTCTTATGTGAGTTCTCTGAGCTTCGAGAGAAACTGTCCCAGGTTATAGTTGCCCTGGGAAGCTCTGCTAAACAGTGGCACAGTTGGTTAGAATTTACAGGAAAGCCATTGCAACCAGCTCACTGATGGTTAGAGTGTTGCTGGTTCTCTTCAACATACCATTACTACTGCCAGCAACCTCCTTCTGAAAGTAGGTTCCAAGTAACACCCTCTTCCCATACAAAAATGAAATTATACTCTTCCTTTTCAAAACTTTAAGCAGAAGTATCCACTGCATACTTCACTGGCCTTCCTCCCATAACTCCAGCGGCAGGAATAAGCTGTCAGAGGCACAAGTCAACTCATACAACTGACAACCATTTTATTTTTACAAGAGAAGACGTGTTCTTGTGACATTCAAATGCAACCAGTGCAATCCCCCCTGGTATGACTCGTAGAACCCAGATACCCCAAAATCATCTCAAACTCCAAATATTCTCCAAAGATCTAAATCTTCTGTATCCATGAATCACAATAAGCTCAAAATAAAAGCAATAGCTGGTATGTTCTGTCCTTACTACATACTAGGGACTCTTCTAAGGGCTCCCTATATTTTTTACCTCATTTAAACCCATAACCACCTTCTGAGATAAGTATTACTATTATTCTCATTTTATGAAAGAAGAAATCAAGGCACAGAATTAAATAAATTGCTAAAGCCACACCTAAGTGATAAGGCAGGATTCAATCTGGTGCATCATCTTTGCTCTCACCACTACCTGCTGAACTTTTCATTATCATCTGCAGCTTTCTACCTCTACACCTAGAAGGAAGGGCAAGGAAGCCAAGGATAATAATGACATCATAGCCTGCATCTTGGCCTTTTTTACTTGTGCCAGCTGAGAATGTGGCCTCTAGATCCTTTGTCTAGGCCACCAGGATGACAGATGTGTGGAACATGTGCCAACACTTCCATCTGCTTATGGAGGACATCACTAATTGATAATTCCCCAAGGTGCTGAGCATGACCTCAAAACCTTCTTCAACACCACAACCACTAAGAACTGATCTGCCTGGTATGTTAGATGAAACCTATTTGTATTCTCTGGTCAGAGGAGGGAAGTCATTTAGGTTGATTCCTGTATGTCCCTCAGGAAACCTTCTGAACCTGGGATGTTGTTTTGGGGATGCTGTTTATCTGGAAAAGGAACCACCTGAATGCATGCTTAAACTCCACAGTCCTAGGTCTCCTGTTAGAAAAACAAAATCAGAATCTCTAGGGGTAGGGAAGAGGATGGTGCATTTTAAATAAGCTTCCCAGGAAATGTGTGTATACAACTACAGTGAAATTGCTGTTGCTTTCTGCCCTATTCTCAGGGTTCTGAACTTGTATCAGACACACATGCATCCATTCTGCAAATGTTGACTAAGTACCTGCCTTCTAAGTGCTAGGAATAATGCAGAGCAGGAACACAAAACAGGCTCCACTCCAGAATGAGCTGCCCAAGCCATTGAGCCATGTTCACTTCAGAGCTCTGCCCAGAGCCACAGAGGCTGAACTGATGACCCAGGCAGCTTGCAGTGACTGCACACTTTGATCTGGCTGGTCAGGCCCATTGTGGCAAATAACCCAGGAGGGCTGACCATGGCATAATGAGTCATTCAGCAATTCCCATAAGTGACAATGAAAAAAAAAAGCTTTCGAATTATAGGCAGGCAAATGCCACTGTTGGCTGAATATGTGACAGCAAATGGAGATTAACTGGATAATGAGACAGTGTCTGTGCACAGCCTCACATCAGATCGCCAATGCTTGTTTGTTAAGAACAAAGGGATCAGAGTTAAAATCCAGAGAGGGGAAAGAAAGGTTACCCACAGTAAAGTGGGGACATTTATGTGATGACACTGCTATAGTTCACCTGGCACAGGGAGCCCTGTTATAAAGCAGGCAGCCTCAATACCAGGTTTCTCGCCACATAGACACCGGGGGCTCACAGTCGACTGGGAGATGTCCACTGCAGAAGCCCTTGATCAGTCTTGGATCCAATTGTGGGTCTCCTGAGTATACTTTACCTTCCTTAAAGGCTGTGCCCAGACAGACCCCAAGATTTAGCACCTGCTGCCTGATACCTCTTCTACAAAACAGGGACAAAGGGGATCTCACTAAGTATGGCCTTACCAGCTGCTGGGCCAGCCTCCTATCTGAGGCAGAAACCCTCTTCACCCCCTGAAGGGAGGGTTCAGGAGGACTTTTCACCACCACAAGAACGGGATTGCTGGTGGACAGAGGACATAGCATAGATAGCACTAGCAGCAGGCAAGAGGGTTTCCCTCCATTCCCATTTTCCCAACAAGAAATATAAAACATCAGAACAAAAATGGATCTAAATATCTGAGCAAGTCTGTTTTGATAGATTAGGAAGCTGACGTGTGAGTGGCTGAGCAGTACATGTGAAGTCAGAGCTGTCAGGAACAGAGCCAAAATTATGACCTGGGACCCCTGATTTCATTGTCAAATGGGATGGATGTGGTTTGGGAAGTCTTTCTGCTTACTTCTTTCTCTCACCCTTCAGCCTCATCCTCCACAAGGCAAAGAAGATGCAGATCTGAGGGTGGAGTGTGTGAGGACAGGTTGACAGGTGACAGACTCCAAGGAGGACTTGAGGGCTCCTGGTATGAGTCAAAAAATCCACACACCTGTGGATGGGCACCAGGCACAGCCCCAGCACCCCTTCTTGGACAGGTATGCCCTGACCTCTGTGATAGGCTCAGTGTCCAGGGTTGGTTGGTGTAAAGGGGAAGATGACAACTTTAACTAAGTCTCCTGAGATAAGAAGAGGACAAAAGGAAGAGGTGAGTTTTGCTCCAATTTGCTATTTCTTAGACACTTCCTGCCCCCATATGGAAAACTCAAAGCTGCAAGATAGGTAGTAAGATAGGAGGAGATGGCAGATAAGGGTGCTCACCAAGGGAGTTTTGAAAATAACCCATACTTGTCCCTAGGTATTTCCCTAAGAAAAGACACTCCTTCCAGTTAGAAGGTAAGAGGAAAAACTCAGTATACATAGAAACAATTTCAGCAGTACCAGAAAAACTTCAGAAGCATCAAGGTTAAGAGATTCATGAGATACTTGCCATATCTGGCAAGCTAACCATCTTCTAATGGTTCTTAGGATTCAATCTCTAATAATTACACTGTCCATGGAGCAAAATCCAGTTGTAACATGAAACTTAAGAGCTTAAAACACAGTCCTCTCCTAAATTAGGCCATTCAAGAAGGGCCTGGGAAATCACCTACCTCAGAACTCGTTATGTTTACCTCTAAAGTGGCAGTGTTGCCAAGGGTGGTGGCGTGTGCCTGTAGTCCCAGAGACTTGGGCAGGAGGCAGGAGGATTGCAAGTTAAAGACCAGCCTCAGCAATTTATGGAGGCCCTAAGAACTAGGTAAGACTCTGTCTTAAAATAAAACATAAAAAAAAGGGCTGGTGATATGGCTCAGTGGTTAAGTGACCTTGGTTTCAATCCTGGCACGAGAGAGAGAGAGAGAGAGAGAGAGAGAGAGAGAGAGAGAGAGAGAGAGAGAGAGAGAGAGAGAGAGAGAGCGCGCGCGCGCGCGCACACACGAGCGCGAGCACACATTCTTAGTCTGTCAGTTTCCCAATACAGTAGCCTCTTGACAGACATGGCTCCTTAATCACAAGTTGGGAACAGTGGCACAAGCCTATAATCCCAGTGATCTGGAAGACTTAGGAAGGAGGACTTCAAGTTCAAGATCAGTCTTGGCAACTCAGTGAGACCCTGTCTTATAAAAAATAAAAAAGGCTAGGGATGTAGCTCAGTGGTAAAGCACCCCTGAGTTCAATCCCCAGAAACCCCCAAAAGTGAGCAAATGAAATGAAAAATTCAGTCTCTCAGCTGTACTAGCCACATTTCAGTGCTCAATAGTCACGTGTGACTGGTGACTGCAGACAGAGAACATTTCCATCACTACAGAAAGTTCTAGTGGACAGCACGGTTCAAAGGGTAACTCTATGTGGCCAACCAATCTCTCCACACCCTATTGGCTGAAGTAGAATTCTAGGGGCCCTTTGTGAATATTCTGAATTGAACTTAAATAAGTTACATAGAAACTCTTCTGATACTGGCTAAAATAAAACAAAGTCTGTATCATTCCTCAACCAAGAAACTTGATTGGTCACCTAGAATTTTGAAGAGATCTGTGAACATTAAGTCATTAAGTGCATGGCATCAAAAGGCTTTAATAATTTTATGAAGAATATATATGTACAAATATATAAAGGGAAAATATATGAAGAATATATGCACAAATATAAAAAGTAAAAGGGAGCCAGGTGTGGTGTTTCCAAGTCTATTACGCGGAAGGATAAGCTGGGAAGATCACTTGAGTCCAGGAGTTCAAGACTAACATGCGCAACATAGTGAGATAAATAAAAAGATAAAAGGGTAAAATGAAAAATATCCCCATATTTTATCCCTGGGCATCTAGTTTTCTTTCTCAGGGCAATATTTCAAAATCCTTTCCTATCCTTTGGAGATATTTGTGGAAGGTGGAATAATGGTCCCCAAGAATATTCACATTCCAATTCCCCAAACCTGTGAATATGTTACCTTACATGGCAAATGGACTTTACAGATGGGTAAGGTTCCTCAAATAGGGGAATCATGGATTATTCAAGTGAGCACAAAGGAATCACCGTGTCCTTGTAGGAGGAAGGCAGGAGGGTTAAGAAAGAAATATGATGACAGAAGCAGAAGCAGAGGTCAGACTGATATAGCTATATGTAAAGGAATGCAGGGGCAGCCCCCGGAAGCTGGGGAAGGAAAAGAAACAGCTTCTCCCCTCCGGCCCACCTGCAGGAAGAACGCAGTGCTGCTGACCCATTTTTGACTTCTGGTCTTCAGAACTGTAATATACTAAGTTTGTGTTGTTTTAAACCACCATGTTTGTGGTAATTTGTTATAGCAATAGGAAAGCAATAGGCAAATATGTATAAATATTTTCCCTCAAAACACAGTCGTTCTTATCAGGAGCAGACTATGGTCTCATGAATCTGTCTCATCACCTCTTCAAAGTCCTCAAGGATACTGAGAAACACAAGAAGATATAATAAAATACCATAAATTCAAACTCCACCTTATAACATTTGGATGATTATGTACACAAGCAGAAAACACTGAAGCTATATGAGGGATTTATTATTTAACTGTTATCACTAAATTTTTTTGCTTTTTGTAGTTGTAGAAGAACAGCATGCCTTTATTTTATTTTAGCTAGTGCTACTGAGAGAAAGCAAAGTCACAGCTGGTGTTTACAATAGTGTGAGGGTGATACTGTTGTGAACGGAGAGTGCTCATTATTATGGGTATTAATTCTGTGCTTTCTCCATTTTTACTGGGGCACACAGAGCTAACAAGAATCTACCATAATACTTGTTAATCCAGATACTTTTTTTTTGGTGCCGGGAATTAACCTTAGGGGCACTTGACTACTGAGTCACATCCCCAGCCTTATTTTGTATTTTATTTAGAGACAGAGTCTCACTAAGTTGCTTAGCACCTCACTTTTGCTGAGGCTGGCTTTGAACTCAAGATCCTCCTGCCGCAGCCTCCCGAGCCACTGGGATTACAGGTGTGTGCCACCACACCAGCTCAGATACTACTTTTTAATCAGAACAGTTTAAGTCATAAATGACCAGTGCCATATTGTATTTATATTTCCAGAAACAATTCTCTTATGAAATAAAACCGGCAAGAGGGCAAGACAACAGGTAAATAAAGAGAAAAGGAGTCTGGAAGGTAGGCCTCATGGAAAATTCCAGACACTAAATATAAAAACTAGATTTTCAAAACTGGTTATTGTAATACCTATTAAATTATAAATGCATATGCTTTTTTGACTCAACAATTCCATTTTCATGAATAGAAATGGATATACTCACAATTAGGTAATTAACATAAATACTGGATTAGCCACTGAAGCATTATCTGCAAAAAGACTGGAATGATATTGATAATACACCTGTACAAAGGATACTATGTGGCTGTTTATAAAGAATGAAGAAAGTATTTATATCCTAATGTAAAACAAAGTTCAAAATAGGTTGTTAAAATGTTGCAGAACAACATGTTATCTACTTGTGTTTGAAAGGGAGAGAGGAATTTTCCTGTTGGAGTCAGAATGTCTTTGGAATACATAAGAAATGTGACACTGGTTGTGTGTGACATACAGAATCTCAGTGACTGATGGACAGGAGTCAAAGGATGATTACTTGAAATAAGTTTTCCTATTTCTTGGATTTTTGAATCCTGGAAAAATATTTTATCTAAAAACGTAAACATATTTTAAAATAGCTGGCTCTGTGGTTTCGTGACTTTACACTATCAAAAAAGAAATACCGCTCCTCTATCAGACACCTGCTAATTAGACTCATTAAGCACCCAGCCAAAGCTTGAAGAACTTAAATGTCTTTATCCAGTAGAGTAAATATCTACTAACTGCACATATGTAAAATCTGCTTTGTTATTTTTCCCAATTTCCCAGGGTAGACAAACAATGATTTCTCACAACCACAGAGAAGCAGGAATACAAAAGGATGGCCAACCTTTTATGGCATCGGGCGTCACCTCTCAACTTGCACAGTCCCAGAATCCTTCACTGTTAGAAACAACTCCTAAACCCAACAGCCTGTGGGTAGGAGAGTGCAGGATTGAAGGCAAGAGGAATATCTACTTGGCCACCATCACTTAAGGATATTTCAAGGACATCTTTTTCTATCATGTACTCTTTCAGCCATTCTACCAGTTATCTGCCAAACTTAATAGGTAGATATATACAAGGCACCTCTCATCTTTGTTGGGTAAATAGTAATTTCCAGGTAGAGAGAGTCACAATATTTTGAACACAAAAGAGCAATGGTAAGCATGTGGACAGTTTGGAGCAGATATTAGGACAGGCACAATCACATGATGGACTTCTGGAAGATAGAGACCTCTCTAATAATGGGCTCAGTCACATGAAGCACTTATTTATTTGATGATAGTTCATTTCTTTCTTCCTAGAAACAAACATCCCCATGGGATGCGAGAGACCCCTACAAAGAGGAACTTACACAATCACAATAATGCTGAGCCCCTGTTTCTATTCAGCACACATGAAAACCTAGACATCCATGAAAAGGCAGGGGAAGCAAGAGATTTCTAAGTAGGGGTGTCACTTCTCAGGAGGGTTTTCCAAGCGTGAGAGTGAAAATCATGTGATGGTAATGCTGGCCCTGCTCCAATCCCTTTCTCTGCTACTATAAAATGACTAGGACAAGACAATGTAAACCCAGTCGAAATCAGTCCCAAGCACTGAGAAGGTAGTTGAATTGGTGGGGAGAAAGCACTGAGTTCTGCTCCCACTTAGCAAGCTGAGCATATCCTTTTTTCTCCTGAGCTAGTATTCTTATCTAATACCAGGTAAAATGAGAATCACTGTAGTTATGATCTCATGCAACCCTCTAAGATATACAAGGTTCTCCATCCTATAATTCCATACAATCTCTCAATAAAATCACAAATATCAGCACCAGAATATGAGTCTATTTTCTGGGTTATTCTTCCAGTGATGGAAAGTTAGGGCAGTTAAGGCTGTGTAAGAGCCCAAATGAGCAGGTGTCAGCTTAGGAAACTTTCAGTTACCAAGATCCCTGCAAGGGATAACCAGCATCAAAGCACCAGTTCCTTTCCACAAAGGAGACACTAGTAGCCTGAGAATACTAGTTGTCTACAACCCAACCCTCATCAATCCCTACCTGTGTCCTGGCCATTGACCTCAGACATACTATTTATTTGCTCTGGACTTTATTATAGTAATTTGGGAATCAGGAGACTGGGAGATCTAATTCTTATCCAGCTGTGCTGGGACTGAGATTCCCCTTCTCATCTGGAAAGCAGCTTACCTGCCCTCAGACTAAGTCAGTTCCATGAGCAGTTCTACTGAACTCACAGATGTGTTCTCACCTTTGTGCAGGTATGGCCATCCCAAAGTGCCATGTTTTCAGGACTACTTCCAGAATAATAATAATAATAATAATAATAACAACATCCACTGTAAATCCCAACTCTGCCACTATCTAACCAAGCGTCTTTGGGAAAATTATGTAACCTCCATAAGTCTGTCTCTTTGTCTGCAAGCCAAGGAGGGTGAACTAGATAGGTAAACTCTTTTCCAGACTGAACAGTCTACATCTGTGATTTCCAGGATGATAGAGACAAAGATACAAACTTGGCTATGTAAGGCACTGTAAGTCCTGGCCAAGCCTACCTCTGAAGAATTCCATTGATGAGACTTGGTGGGCAGGTCTCCCAGAAATGCTCCACCAATACAAAGGTTTCCAAATAAAAGGTTTACTGATACACCTACCTTTCCTGCATCCACAAGTTCTGCAATTTCATCTAGACATGGACCGCTGGGCATGAAAAAGGCCCAGCGATAATGGACTCCTTGCCAGAAATGCTAAAAAGGAAAAAAAGATGTCAGGTATAAAAAAGGATAAAATCTGACTAAATGCAAATTCAGGTAAAGGCATTTTCTGGATGTATAAGACAAACCAATTTCCCATTTCTTGCTGACACATGAGCTATATGCCTAATACCTTAGCACAGTGACTGACAGAGAACAAATGCTCCAAAATGTTTAAGAAATAAATGAACAGAGATGTCCATGTCAACCTAGGCTTCTCTAAGCTGTGACTGATGAACAAGTAAGCACAGGAAAGCATTCCTTAAATGACAGTCTAAATAGTCTTTGACAGTGGATTGCTTCTGAAAGGAGAATTAGGGGCTGGGACTTCTATGCTTTCTCTAATAAGGTTTGAAAGGATCTCTGAAGTACCAGAAGAGATTTTTACCAAATTCAATAATGCTCTAGGGGCAATGAATTACAAAACTATGATCTTAGACAAAAAGCCCAATTGCATTCTTTTTTTCCTGGCTCTGACAAGAACTTGGCAGTTTTAAAGGCAAAACAAAATGTAAAGTTCCACATACACCACGGCTGGATTTTCCCTACAGTTATGGCAAATACCAAGTCATCCCATCTATTATGAGACAAGATGAGCAAAAATCTTACACTGAGAAGGTTCAAAGTTACTGCCATGACCACTTGTAACTGTTATTCTTTATGTCAGAGGTAGGTGGTCCATTACCAATACAGAAATAAACAGAGGTTTTCTATGATATCTCAAGCACCCGTCCAACCAAACTGCTGAGGGAGTGAGGGTCAGTCAGTACTATGCTGCTGCCCTCCTTGCATTGACCTGTAACAGCTAGGTGAGCTTGGACTTCTATTTCACTGAGCTCACTCTCAGTCTGACATTCCCGCAGCATGGCATAAATCACCACAGCATGAGGCTGTGCAATGGAACTCCTTGCTACTCTAGCTCAGCTACTACTGTTATTTCAGTCAAGCTACCTCTTTCAGTCAGTTTCCTGGCCTATAGAGCATCAGTACCACGACCACCTAGCTGACAGGGTTGTAGGAAAGATAAAATAAGAATGTATATAAAATGGAGCTAGGATTGTAACTCAATCATAGAGCACCTGCCTAGCATATGTGAGGCACTGGGTTTGATTCTCAGAACCACATATAACTAAATGAATAAAATGTCCATCAACATCTAAAATTTTTTTTTAAAAAGGATGCATATAAAATGCCTGACACATAAAAGGTGTTCAATAAATATTTGTTCAGTACTGAAAGTAAAGAATGGGACAATATCAAGTCAAAGTTTAAGAATGTAGGAAGAAAAAAATAAAAACTAAACTAAGCTGCTGCCCAGGCAGAGCTTCCCACCTAATGTGCTGGCAGTGGCTTACCAGTTGAGTGACTACATAGTTTATCATCCAATCTGGAAAAGTTGTGAGTGAAGAGTCACCAAAATGTCTACCCCAGGACAACAGGTAGGAAGAGTCAAGCTTACTCTATAATAGGTGTGATGAGATACAGACTCCTGTTAATCCTCAGGGTAACATGACAGAGCCTGGGCTAGTAGAAGTCTCTAAGTAGGTGGCTTTTAACTCAGAGCAGCCTCAATATGTTGTTCAAATACTATCATTTTCTGTGTGCTGTGACATGAGAGAGGCTGGGGAACAGCCTCTGAATACTTAATGTGGCTAGATAGCAGAAGCAATGCAAATGGCCCAAGCTGACAGTGGGCCCAGTTAATGACAACCTCAGGAGACTATTCAAGTACTTCACCCTAAGGTCTGGCCTCATAGGCTATAATTAAAATATTCTGGTAATTGTTTAGGATATTAAAGAAGGAACAGAAATGGTCACAACTACCACATCTATAATTCTTTACAAGCATGTTACTCTGCAAAGTGAAACTTGGCCTGTAATAGCCGAATTTTTATATTCTGTTAAGGGTTGTGTGTTTTTTCCCAGGCCTTACAGGACAGAAAGTAAACCAGGTAGGAGAGCCGGAAGATGACAGTGAGGCTTTGTGCACAGTCTCAGAAAGACAGTGGAAACTGTTGGAAACACACTGCTTGGCATGACCATTATTGTCTTTCAAGCAGGTGGAAAGTAGAAAACAAAGGAAGCAATACCTGCTTTACTCTCTGAGGACAACTCTGAATGTTAACTTGTGAGAGAGGTCTCACTGGAGTACAAACTGGGAAATCTTACAGAAAACTTGTACTTTAAAGTACTGGAAAGTCTAGGCTTTGTGCAAAGAGAAAGACGAGATAAATGACAGTTAAGATTCCTTTCTACAAAGTATCCTGAGGCATTGTTTCTGGCTGCTATCTGAATCAAGCCAAAATGGAGGACACCAGAAAGCAGAGTTTGGATTGCTCATCTCTGTGACCCATACATATTTCATATGAATTGTTTTATGGTTTGCTCTATCATAACTAGCTTTTCAATACTACTTCTAAATACTTAGTTCATGTACAGAATTCAAGAAACCAAAGTCCTAAATTTTACCCCCCTAAAAAGCTAAACTATTTCCTAGTATGAAGAAGCTACTAAAGGACTGGGGGAGACTTCAGGGTGGGAGGACCGCCTTTTTCCTGAGTCTGAAGTATTCTGTCTAATTAAAAGAGTAGAATTTATCTTTATTTTTTTCTATCATGTGTTCTATTTCAACACTAATTCAATGATCTGTAATTATCAAAATTTCATAATCTGAAAGCTCATAAGCCTTTGTCCCAATTGTGATGACAACAGGCTATGATATCAATCAGTGCCATTACCAAGGCTGATATATACTAATCTCCCACTCATCAGGTACCTTCAGTGTGAGTTATATAACTCCAAACAGCCCTGGTAACAGTGGCTTATCAATGGTCAGTCTGACTAACTGAGTACCAGAAACTTTCATAATGTCACCATTAGGGAGAATTTCATATTCACAGGGATATGCAGTGTTAGGACAAATTGCCATAATCCTGCAAAAGCATGATCATTCCATTGGCCTTTGTAGCCTCACTGAAATTACAGCATAATTTCCTTCAGGTTTCTGAAATTTTAAAAAAAAGCCTCTAAGACCTCTAAAGGTCAGAAGGCTAGGAATCAGTGATATATCCCAACAGCAGCCATATGCGGTTTTAATGAAGTTTCCACCTTTACATATAAGAGGATATATGTGTTAATGCTGGTGAAATGGAGAGGGCTATCAGGTACAGGCAGGAAGGAAGCAGATGGTTTAGCCAATGAAATCAAGAAAGGTAATAACATCTAATAACAAGGCTAACATTTAATTAGAGCTTTTTATATATTAGGCATCATGCCACATTCTTCACATGGATTATCTCATCTAATCCTCACAACAATGCAGTAAGGTAGAAGAATCATTAGCCTCATTTTACAGGTGAAGATATTGGACTTAGAAATATTAAGTAACTTGTACAGGGTGGCACAGCCACTAAGTAAAGTCAGAATTTCAAACTAGTCAGTGTGACTCCAGAGACCATGCTGGCAGTCTCTTCGCTATGCTGTCACCAAGAGAAGAGAGGGCCAGGTGACAAACCAATTTCTAGTCACCTGAGGTTTCTGCTTGCTCTCATCGAGACTCTTTCCTACCTTTAATGTCTTGGTGCCCACGGTGACTCCTGTCTGCAGCATGCCATCTGCTATGCCTAGTTGGTCCATGTTCAGGAGGAAAGGAGTTACCAAAGTCACATAGGTGGCTCCTGACCATTTCTTGAGAAAATTGAGAGCCCACATTTCAGTAGATCCACCAACATTATCAAGGATAAAATCAAACCTGGAGGGAAAAAATCAAATCAAAACACCCTTGTCAGTCTTCACTCTAGGCTCTGATCCCCTTCACTCGCATCACAAGTTGGCTACAGAGTTTTTCTCAGAGACAGTTCACAAACGATGCTGCACTGTGTCACTAGCCCAGGATGGCTCCTTTGACAGAAAGGACAAAGCCACACCCTGAATTGATGACTTGTCTCCAAAGTAAAACTGAATGTGACTAACCTTCTTTTGTCATCAAAATCATATCATTTTTTAATACTTTTAGAATGACCTAAGTGTTTCTGAACCAGGAGTGATTTTGCTTCCTACAATGCACTCAATAGACCGCACACCAAAAATGTATCAATTAAATATCAATAGTTGAGGAACTTACTGTTAAATGTTGAGGAACCCTGATCTAAGCTTTATAAAAAAAAAAAAAAACCACAAAGCAATCCATTCATTATAAGTCAAAGTATTCTTTTTTGTTTGGTTGGTTTTTGGTGGCACTGGGGAATTGAATCCAGGGCCTCAGGAGTATGAGGCAAGCACTCTACCAATGATCTACATCCCCAGCCCAAAGTATTCTTTAGTGCACACAAGTACTTGAAAGGGTCTCATCTATAAGAACAATTTGATTTTATTCTTGCCATCTTCAGAAACACTTGTAGAAGCATCCTCTTTACCTTCTGGAATTTTGGTTTTATGTACAGCATCAAGGGAATGCATAAATCTCAACAGCCTTTCTTGTCTTCAATTCTGTTCTAACATGTCAAAAAAAATCATCATACTGGAATCCAAAGAACTGACAGATATTCAAATGCTTAAATCTAACCTAAAACTGCTATAATCCCTAAACTCTACTTAAAAGGGATAAAAACCCACTAAAGCTTTTAAATACTTTTGAAAATAAAGATCTATTTAGAGAATGCATGTGTATAAATTAAGTAAATCAATTGATGAATTCCTCTTGGATAAATCTTTTTTCACTTCCCAATTCGTTTGGATAAAGTTAAACATCAAAGGTTCTAAAACCAGCTTTGGCCAACTTTGAGACTTTTGAGTCTTTCAAGGGATTAAATTAAAGAAAGACGAATAAAAATTAACCGATATAAAATGTACAATGACCTTACCAGATGATCATTCTTCTCATAAGAAAAGTTTCTACTTTGTTCCAAACTTTTGATTAAATAAATGTATGAGACTATTAAAAGAAAATTTAAGGGTAGTCCGATATTACAGAACAAGCACTGTCTGAAAAGGAGTTATGGAGGCCAAGTTGTAGACCCACCTCTCTCACTTAGGATTCACAGCATGACTTTGAACATGCAAAAAAATTATCAATCCTCTGTCCCTCATTTTCTCAACTGCATGATAGGGGTAAACTGAAGGACTTCAAAGCCTCTTCTTGCTATAAAATTCTAAGAAGCTGCTACTTAGAAGGAAGAACAAATTACTATAGGTAAATTCAGAGTTGAAACTCTCAGGCAGAAGTTATAAAGATCAATTTAACTTAAGCTGGAGGAGCAGGAGGAAGGGGGAGGGGAAGAGGGAAGAGAGAGGAAAAGAGGTAGAGGAGGAAGAAAAGAAGTAGTAGTAGTCCTAGTAATGGCCTGCATTTATAAGACAGTGAGGTTTCTCTACTGAAAAAGCACAAGCAAAAGGAAAATGGCAACTTGTCAGAGATACTGAGGATGAAACTGGAGCATCACGCCGGGGGGCTAGATTGAGTGTCCTCCAGCCTTCCATCAACCAGGTTCTCTGGAAACAAATTCCAGACATGTCTAACACTTACAGTAGATAGTGGGGAACGAGTTGGCCGTGGCCTCAGGGTCATTCTGCTCCTTCTAGCAGTGGCAGATATGAGGTAACCTGAACTATCACTGTCCAGAAGCCCAGTTTCGGAGACCTGTCACATCCTCACCTCCACATGGGCTTAGACTTTGACATCAGGAGGGTAGCTGTGAGTCCTCAACCATGCCACACCTGCTTATTATGCAAGAGCTTACTATCTGCTGTTAACTCTAGTTGAAACAAGTGTTCTTCTATATTCCCTCAATAATTAATAAAAAAAAAATTACAAAGGGGCTGGGGTTGTGGCTGCGTGGTTGAGCACTTGCCTCACATGTCTGAGGTACTGGGTTTGATCTTCAGCACCACATAAAAATAAATAAATAAAGATATTGTGTCCATCTACAACTAAAAAATATATTTAAAAAAATATTATGAAGCACCTATTATGTGCTACTGCACTATAGTTCCAGGTAGAGGGAGATAGCAGCAAGTAGCACCAAAAAAGGAAAAAAAAAAAAAAAAAGAAAGAAAGAAAAAGAAAAAAAAAATCCTAGTACCATGGCTTGTTCACTGAAGCCTCTGTCTAACTGTTGCTTCCTCAAAGAGGCATTCTTCAACCACTCCACCTATGCCAACCTCCTCTCCAATCACTGACCCTCCCCTTTCCCTGCATCAATTCTCCTCTGAGTACTAATGACCAAAACCTTCTCAAACAGAATGTAAGCTCTATAAAGAGAGGAAAGTGTCTTGTTCACCACTGTACCCAGTGTTTAGAATGGTGCCTGGCAAGTATAGATTCATAAAGAGCAAAAGGAGTAACAGTGTGCTGTCTGCTCCCAGTAGCAGCGCCATATTGCTGTTGGAGCTGGAGGTATTGGCTGAGAAAGGTT
Organism: Ictidomys tridecemlineatus; assembly: GCF_052094955.1. Lineage (NCBI taxonomy): Eukaryota > Metazoa > Chordata > Mammalia > Rodentia > Sciuridae > Ictidomys > Ictidomys tridecemlineatus. The sequence continues at coordinate 56,410,275 of NC_135484.1, read as the reverse complement.
AGGCAGTGTCAGGTAGAGTCCCTTTTCCTTTCTTTTCTTTTTTTAATCTATGAAAATATACTTCTATTCAATGTGTACAAGAATAATTGGCTTCTGGAAACTAGTTTTTAAAAAAGGAGATGCCTGTGAAATAGCAGCAGTAAAATTCTCCTATTAGCTTTCCAAATACTCCTGGTTGCACTATCAGCTTCAGCTTTGCCTGGGCTAATGAGGATCAGATTAATAAACTGGAGCTATAGTCAGAGCAATAGGGCTTGTGTCCTGAATCTGCCCTGTTTGGTCCCTCAGGCTAGACCAAACCTGGCATTCAGACACATTGAGGGCATCCACAGTGCTCTATTACCAGTATTGCTCTCACAACCTTATTGAATGCTTAAAGTGTATGTAGTGCTAAGCATGTGTTTTTGAGTACTACTTTATATTCTTCCTGCAGCAACAGATGCCAGAGAAGGGAACACACTTCCAATTTTGCCTTCAGCCCTCTTGTAAACCAACAATAAAAGTACATTAACTTGAAAATTAGCAAAAGGCTATGTAAGCAAAATAACTTCCTCAGTACACATCACATCATGTCACTGTGCTGTATTAACCTCTGGAATTAAAATGGAACCCATCTAAATGACGTCTAATGATGTAGAATGTTTTCAGATTCTTCTCGAAGATTCCAATATGATTGTGAGGCAATCACATAACCTGAGACCTGTATTATCAGTGGGCCTTATGCCCACCTTCCCAATGAGAACATTGCTGTAATACATACAGTTTTAAGGATTTCAACTGTTCTTCCACGCTTCCAGATTTGTAATCAATTACATCATCTGCCCCAAGCTTCCTCACAAGTTCACTGGCATCTTGAGAGCAAACTGCTGTCACATGAGCATTCCACGCTTTCATTATCTGCCAAAGGGAGTGGAAAAATGGACTGCATTAAAAAAAAAAAAAGTTGGCACCATGTATACATATATCACACTAATCTCTAGGGAACTTCAAGAACTTCAACTTAACAAGAACTATAGGAAGTCATCTGTCAAATATTAGTGAAAATGATTTAACTTTTGTTTACTAAGAAAAATCCCAAGAAAGAGATCTCATTTAAACAAAACAGCTAGTCACCTTGTTGGCATAAAGTTTTATCCATCCACCTGGAGAAGAGCTCAGTGTCTCACCAAGATCAGGAAAGACAGAGATGAGCGCCTAAAAATTTGCATTTTCAATGATAAAGTTAAATGGCTGAAATGAAAAATTGCATGTCCTCAGAAAATGACTACTTTAAATGTGTTCAGAAAATTAATGTACAACACCTCTTCATTTGCATTTCCAAAAAGTATTAATGCAGTCTTAAATCAGTGTATCAAAGTAATCAGCTATCAGATGCTTGGCAATATCTGAAAAGGTACTGTTAAGGGGAAAGAAAACATGGCTATTTTATATTTAAAACACAGATCAGGGATCTCCTCTGGAGTAGGAAAACCTAAATAAATGTGTCCAGGCTTTAAAAATGCAGATGACTTAATTTTTAAAATAAGGAATAACTAGATTTTAATAAAAAAGAAAGTTAAATTTTAATGTTATTCAGGATTAAGTATCCAAAAAGCATCCTACTCTAAAACTCCTCTAATTATTTTCTATAGCATCATATAATTATGTTTTTAATTTGAGAATGGTTACTTGAAGTTCATCAAGAAATTTGTGTGCTGATAGTTGCAGATCATAACAGATCAGCTGTTTTCTCAACTTTGTCCTGAGTATCAATTTCCTGAGTTTCCTTCAGACAAATTGCTAAGGGTCACTTGAATATAAGAGAATTGTGTTTTGTTAACTGTGAATCTCCACTCCAGGGCACCCAAAGGTCAGGGCACCCAAAAGTACTAACTAAACATTTGTTAAATACAAAAAATACCTATTAAATACAAAAAAAAGGGGAGGAAGGAGGGTGGGGGAGAAGGTGGGAAGGAGGCAGGAAGCCAGGAGCAGAGGTAAGGGAGAGAGGAAAAGAGAAAAGAAAAGAAACTGGAATACAGCAAGCATTCTAAAAGTTCTTTTAAAGTGACCTTTCCCAATATAAACCACTACCTCATCTGCTTCTCTCAAAAGTTATGACCTTGATTTTAACAGTAATCACTCCTTGCATTTTAAAAAAGTTTTCGCAACCAAATATGCATTTCCTAGTTGCTATAGTTTAGTCTTGTGCATTTTAAAAATGTGATGCCTTTTAAATCTCTCTTAAATTATAGGCTTATCTTCTATCCCTTTGATTTCTTACATTTTATCTACAGAAAAATCCAGGCCATTTGACTTGCAGAGTTTGCCACTGGAATATCTGACTGTACGCTCAGAGGGCAGTTCTGCATGTTGCTCTGTCTTCTGTATTTTTTGCTACTTGGCGGATGGATCTGGAGACTGGATCAGATTCAGTTTCAAACCATGGAAAGTGTCTGGCAAAACTACACAAGGCACATCACGTCTGGTTGTTACTCTTTTTATAATCTCAGCAGTTATTAATGCTCAATATCTATATCTGTTTATTAGTGACTGCAAAACAGTGTGGTTCAAATTCTTTTCTTTTCACTTAGTAGTTGGAATATTTCACAGAGAAACACCTCCCCTCATATGCTACTGGGTTTACTCAGCTGTACAGTTCATATAGAAGAGGCAGAACAAAAGCTTAATTATTTCCCCTTATTTTTCTGTTTATAATAAATTGCTTCTTTATCATCTTCTAAATGTAACCATTTAAAAGAAATATTATCATAATCTCATGAATTTAATTATTATTATTTAAAGCTCAAATTGTCACATCTTTGGGGATTTCTTCAAGTTGGCTCATTCATCTGAGGTGATCAGACTAGTCTTTGATAGTTTCCTTGCTATTTAATATATTCTGGGTTTATTCTTGTACATCTGTGCCCTAGATCTGAACTCTGCCATTTCTCCAAGAAGCCCTAATTCCTTTAATGAGAAATGATATTTCAAGAGATGGCTTTACATACAAACGCACATAAACTACCTCCTGGATTCATATTAAAACTTATAATTCAAATTTGAGACTACAAAGCTTTTATTTAACCTCTTTTCTGTTACATTTGTATCTCCTTTCTTTTATACCTCCTTTGAGAATTCTGCTTCTCAAAGACATAGGATATGAGAGAGAATTAAATCTAAAAAATAATAAAATATACTCTATATTTTTTTCAATTGTATATTACACAAATAACAGTACTGAATAATAGTACTAATAATTTTAACATGTTCTTCTTATTTTCCCCTTTTAAAAAAAATAGTTGCACTATATTTGTTTTTCAAAGCACACAGTTGTAACACACACTATACTCTGACCTTCCAAGCCCCCATTTAGTTTTGTTCCACAGATGACTCTACATTTAACATTTGCCACTAGTCCTTAAAGTGTTTCTCTCATCATTTGCTATTAGAAGCTCATTCTCTAGCATGTTCCTCAGAAAGGGATCAGAAGAACAGTATTTTCCAAGTCGATGCATGTTGAATTGTCCTTTTTACCCTGAAGGCCAGTATTGTTATATACAAAATGCTTGTTCTGCTTTTCTTGGAGTATCTTACATATGTTACTTCATTTTAAAAAAAAAATAAAGTATTACTATCAAAAAGTCTGACAATACAATAGCTAAACTGTGGAAACAGCCTAAATGCCCTTCAATAGATGAATAGATAAAGAAACTGTAATATATATACACAATGAAATACTACTAGCCTTAAAAAAGAATGCAATTATGGCATTTACAGGTAAATGGACAGAATTAGAGAATATCATGCTATGCAAAGTAAGCTAATCCCCAAAAACCAAAGGCCAAATGTCTTCTCTGATAAGTGGATGTGACCCATAATGGATAGGAGGCAAAGGAAGAAGGGAGGAACTTTGGATTGAGTAGAGGGGAGGGAGGAGAGGTGTCAGGCGGAGTGTAGGGGGGGAGATGGTAGAATGATATGGACATTATTGTCCCTATGTATGAATGCACGAAGGGTATGACACTACATCATGTTCAACCAGAGAAATAAAACGCTGTGCTCCATTTGAGTAAAATAATAAAATAAAAAATATTTAAATTTTAAAAAAAAGTCTGGTGATAGGGCCTGGGGATATAACTCGGTGGTACAGCACTTGCCTCTCATTCGAGAGGCACTGGGTTAGACCCTCAGAACAGCAAGAAAAAAAGAAAAGGAAAAGGAAAAAAAATGTCTGATGATTGTCTAATTTTATTTCTTTAATAACTCATATGCTGTTTTCCAGATGTCTAAAGAATATTTTTCTTTTTTTTTTTAAAGGCCAGAAAGTTTACTTGTAACTTTCACCAGTAATACTCATTGTGGTGCATATTCTTAGAGCAGTGATGAGGCTATGTAATACATAGTTTCCAATCATTTAATTTTAGGAGCTTCTCTAATTATAGGTTTTAGCAGCTGTTTTATTCCTGTACTTTGCTTTTCCATGTATCAATCTTGTTTGCCTGTCTTCAATATTTGATACTTTCTTCTTAAATCTGCTTTTTCTTTTGTAATTCATTTTCTACATTCTATTTATCTATATGTGGATATTATGCATTGTGCCTGTCACTGAATTCTTTATAGTTTCATTATGAATTTTTCCAATTCTGATTTACTTTTTTTTCATGGTTGTATCATATTCTTAATGTCTTTAACTTGTTTTGAAGTAGTAAGTTACATTTTGAACTGCGTTGGGAACATGTTTTTGATGTGCTTTCATTGTCTGCAGATATGTTATTCTATCCTTTTTTCTCATTTTCCCCATAATACCCTTTATGTGATTTAACCGTGATATTTTCTATTGTTCTTTCTTTCTTTTTGGCACCAGGGATTAAACCCAGGGGCACTTAACCACTGAGCCACATCCCCAGCCCTTTTTTAAAACAATTTTAAGTTTTTGACACAGGAACCTGCTAAATTGCTTAGGGTCTTGCCAAGTTGCTGAGATTGGCTTTGAACTTGCAATGCTCCTGCCTTAGCCTCCCCAGTTGCTGGGATTATAGGCATGTGCCACTGCACCTGCCTTCTATTACTCATTTTTTTCATTTTATTAAATATTTTTGTTTTGAAATACATAGAAACATGTATAGAATAAAAAGGTACAGCTTAACAAATTACTGCAAAGCAAACATCGTTTAAGACTGAGAACTAGAAAACTAGCATACTCCTGAGCCTTCCAATAAAAACACCCTTATTCCCTAAGAAGTAACAACACTATCAGGGTGCTCAGGAGTACACAGAAAGCATTCCTCCCTGAAAGGGATGCAGCAGAGCCTCCTAGGGCACTTACTAAGTCTAATGTTGGAAAAAGACCCTTTCCCCATTCCAAGGGAGGCTGCATCAAGCTCCCTCCCACAGGAGGAAGCCAGTTGGACATCTGACCTCAACAGCAACAGCCACTCAGCCCCAATCTATTCTTGGAGGCTTGGGGCACTGATTTGTTTTGTCTTATTTTTTGAGATAAAGCTTATAAAGCTCATAAAGTCACCATTTCAAAGTATTCAAACCAGTGGCTTCTAGTACATTCATGATGCTATACAATCATCACCACTAATTCCAGAATATTTTTATCACTTCCAAAGTAAACCTCATGCCTATTAAGCAGTAATTCCCAATCTCCCCACCTCCTCCAGACAACTCATCTGCTCTCCATTTCTATGGATTTGCCTATTCTAGAAATATGATATAAACGATATCACATAATATGTGCCCTTTTATTGGGATTCTTTCACTTAGCATAATGTTTTCAAGGTTCATTCAGGTTAGTATTACACATCAGAATTTCATTCCTTTTTTTGACTGTACAATACATTATATGTATATGCCACATTTTGTTTATTCACTAATCAGTAGATAGACATTAGAGCTTTAGAGCCATTTCCATTGTTTCATTATTATGAATAATCTATGAACATTGGTATATAAGTTTTTGCTTGAGAGTATGTTTCATTTCTCTCAGGTATATACCTGTGAATGAAGTGAAAGGATCACACATTAATTTGATGTTTAACATTTTTTGTTTGTTTTTTGAAATGGGATCTCACCATGTTGCCCAAGATGGCCTCGAATTCCTAGGCTCAAGTGATCCTCCTGTTTCAGCCTCCTGAATGCCTGGGATTATAGGCATGTACCACTGCACTTGACTGTAGTTTTTATCTTGAATGTCCCCTAAACAATCCTGTGTTAAAGGCTTAATTCCCAGATTCATGTTATTGGGAGCTGGTGAAAACTCTAAGAGCTGGGGCCTCACAGACAGTTTCAAGTCACTGGGGTGTGGTCTTGAAGGGGATCATGAGACCCAGGTTCCTTCTTCTTCCTTTCTTCCTTTTTCATGTCTTAGCCTTGAGGAAAAGTTTTACTACATGCTGCCACCATGATGTGCTGCTTCACCACAGGATCAAAAGCAACAGGGCAAGTCAATTAGGAATAAAACCTCTAAAACTTGAGCCAAAATAAACTTTTTCTGTGAAACTTTATTGTCTCAGATATATGTTAACTAACAGAAAGTTGATGAATACAGGGTCAAATTTCTCTACATCCTTGCCAATATTTATCATTTTGTTTTTGTTTTAATTTCAACCATTCTAGTACTAGAATAGTTTTAATCTATATTTCCATGATGACTAATGATATTGAGCATCTTTCCATGGGCTTATAGACCATTTATATATATTCTTTCAAAAATTTCAAATTTTTTTTCTATATTTTAAATTGGGTTGTTTGTATTCTTTTTATTGAGTTTTTAAAGTTTTTTAAATATAGTCTAGATAGTAAACCTTTACCAGATCAATGATTTGCAAATTTTTTCTACAATTCTGTGGACTGCTTTTTCCCTTTCTTAGTGCCCTTTGATGTACCAAAGTTTTAATTTAATTAAGTTCAATTTGCCCACTTTTTCCCTCTATTGCCTGTGCTTTCAGTATCATATCTAAGAATCTTTTGCCAAATCTAAGGAGCTGGGTATTTACTACTGTTTTCTTTTAAGAGTTTTGTGGTATTCGCTCTTTTATTTAGGTCTTTTATCTACTTTTTAATTTTTATTTTTGTATAGATGACATATGGTAGGGTAGGTGGATAGCTATTTGCCCCAGCAGTATTTATGAAGAGACTATTTTTACCTTTGACAAGATCGTGTCAACCTTGTCAAAAATCAAGTTGGGTGAGGTGGTGCAGGCTTGCGATCCCAGAGACTTAGGAGGCTGAGGCAGGGGGATCACAAATTCAAGGCAAACCTGGGTAATTAACAAGACCTTGTCTCAAAGAAAAAATATAAAAGGCTAGGGATATAGCTCAGTGGTAGAGTTCCCTGGATTCAATCCCAGTATCCCCCACCCCCCAAAAATTGTCTAAGATGTATAGGTTCATTTTGGGATGCTTGATTCTATTTCTTTTGCTGTCTTTTCTTATGCTAGCACTCCATGTTTTGATTACTGTGGCTATGTAGTAAGTTTGAAGTTGGGAAGTATGAGTGTTCTTTGTTCTTTTTCAGTATTGTTTGGCATTTTAGGTCCCTTACAATTCTATATGCATTTCAGAATAGGGTTGTCCATTTATGCAAGAAAAACAGATGGTATTTTGATTGGTATTGCATTGAATAAGTAGATCACTTAGAGAGAGTGTTGACATCTTAACAGTATTTTGGCTACCGTGTTTCTATCTATTTTTAGAATTAGCTCATCAATTTCTACAAAAAATCCTGCAGAAATTTGACTGGAAATCAGCCTTGGTTTTGGGCATTGGCTATTTCCTACTAAATTGCAAATTTCCATCTACCTGCACTGTGCATGGTCTTCCTTGATAAAAATTCTTTATTTATTCTATGAGATAACCACCCACTCACTCACTTTAAACCTGTGGACAAGTTAACACTGTCTACCATATTAGAACATTTTCCTCTTAGAAAAGCAAGTAAAATTACAGGACATTTACCAAACCTACCTTTTTCTTGCCTTTTAAGGGAAAGTAATTTTTTTATAATATGTGAATTTATAAATTTACAAATTCATGTAAACAAAATTTTCCTATTCACAATAAATAAAATAAAATAAAAAATTGTTTTACCTGGATTGCAAAAGTACCAACTCCACCTGAAGCTCCCAAGATTAAAATACTGCAAAGCAAAAAAGAAGCCACAATTGAGAATCTTTAGTGGATATAACTGGATAAATCAATATTTTCAAAATGTAATTGGCTCAATGACAATCCTCAAGGCAAATAAAGTTAGTTAGCTTCCCAAGATTACAAAAGGATTTTTATTTTATATTAACCAGAAGCTGTATATGATCAAAACAATTTATGAACTTTTTGTCAAGAATTCCAAATATCAAAATTATTAATAATTTTTTTAGATTAAGAGAAAAGTAAGTTACCATTGCCTTACAATTTTTCTTGGCCCAAATCACCATAGTTTCCTCTACAAGAGGGAGATTTGGGCACTTTTTAGTTTTAGACTTAGCTGCTTTCTATAAAAAAAAAAAAAAAATCACATTCCTAACCACATTCTTGCCAAAGAGGTATAAACATCTTGTGTTCAGACATGTCCTGCCAAGCTCATGAACTGTCATAAACAAAAATAATCTCATTCGTCCTGTTAAAGCAGATGAACATGTCCTATCAGTGCAATCAACCTGTGCTCCAGGCTTTTACCATGTCTACTCACTGTAGCCTCCCTGCCTCCTGAGACCAGAAATGTTTACTCAAGTTTATAAATGAGTGGGGGATACAGGAGAAGGGTGAGATACTGATCCCTTTAAAACTGCAAATCTCCTAAAATAACACTGAAAACTTGGTGCACAGATGTATTGGCAAAGAGGGGTATCTACACCTATCATCTGTTTCTCAAAGAAGTTTGTGATCTATAAAAGATTCAGTGGTTAAAAATCACTGCTTCAGGGCTGGGGATGTGGCTCAAGCGGTAGTGCCCTCGCCTGGCATGTGTGTGGCCTGGGTTCGATTCTCAGCACCACATACAAACAAAGATGTTGTGTCTGCCAAAAACTAAAAAATAAATATTAAAATTCTCTCTCTCTCTCTCTCTCTCTCTAAAAAAAAAAAAAAAACAGTGCTTTACATATGCTTCTATTTTACTCTTGAATTAAGCTACAGTTTCACAGAATTACCCTTGAACTGTAAGGCTTCAGGTGCCCAGAAAATAGTATTTACTGAACTATACTTTGGTGCTATGCTACCAATGGTGGCTGAGGAACATTATAAAATTAACTGCATGGTATTTGACACTATATTAGCTAAGGGAATATTGTTGAGAAAATTCTTCATGAGAATTCTGAGTACCCACAGAAAAATATTTTTCTGAAGACTGATGGAAGTATCTGTACTATTTATCTGTCACTATAAATTGTACAACTGTTAGTTGTAGTTCCTTTTTGTCTTGGCTATTACAAAGTACAAAGAATTCTGCCACCTATCTCTAGCAAGTACATTAATCTTGGAATATGCATGCTGTCTACAATCTCAACTGTAGCTTCATTTCATTTTTTTTCTTTCTTACCCAATCACAGAAAGATGAGTATTACCCTTTATATCTTAAAAGTTACTACTAAAATTTCTAAGCCAGCTCTTTCCTTTGAAATTAATAGCATTGAATACAATTAAAAGAAGTCTCCTTGCAAATTATGTTCCTTTTAGAAGAGTTACTTTCAATTTCACAGAATTATCAATTATGAAGTATAGAAGACACTGAAAATCCACTCTTCTAAGACCCTACAATTCACACAATTTATAGCTTTAGTACTTCCTACATGGGGGAAAATGCAATAAAACTGCCTCAGAGATACAACAAAAATTCATTTACCCAACAAGTCCTCTCAATTTTGCTCATTCTTATTGCAATGTAGCTAGTCAAACTCTTCTTCAAGTTCTTCACAATCAAACCATCTCAAATCTCTGCTTTTACTTTCACTATGACCCTGGTCCCCTCACTCTTTACCCTAAGCCCTATGCATATTGACACATTCCTCCAGGTTCCAAAATGCCTTCACTACTTGCTAAGATGTCTTTTCCCTTAAAGGCCCAAGTGCCAGTTTTCCTCTACAATACCTCTAGTAGAATCCACAATCTGATATCTGCACCAAATCCTGGCATTTGCCATACAGTTACCTCACACAAACATTCTGCTTCCCAAGCTCTTCTGCAGGCACTCAAGGACCTTCTATGATGCCCCACGCTGGCTCTACTCTAGCACATGCCTCAGCAGGTGTTTCTTGATTTTAAAAAGCATCCAGTCAGCACTATCTCCTACAATCAGGGCAAGAATGAAATTTTACCATTTGAATGAGGGGTCACCTGGCTACTTGAAAGTCTGCATTATAGTTTCTTCCAGTAAAGAAAAGCATGAAATTAATTTCTAGTTCTCTCTCAGAGAAGGCTAGAATTAAAGGATACCAAATTTAATGGCTATTTAAGGACTTAACTGCTAGACACATCTCTGGCTTCATTATTGTCAGTTCAGCTCTTCCGCCGTAACTTTTAATTCAAAGCAGCTTCATTTCCTGATATAAAAAAGCAAAATGTTTCTCAGCAGGACTTGGCAGAAGAGGGAGTGGTTCTGCATTAGCAGCTTCAATTCCTGATGTTGCCACCTGATGGCACCCCCAAAGTGCAGAAGAGGCAAGGGGCAGGCCCAAGGAAGTGCTGTTTTCTCATAAAGAAGCCTTGGGGAAGCTTCATTCTCTGGTCCTTTCAAATTCAGTTTTAGGCAGGGTCAACCAGGGCTCATAGTTTTTTTGAACAAAGTAAGTTCCCAAAAGGACAGAGGGCAAAATAAATTTTTAAGTCAGCAATAAACTGATTCGTCATCTAAGGTTTGAAGTCCTGTGGCTAAGGACTCTTCAAAGCTCTTTCAGAGCTCATCTCACAATGGCCCTTCACTTAAGAGCTATTGCTGGAAAATGAAGGTGGAATGAGATGGACATCATTATTCAAAGTACATCTATGAAGACACGAATGGTGTGAATATACTTTGTATACAACCAGAGATATGAAAAATTGTGCTCTATATGTATATTATAAATTGTAATGCATTCTGCTATGATGTATAACAAATTAGAATAAAAAAAAATTTTAAAAAGAGCTCTTGCTGGGAGATGATGGGGAGATGGGGACATCTTTTACCTAGCTTGCATAATGGTCACACTAAACACTCTAATGTCATTGAAGTAGAAGCCTACTTGTTACAGTGAGTAAAAATGTGCTGTATTGTTTGTTGGTTTATATTTTAAAAGTACCTAGGAAATACTATACTTGCAAAAAGCACTCTAATTCAAAATTGTCATGATGTTTAATCACATGCCTCTTTTATTTCCTAGTCTACACAGAAAGCTTCCTTTGAAGTTAGTGGAGACTGCCATAGTGACTGGTATAGAAAAAAATGGGGAAAATGTGAATCATTATTATACTGCTATGCATTCTTAAACCCTAAATTTCATCTTATTCTGACACTTCTATTTATTCTTTGAATTCTCCCTAAACAAACATTTAGGTACTAAAGCAATGTTGGCTTCTTTTTCATGTCTTAGACACTTTTTATTTAGCATTTGGAGCCTAAGTCCTTTAAAATCACAGTTTTTAGTATTATAATCTTCTGAGGCAGGTTATCAACTGCCTTACAAACAAACAAACAAAAATATGACATCACAAAATAGGAGAAGAACCAGGAGGGAATCACCTTTCAAATTTCCACATTCTGGCTTGGCTCCAGAAATCCTTGAATGCCAGGGCTGGCTCTCTGGAGATTCAGGCTCTAGTTTCAGCTCTCTCACTAATGGAACCCCTAGGCCTTGGATTCCTCACCTCTGACATGATGCCCACAGAGGCATAATCTGAGAGTCAATGAAAAACAATTGGTGCTTTCAGCCAATTTAAGCTTATAGTTCATTTTTCTGTCTTTTTAACAGAACCATATGATCTTCATGATTCTTCCTAGACCATATATTTATGGAGGGGAAAAAAAGACAATCGCAAAGATTAGACTGCCATCTATTTTGTCCTAATGGTTTAGAAACAAAGATGATTTAAATACAGCTAAATCTTCCATTAGTAGAAATAAATGGTCTTTAAGAAATAAGAATGATGCTGAAAGTGCATCTCATTTCTCAGCTTTTAAGTCTGGGGGAAGAGATGAGTGAAAGTATGTTAGCATAATTTCAATGAATACAGTAATGGAACTATAAAACAAATCAATCGAATGTGTCCAATGTAGCCTGGATTTGTATGACCTCTTCTTCTAAGCCTCTGTGATTCATATTGACATTTCCCCAATTTACAGGAGAGTTCATTTGTGAATAGGATATTTGGAATTTTAACACATTTCCCATGAAAACAAAGTTATTTATACATTTGGCAAGGTGCCCAGGGTAGTTGGTTCTAAAGGTTTAGCTAACCTATAACAGGCCAAGAATGTCAAACTCGGGATAAGAACAGTTCTATTATCTCAGATCTATTCAGAATTTCAAGGTACTGAAATTTATCTTTCCAAAAGGAAGAGGCAGCAGGACCTATTCCAAATCAGTAGTTTCTTCAATATTACACAGAAATTGCTAGAGGGAAGAAATTCATTTGATGAGTGACAGTAGGGCAGATCTAATAGGGCAGAGAGAGAAGTAGTCTGATCAAAGGACTGATCATGGATCCAATGAAGCTACAGCTTCAGGCCCTTTTCTTACACATGGTCCTGGGAGGAACCCTAGCAATATAGTTTCATGGACATATTCTTTTGTAAACTTTGCAAAAAAAAAAAAAGATATATCCATCACAATCTGTTAATATGGCTCTCTTTCCACTCCTACACTCTACATACTTGCCCTCTTGTCAGGTGATACTAGGTTCGATTAAGGGGAAGCTAACTTGAAATCCATGCATTTCAGTCACCCATAGTTAACTGTGGCCGAGAAATATTAAATACAAAAGTACACAAGTAAATAATTTATTTGTTTTAAGTAACTCTTATTGAAGTATATTTTACAGTTATTCTATTATTAGTATTGCTGTTGATCTTGAACTGTGCCTATTTTATAAATTAAACTTTATCATAGGTATAAATGTATGGGAAAAGACACAGTATATATAGGGTTCAAAACTGTCTGTGGTTCCAGGCTTCCAAGGGCATCCTGCAATGTATCCCCTGATGGATAAAGAGGGACTATTGTATATTTGTTTTACACTTAGAGAGAAACACTGATAAGGTTCACAGTCACTCTTTGCACAGAGTTAAATTATTGCTAGCAGTCCTGGTTTTAAAATGCCATCTAAGAGTATTTCCTAGTTCTTGTGAAATCAACCTACTTAAACCTCATGATATTTTATTAAGATAAGACCAAGTTGGTCAAATTATATTGTTATATTGTGTACATGCCCAAATATATAACAACCAATCCCACCATTATGTACAACTATAATGCACCAATAAAACAAGGCCAGTATAACTGCATTTAGCACTGGATTATGTGAGTAGTGAAGAAGAACAAACAAGATTAAATTAAACAAGGTTTGAGATGTACAGACCAGAAGCCAGTCTTCAAAACATACTTCCAGTTAGAACACTTAAAAAGTTCTAAAATACCATAGGAAAAACATAACAATGTACTAGTTAATAAGTGTTCTTAAGTAAAATCCAGTAGTATTTTTTGGCTTACTTGCTACACAAGAAAACTCGAAATGCCTTGAAATCTTATAGTTCATTTAAAAGAAAAACCTGGAAGTCATTGTTCCAAAGTTGACAACAAACCTAAATTTTACATGGCATGAACAGTAATGAGTTGAGCAGAGGAAAAAGAGGGAGTGGTGTTTAGGAACAATATCAGGTTTTGGTTGCTTTAAATAATATCAGGTTTAAGGTAAATCACACTTAAATGACACAGGGAATATAAAGGAAGAGTCAGGGTGGTACTTGGTTAAGTTCTGTTTTCTACAAGTTGATTTTGACATTCAAATGGAATGTCTAACTAGAACTCAGTGGACAGGTTAGAGTTAGATAAATAGATCTGCAAGTTACTGAACTCTAAATAGAAGCTGGGAGTGCATGAGATAACCCTGGGAGACATAGAGGAATGTCCGAGAACACTGTGAAAACACATTTAAAGGGTTAGAAGGATGAATGCCTTTAAAAAACAATAAGAAATGGTCAAAAAGGCAAGAAAGAAACTAAAGGAGTCTGGTGTCCCTAAAACCACAGAAAAAGTGAGTATTAAGGAAGTGGCCAACAGTGCCAGATACTTCAGAGTAATCAGTTAAAATAAAAAACGGTTAAGCATCACTGGGTTTAGCCACTTAGTCTGCTATGACCCCATGGGAACTGTTGTCTCTTACATGGCAAGGCTGAAAGCTAGATTACAAGGTGCTGAAGAGTAAATGCTTCTAATCTCTTAATTTTTTTTTTTTAAAGTAAAAGTCCAGGAGTGAGGTTCCTATTATTTCTTCAGAAGGATCCCTGGAAAACAGAGGAGAATTCAGGAAGACGCATTTGTATCGCAATACTCCAGCCTTGCTCTTCTCATAATACAACCCAGTCAGGTGCAGATAAAAACAAAGCTCACAGAGGAGGCAGGAGCAGAGTGGGGGGAAACACATGGGTGGTGAGTTGAAAAACGGGCAAGAAAAGGCATTTGAAAGAAGGAAGCCGTTAGAATTACCAGGTAATAATTTTAACTTCAATATAAGCTATTGCTGTGGAGTACAATCTAATTCTGTATAAACAGAATTAATCAGATACCCAATTTATACTTACCTGATAAAATTTCACTATGGTAGAGTCTAATCTCAAAAAAAAAAAAAAAAAATTGAAGCTGGACACAGAGCCTATACCTTTAATTCTGGCAACTTGACTCAGGAGGTTGAGGCAGGAGGATTTCAAGTTCAAGGTCAGCTTGGGCAACTAATCTCAAAGTAAAAAATAAAAAGTGCCAGGAATGTAGCTCATGTAGCTCAGTGGTAAAGTGCCCCTGGTTTCAATACTCAGTATATTAAAAAAAAAATGAACGAAAGAAACTGAAAAGTGTGCCTAAATTTACTGTATTTTCAAATGTATACAACTTTCCTAGGCAGAGCATGAAAAGTACAACTTTCGCAGGCAGAGCATGAAATATTCAAGTCCCAGGACATTACCACTAAAAAAACAAAAAAACAAACAAAAAAACAACAATAACAACAACAAAACCATCAGACTGTACCATATTCAAAAAAATATCAGGTATAACAATTTTACATTTCTTTTTCTATTAATTTCCCCCTCCAGCCTTGCATATGCTAGGCAAGTGCTCTACCACTGAGATAAATCACCTACTTTCTATTCACCTTGAGAGCCCTAATTATATATGTGTTTCTATGAATAAATCATAAAGAAACTATAGATGGGCTGACAGAAAAGGAATACTTTCACTTGACATTTCTGGTGACACCCAAGTGTGGCCAAAGTTGATAATAGCATGCAATACCAAGACTGAATCATCCCCTTGGTTCACTGACACTCAGTTGGTGCAGAAATATAATTAGATAACAATGAAGGAAAACGCAAACACCACTGAATCCTTAGAAAGTTTTGTTTTAATTTTTTAAAAAAGCTGTTAGTAACAAAGAAATCCTATATAATCTTTCAAGGTATTGATGGGTGGTTTTGTTACTATTAATTTTGCTTTTTTTCCCCCTTAATTAGGTGGTTAGAAAAAGAATAGACTATTAGTCCTTAATAACAAACACTGACCTGCTTTGTGCAAACTAAAGCAAGCCTTAATGCTAACAGCTAACAGAAAAGAATATTATTGCTTAGAGAAGCCAAAATGTGCTCCGTCAATCACAATGAATTATCAAATTGAAAAAAATCCACTTTGGACATTAGAACCTCTGAGTTTTTGGTAATATAAAATCCCATTATATAAATTCTTCATTAAAACTATTTTGAGAGGGGATGTAGCTTGTAAAAGTTTAGCTATGAGGTGCCCCCAAAAGCTCATGTGTAGGACAATGCAAAAATTTTCAGAGGTGAAATGATTAGATTATGAGAGATATAGCCTGATCAGTGGATTTACCATTGATGTGGATTAAAAGGGTGGAACTGCAGGCACATAGGGTGTGGCAGAAGAAGTAGGTCATTGGGGGTGTACCTTTGGGGTTTACTTTTTGTCTTTGGTGAACAGAGCTCTCTGGTTCCTGGCTGTCATGTCATGAGCTGCTTTTCTCTGCCATGCTCTTCCATCATGACAGTTTGCTTCACCAGCACAGAGCTATGGAATTGGCTGACCATAGACTGAACCTCTGAAACCATAAGCCAAAATACACTTTTCCTCCCCTACTTTGTTCTTGTCAAGTCTTTTTTGCCACAGCAACAACAACAACAAGAAAAGCTAGCTAAAACAGCTTATGTGATAGAGCACTTGCCTAGCATATAAGAGGTCTAAGGATCCATCCCTAGTAACCCCCCCATACACACATGTATTTTTACACATTTTAAAGTGCTCTTATTGCTTGAGAGTCTCACAAATAAGCAACTGGAGAGAGAGGCCATTATTATAACCCATGGGTAGTAATTTAAATTTAACTGACATTTCTGAGAGCACCAAGTGCAAGTCTATGGTCTAAATATTTATAATGTTTCTGTCCTGCAAAATTCAGGTATTGAAATCCTAATCCCCAAGTGATGGTAATAGATTCTTCATTAAAACTATTTTGAGAGGGGATGTAGCTTGTAATAGTTTAGATATGAGGTGCCCCCAAAAGCTCATGTGTAAGACAATGCAAAAATTTTTGGAGGTGAAATGATTAGATTATGAGAGATATAACCTGATCAGTGGATTTATGCACTAATGTGGATTAAAAGGGTGGAACTGCAGGCACATAGGCAGTGACAGAAGAAGTAGGTCATTGGGGGAGTACCTTTGGGGGAGGCGATTATGTCATACAGTAAAGCCCTCATGAATGGGGTTAGTGCCCTTACAAAAGAGACTCCAAAGAGATTCTGGCCGCTTCTAGGATGTGAGGACATGAAACTCTTGATGAAATAAAAAGTTGGCCCTCACCAGATTGAATCTGTCAGCATCTTGACCTTAAACCTTCCAGCCTCAAGAACTGTGAGAAATAAATTTCTGTTATTTATAAACCATGAGTTTATGGTTTTTGTTTTTATTTTTTGTGTTGTTGTAGCAGTCTAAAAGGACTATGGCTCACGACATAGGCATCCTACAGGTCAGTATGCAGATGAGAATGCAGAAGTTCATGGTGTGGACTACTGAGGTGCTTTACAATGGATTTCACTCTAGTTTGGCTAACATGTGACTAAATCAATAAACAGATCCAATACAATATAAAATAAATAAACACACACACATACATATATAATACATATATAAAATTATCTACTGCCCAAAGCTACAGTGTCCTACACTCAGTAACTAAGAGGAAACTGCAAAGTGACCATGAACAGCATGTGGTCATTTGGTTAGCTAATGGTAGAATGAAGAGCAGGACCCAGGGCTCCAATTTCTCAGTTTCAGACCATTACTGTTTAAACAGACGATAACAGTGTACTAAAGAATTACCCACAAAGCTAGCAATAAATTAAGAGTTCACATCTATGTATCCAAGGAAAAACAGCTAGAACTTTGTCTCCAAATCATTTTTTACAGTATACTAAAATACCCAGACAGCCCTGAACCTGCAAAAGGAATAAGCATTCTCTAACAGAGTATGTATACAACCATGCAGGCATAGAAAACCTGTCTAAAACTCTGGAATGAAATTTTTGTAGGACTATTAACTAAGAAGGACCATTAGAAAATTCTCTGACAAAACAAATTTAATTTAAACAAAGTGTTTGACCAAGATGGCAACTTCAAAAAAAGGCCACAAAAGTTTAAAAAATAAACAAGGTTGACCTTTAGAATAAGTATTTGCCTTGAATTTTAAGATCAATGGTAGCAGTCATTAGATGAATAACCTCACAATGTTTTGGAATACAGCTTAAACTTTCTTTGAATTCAATGCTCTATCAACACATTAAATGTAAAGTTCAATATTTCATAACAATAGGAATAAGAATGACACAGACTTCATTTATCTTACTTGCACAAGCCTTAGTAACAAAAAGAACATTATTTTAATTTATTATAATTTGACCTATAGCTCTTTCTTTTCTTAAAATCATTAAATGTTTCTTAGTACCTCCTTTTCTCACAAAAAAACAAAAACACTGGTTTTTCTCTATGATAGCAACTTTCTAAAATACAAAAACAATATAATCTCCTTGCTAACAATAGTAGTCACCATTTATTGAGTGCCGCCTTCTTTCTCTTCTTTTTTTTGGGGGGGGGGGTATTAGGGATTGAACTTAGGGGTGCTTTATCACAGAGTCACATCCCTAGCATCACCCACTTTTTATTCTGAGACAAGGTCTCACTGGGTTGCTTAGGGCCTTGATAAATTGCTGAGGCTGGCCTTGAACTTGTGACCCTTCTACCTCAGCCTCCTGAGTCCCTGAGATTACAGGTGTGTACCACTGTGCCAGGCCTGCTAAATGCCTCTTACTATCTGTGCCACCAGCTTTGTGTGTGTGATTTCACTTAATTTTCAACACAAAACTCATTTAAAAAAAATCAACTGAATAGGTCACACAGCTATAAATTGGGAATTGATATGAACTCAATCTATATGTACTCAGATGCAATAGTCCTTTGCTTATCCATAGGAGGTATATTACAAAATCCCAAGGGATGCCTGAATCTGCAGCTGAGACAGGGTAAAGGTCAGGTAGTCGGTATAGTAATAAATGATTGAGTGGAGAGGATGAGGAATGGTTATCAAAGAAAAGACAATATTGCTAACAGTTACCCTCCTGTGATTATATTCCCCAGATTACACTCCCTGGCACACTGGGTTGCTAATGATTAACCCCTGTGCTCCTTAGGCATATATACAGAGAAGAAAAAACAGGTCATGATTAAAAGGGAGGTCCTGAGATCTATAAGAGAGACAAGACCACCCCCTCCCACAGACACCTAGCTCCGGGGCCCATTCTCTGTGGAGAAGTCTATTGCTGTCACTTTCTTAAATAAAAGTTGCTTCCTGTGCTTGCCTCTGCATTCTCAGGTGTTTAATCTTCAACACTGGGGAATAAGGACCCATGCCTGATCTCCAAGACCAGTTTCACAGCTAGTAATGAACCCTACATTCACTATGTTTTTTCCCATACATACATACCTTTGATAAAATTTAGTTTATAAGTTGGGTACAATAAGAAATTAGTAAAAACTTATAAGAAGAAGAAATAATACATGATAATAAAAGTTATGTGAATGTGTGGTCTCTCCTTTCTCTTTCTCTCCATACTGTACTCACCCTTTCAGATCATGATTACCCACAGGTAACTGAAACTCCAAAAGGTGAAACCACAGACAGTGGGGACAACTCTGAGACTGAGTTGTCCCTGTATTCTTTCTAACTTAAACAGGCATACATTCAAGTCACTGCGGCATCAGGACTGAACCTGAGGGACATTAAGCATTGAGCCCAAGAGAACTCAAGAATATCCAATAGTGTTTTGTCCCTTGATATCTGATTAGAAATATACAAATGTGGGAGCAACTCTTAGTAGACATAGGAAAAAAAAAAAATCTCTATCTTGACATCATTCTCCAAAAAACATATGAGGTAATTCGTTTCTTTTTCTTCATTTTTTTGATTTTTTTTCCTTGGGTGGGGACTGTATCACTGAATTG
The DNA here is from genome assembly GCF_052094955.1 of Ictidomys tridecemlineatus. Lineage (NCBI taxonomy): Eukaryota > Metazoa > Chordata > Mammalia > Rodentia > Sciuridae > Ictidomys > Ictidomys tridecemlineatus. The sequence continues at coordinate 56,390,539 of NC_135484.1, read as the reverse complement.
CATCCCTCTTCCTTTTCATTATTCATTTATTTTTAATTTTGATTGCGGAGATTGGCCTCAAACTTGCAATCCTCCGGCCTTACCTTCAGTTTCTGGGATTATAAGCATGTACCACCACTCTCAGCAATGGAGTAATTCTTAACCTTTTTAGGAATCTGAAAAGCTATGGCTGTCTATCCCAGATGTTCACATACAAAATCTGTATTATTTTGAAAGGTTCAGACTCCTAAAGCCCATTTGTGTAGGTCAGATTAAAAATTCCCAATTGATTGGAAATTTTATAACTGAGAATCAACAAAATGAGGTTTAAAAAGTACAAACCAAAACAGAATTCTTTGGAAATTATTTGAAATGTTAGCATCACTCCAGTCATGTAAATAATTCTTCTGACAGGTTTACTACAAATAGCAGGAAAGAAGGGAAGCTGAGATGCCACTGTTAAGACACTTACCGTTTTCCTGTACAATTCTTGTGATTCAGACCGCCAACCTTGTTTATGGCAGACCAGGCTGTGAGAGCCACATATGGCAAAGAGGCAGCTTGAGTATGCGTGAGTGATTTGGGTTTGTGAGAGACCTAGATTTGAAGACAACAGTCAAAAATAAGCAAAGACTTGCATACCTATGAACACAATAAAGCATACTGACCTTCATAGAAATTCAACTATTTGCAAAGGTAAAGCTGGAAAAGTCTTCCAGGTTCAGTGTTTATTGAACATCTTATCCCAATGGCTGTCTAGCTGCCTCACAGAGGCAGTTTAATAATGTTTAGGCTACATGATTAGATATAGCTACTTCACTGTTTATAAAAAGACCACAAGCAATAATCTCATTAGTCCTGATCATATCCAGATATAATCCCAAATAAACCTTGAACCCTTGTAAACATATTCTAACCGACTGCTTCTCTTACTCCCAAAGTAATCTTTCTAGGCTTTTTCCAATCTCAAACACCCCCTTTTTCCCTTCTAACCTCCCTTCTGTAGCCAATTTTCTCAACATTAACTCCTCCTTTTCTCTCTATTCAAATTGTCAGGTCTTCTGATTATATTTGATTAGACTCTTGTTTTTAAAGATATTCAAAACAGCTTGATACTTCCATGCCTCTGTTTATGATTAATCCAAATTCCCTCTGGGTGTATTTGGTTTCAACTATTTATACTGCAAAGAACAAAGAAGCACAGCAGGGTTCTAGACCTCATTCCAAATCCCTGTTCCATGAGGCAAAGCTAACTGCTCTGGCAAGCAGTGTTATTAAATGACACCAAAGAACTTTTCAATCTTTCAAAAACTCCTATTGTTTATTTTAACTTTCTCAAAATTGCCCATAAAACATGAACCCAATCTGAAAAACAACCAATTATTGCAGAGATATTTGTCAGTCTTTGTTTAAACTTTCTAATGGCACTTTTGCAGACAGAGATGGTGAGTTACCTCATTCCCACTGACCACAACAAATTCTGAGAAAGTGCCTTGTTTCCAAGGAGGAACTGCGGCCCAGACCTGAAATACACACAGACACACAGCTTCACTGGAGACATGGTTATGTTCTTATCAAAGTTTTGCATGAAGGTATTCCCTGATACATATCTGCCCTTTGATATAGGAGCTATCTCCAAGCAAAGGACTTATTTTCATGTGATAAATTTCTTGGTACGATTCTGAATTAAGTAAAACCACACTGGAGGCAGGCGCCAGTGTATCCTGCAGTGTTGACTGACTACTAAGAGTTCTAGAGAGTCCACAATCTTTGGGATTTGAACCCTGGCCCTAATCTTACTAGGTGTGGGACTTTTTTTTTCCTATACCCTGGGCCTACCTGTACCTATCTTACAGGGAATAGTTATCATTTGAAAAGTAATCAGGACATCACTAGCTATAATTTCTTGGCACAAATGTTCAACATGACAGATGACAGATCACATCAAATTTCAGATATTTTACCACTGAATCCAGAAGATAGTAATTGTCATTTCGAGGTTCTTTCAAGAAAAAACTTTATAAGAAAAATAGTCCCAATCCTATGTGTTTTCAAGTCTTATGATTCCTTTTGTGGGGAGGGCGGTACCAAGGATTTAACTCGGGGGCACTCAACCACTGAGCCACATCCCCAGCCCTATTTTGTATTTTATTTAGAGATAGGGTCTCACAGAGTTGCTTAGCCCCTTGCTTTTACTGAGGCTGGCTTTGAACTTGCGTTCCTCCTGCGTCAGCCTCCCAAGCCACTGGAAGTCTTATGATTCTTAAGCACAAAATTTAGAAAACTCAAGTAGTCAAGCTATTTTTTCATTATTTGGAAAAAAAAATGTAACAACAGAACGAAGGAAATGAGGGTTCCAGCCAAAGGTCAGAACATTTATTGAAGAGAAGAAAACCAGTCAATGGTGTAGAATATACTTCTAAAAAAGGCACAATAAAATATACACATTTAGAAAAGTAATAAAAAATAAGGAAGAAAAGGATTAACTTACCTCATCTCCAGGCTTGAAATACTTCACATCAAGCCCGCACTCCATCACCACACCAGAGACATCCCGGCCCAGAGTAAGAGGAAATTCATCTCCTTCCCTTTTAATATGTAAAGGATCACGCTTCATATTTAAAGCTGTCACTCCATAACCACCTACAAAACACAATTTATCAATTTTCTCCAAGACTAAGGACAGAATGATTTTAAAACTAACATAAGATAACAACCCAGGTAAAATGTTAAGAGTCTCAAGATAAAGATTATGAAACAAAAACTTTATAATATTCTGCAATCATTATGAAAAAATATAAAAACAATGAGTGCTGTTCCATTCAAAGAAAATCAGGTGGAAAATCACAATCGCTTATGAAACTAAAGCCACCATTACTCAAAATTTCTTTGAAACTCAAGTTTGTTTGTGTTTTGTAGTACCGAGGATTAAACTCAGGGGCACTTGACCACTGAGCCACATTCCAGCTCTTTTTTGTATTTTATATGGAGACAGGGTTTCATTGAATTGCTGACCACCTCACTTTTTGCTGAGGTTGGCTTTGAACTCATGATCCTCCTGTCTCAGCCTCCCAAGTTGTTAGGATTACAGGCAATGACACTACACCCAGCGAAACTCAACTTTTGAAACTATCTTCAGTATTTTTAGTATTGTTTTTTATATATTTTGCTCTTTGAAGGTAGTATCTTTATTCATTTATTCATTCATACACTTTGTAAATAATAAAGACATTTGGTGCCAAGTCTGGTGAAGACAACAAACATTAATAGTATTAAAAGTTAATAAACAGAAGATACTGGTAGACACAAAAAATTTTAGCAAACACACAAAGCATGGCTATAAAGTACTTAACTCTGATACTGGTCTAAGAGTGATAGTCCCTATCTCCTAAAAAAAATCTTCCTAGAAAAACAATTTTGGAAAAAGTACAGAGATCCTAAAAAGGAACAGAGACTCTAAGCTGCATCTATTCTGATACATTAAGTCAGGTTGGTTACTTAATTTCTAAGAATATTTATATAAATATCAGCTACATAAAACTACAAACAATCATAATTTTTGGTTCAAATAAATTGGCTATTCTATCTGCAATAATCCCATGTAGTTCATTACAAAGCATCAATCTATAAAATACCTTTTCTAAGACACAAAACTGTTACCCTCTCTTCTGCCTCACTTATTTCTGAGAACATTCCTCTTATATTAGGTTCTTCAAGACAGGTATCCTGTCTAACCCTATGCCCTCAGTGTCATATACCTCTCCCTGCCACAGAACATGTATGCAGAATCACCAACCCTCTCCAAGTCTACCCTTGCCCCTTGGCCACTCCTGGCCAGAGCTGGGGTTGGGGGCAACATTACATCTCAATTATGGGAAACATCCAGCAAGGGATCCTGAGAACACTTGGCTGGTAAAGTAGGAGGTGCCCTGAAAGCCAAGGGAAGAAGGTCTTTTCAAGATGCCAAATTCTACTGACAGGGAAGAGACAGATTTTCAAATAAGGTCAGAAGCTGCTAGAGGCTTTAACAAGACTTTGTCCAACAACATGGAGACCTTGGTGACCTTGGTAAAAGCAGTTCCTGTGACACTGTATGCTTGAGAGGGAGTGGGAAGCAAGGAATTGAAGCAAGTGAGAAGAATCAACTCTTTCAAATAGTTGTGTTTATAAAGGAGAGCAGGAAAATGGAGGAGTAGCTGGACAGAGCAACAGAGATAGGATTTTTCAGTGACTTTTTTTTTCTTTTTAAAAAGGGAGAAATTATAGCAATTTTGAATGCCAATTAGAATGATCCAGTAGAAAGGGGAAAACTGATGATGCAGGAGACAATTCTGGAATGAAACTCCAGTAAGTGAGGGGATGACATCAAGAACACAAATAGAGGGTTAGACTTGGGAGCAATGACAATTCATCACAGCAGGAAGGAAAATAGATACAGGGACAGATCCTTACAGGTACACAGTTTGCAGAAGCTGGTTTCCTAATGAAAATCAAGACACGCAGGAAAGTGTTTGAAAGTTGGGATAGTTCCAAATATATCTTAGCTACTGGCCATTGTGCTAACATTACACATCTGCCAACTGGCTATGTAGAATTGCACACTATCAGAGGGAAAAACAACAACTTCACATGTGACATAAATACTGCATGCTTCTCTTTTTCTGTCTTACATTTCTTTTCCACTGCTAAAACACCAACAATTACTCACTGAACACTTATGTGGTTTGAGCAACAGAAGCAGGCAATTAGCCATGTCAAAGTTTAGCTGTTTCAGGGCTGCAGATAGGTTTTGGTCCTCTCTGAGGTACAGAGCTGGCAGCTCAAGGTTGTTTTTAGAGTTTTCTTGGTAACCCTAGTATGCCCATGTATTAGGTGAGTAGCCCTAGCACACTGGTACTATCTAAAGTGGCCCCGAATGCAGCTAGATGGCAGTTAGTAAAGAAGAACCTACTGATGACACAAATGAATGTGGGCCTTCAGAGTTCCACCCCGCTACAAAAGTTCAACTTATTCAGAGAAATTGGCCAATTTATAAAATCCTAAATCTGTCATCAGTTTCAAAGACTTTAATCCCATCTAAAAACTTTATTGGGGGGAAAAAAAACAAACAGTGTGAATATAATGCTGCTGGTAGTATTATTTTCCTATTTTTAAAATTATTCATTGCCTTAGCCATTTCCATGACTTATTATTTTATGTCTAACTGTAGTGGCCATCTTCAGAAAAACAGCCAGTCTTCATCATTCAAAGTAAAACAGACGTGGCTCTTGCTTTCTTATCAAGGGAAATAACTGCTTCTGAAAGTTTACAATCATCTACTCATTATTTTATTTCCCCAAGCCACCATTTCAGATATCTTCTGCAACAACAATAACACTTGCTCAAAACAAATCCATGGGCAGGAGGAGAACTTGCAAATAATATTACTCAGTCAAGTCATAAAACACTAAGATGTCTCAAGAATACTATATAAAAGTAAAATGTGTTACAGTATTTTATTAAACAGCAGCTAAGAAAGGTCCAGATGCATTGTACTGAAATAAATATGTATACAACAAAGTGTGCATGCACATCTTGCAAAATGAAATTACCTTCAAGCCCAAAGTAAAAAGAATAAAGAATAAAAGAATAAAGTAAAACAACATGCCCAAATAGTCACAGCAATTATTATTTCAAAACAAAAACAAATGTAAATTTAATGAGACAATTATAACCAAGTCATTTCAATTCATTCTTAATAAAGCTTTCTAGCCACAAATACTTTTAAGACTCCAAAGCCTTTGGCCAAATTTCGTCACCGAAAGAAATGTGTAACAGTTACTCCCATCACATTGTCTAGATCTATGTTGTCCATAGAAATCAGATGCACGCTATATGCATAATTAAAAATTTTCTAGTGGCTATTCAAAAAGTAAAGAGAAACAACCAAAATCAGTGTTGCAAATATTACTGGGTTAACATGTAATTAATATACCATTCTTTTGGGGGTTTGGAGAGTGAATGCTGGGAATTGAACCCAGGTCCTCACACATGGTAGGCAATTGTTCTATCACTGAGCTATACCTCCAACCTTGATTTAAAATTCTTTATTTTAATATTTATTTTTTAGTTGTAGTTGGACACATACCTTTACCTATTTATTTTTATGTGATGCTGAGGATTGAACCCAGGGCCTTGCATGTACGTGCTAGGTGAGTGCTCTACTGCAGAGCCACAACTCCAGCCCCCTGACTTAAAATTCTTAATGAGACATTTTACATTCCTCTTTTTTTCACTAAGTCTTTTATACTGATTGCACTCTTAATTCAGACTAGCCATATTCAGCTGCTCAACAGTCACATTTGACTAGTGGTTACCATACTGGAAAAGCACTGGTCTAAACAGTTAAGTTAAAAATAGCAGCTTTCAAAATTAGAATAAAATGACCTAACACCAGTGAATCTGGACTTTATTTCCCTAATTCAGAACTATGTTCCCAGTCTTTTCAAGGAATCTATGAGATTCCTTTTTTTTTTTTCCAGCAATCTATCTTTGTGGGCTGTTTTTTCTTCATTACTTCAAATATCATACTGTAACAGATTGACTACAAAAGTATGTATGAAAATCCAGCTATCTTATTAAACCAGACAGCAAAGAGAGATGCAGAAATTTACAACAAAGCTACTCTTCTCACTAACTTTTTGGCTTATTTTGGGAAATAGTTACTTTTCAATATAACCTCTATCAACTACTACTGTTTCAGTGCTTCACATACTTGTCTCCTCCTTGTTATTTTTGTTTCATTTTATATTTTCTCCTGATTTAATTTTATAATGTTACTGTTTTTTTAAATAAGTTAATATTTTAAATTTTTGTTCTAATTTCCAATAAGGTAAATATTTATAGCTATAGTTAACATTAAGTGTCCAGTAATTTTTAAGCACAGAGTAATCCTGAAACTAAAAAATTTGAGAATTGCTACTCGTCACACCAGTTCTCCATAGGAGGAGAAAGAAATGAAGTCTCAACAGTTTCATAAGTTCCACAACTCTATAAATTCCACAAAATGATTATGTGTCATTAATCTTAATTCTGTAATTGTATTTACATAAAAACAAAGAATTAAATTCATCAAACATAGGTCATATACGAGAATTGTTAATGAGGCAATCTGTTGAATGTAAAAACTGTAGGTCTACCCTCAAAACACCTGTCCCTGGTTAAATTAAACTGGATATGGCCATTAACTTAAAACACTGAAGTTAATGCCCTATAATTTACACTGAGGTTAATGATCACAAAAGATGTTTCTTAATTTTTTCAAAAGACACATAAGACTAACATTTTGGTCAAAACTTCCAAAGTTAAAGTAATTCACAAATGCTAAACAATCTTTCGCACTCTAATAAATATAATCAACACATAGTATGTATTTAAGGAATATAGTGCCAGGTGCAGTGGCCCACACCTGTAATCCTAGTTACTTGGGAGGCCAAAGCAGAATGATCACAAGTTCTAGCTCAGCCTGAGCAATTTAGCAGAACCCTGTCTCAAAATTTTTTAAAGTGGGGAAGGGGGATTCCTGGGAGTGTTAGAGTGCCCCTGGGTTCAATCCCCAGAACCAAAATAAAAAACAAAAAGGAACATAGTTCTTTCCAAGCTTTGTCAGCCCCATCCCAGCAGAAATTAATAGGACAACATTTTGATTCAGAAAGGAGCAAACAGGAACGTGTATTTTCACTGTTGAGGGGGAAAAGTAACAGTAGAAATGAATAAAATATCCATATCCTGTATACAATCTGTTGCTTTGTCTACTGGACCAATAAAGGAAGTTGTAAGGGGAGAGCAAAGAGGACAGGAATAATTACAAAAAAATGCAAATTCTGAACTAATGTGGAAACATAACCATACCTCTGAAGCCTCTGATAGATCACAGTTTACCACAAAGTTCCCAGGAAAGTATAACAGCAAGTTTGCTGCAGACACAATTCACAAGTACCAATTTACAAACTTGTATTTTGTAAAAGATTAAAGTATATCCTTACCATTGAGATTCTTAAAATTTTGGTAAAACTATTTGCAGAGGCATTAATAAAAACCCAAATGACTCCTTTGTGTTAACCAAAATGTAGTCAAATGCAATAGATCTTTTAAAACTGCAATGAAATTCTGGCTTTGAAAAAGGATGAAAAAGTCTTTTCAAAACTTACTTCTCATATTAACATCTATAGGATTTACACTCGCAGCATGTACTTTGATAATAACTTCATTTGGGTAGTGTATGATAGGTAACATCATGTTCTGAGTGAAGCGAAGCACTTCATTCTTCCCATATTTATCAATCACCCAAGCGGGCATGACAGTGTTCCTTGGAGAGGTAGTACTAATCTTCCTAAATGAAAGCTTTTGTACGGCTTTGCTTCTCCAGAAGCAGGCAGCAGTACATGCATTTCTTCTCAGTACACAAGTCCGCAAAACTTCCATCGTGAACAGTGTGCTTTGTGCTCCAATAAGATGCAACTGAAGTGGTTCAAGCTCTCTTAAATTCAATCAAATTCTGCCAAACACACTAACCTATTTCAAAATTGAGCACTCGAAAGTGAAATTAACCTAGTGGAGCAAATGAAGGAATACAGACTCGTTATCGTGCTCTTCCCATCAGAAATGCTCCAGTAACGTTCTAGTCAGTGTTCTGTCCATTCTCCTCCCTCCCCCAACCACGGACAGTCCTTTAAAAGGCAACACAAAGAAAATAGCAAACAAGCAGATGTGCAACCTCCCTAGATCCCTATGCTGTCCTGAAATGGGCAGACAGTGCCAACAATCCTGATGCCAAGTAAAACCAACACTTCCCGAACACCGCCGCGACCCTAGCCCGGACTCTCCTTGCCTGCCGGCTCTCCTTGCCGCGGGAGGGAGGCCATGTGGCGACATCCAATCGCGTGCGAAGATCATTTCCCCCGGGCTGCAATTCGACCAATCGAAGTGCTCGGTGTAGAAGAGTACCGTGACGAGCGAAGATGGCTGCGCCCAGTAGCCCTGGTGGCGGCTGTTGACCTTCTGTTTCTTTCTGTTACCTGGCCCCTGTGGTGGCAGGCCGAGCGGGAAGACCATGCTGGGCCGAACCCTCCGTGAAGTGAGTGGAATTGGCCTTGGAGGGGGGGACCCCGGGAGGGTGGAAATATTCGCGGACTCGGTGGACAAGGAGTCCCGGCGCCTGATTGAGGATCTTGTTCCAGCTAGACGCCTTCTTTCTTTGAATTGAATGTGGGTATCCAGACTTTGTGGTCCTTAGGCTGTACGTGCATTGCCCATTCTGGAGGGAGGACCTCACTAGGGAAGATGTCTGCACCCGCGGAATTATGGAGTGGAAATGTGCATCCATCGACTTCTTTGTACTAGAAGTTTGCTCAGGTCTTGGTCAAGCCCAGACCCAGGGTCTCTCAGAGTGGGCTTTGCCAGATGAGGAGCATTTGGCTGGTCCACTTCAATCTTTGTGTCCCAACAGAAGCAGTTGCTGCTGAAGGGCGCAGCGAATTTGTAGGTTACAGAATTAAAATGAATAATTGTTGATTTTTCATTTTTAAAAAGTTATTCTTTAGGCTTCAACTACCGCCAAGATACCTACGATTCCCTACCTCAGTCTCCATGAGCTGGACATCATTTTTGAACACTAAAGTGTATTCGTGAATGCCTTCTGCACATCTCTTCCAAATATCTCATCAGCGAATTAATTTTAACCCAAGTTGTAACAGTACCATAGCTTTTCAACCCCCATCTTCAAAACAAAACCCCTGCTCTTTCTGAATCCTTAATATAGTCTTTTAAATAGAATATCTTTTATCCTATTGCTTATTAGAATCTTCTTCATCTTTAACATCCAAGAAATCACCAAGTCTTGTTAATTCCGTCTTGTAAATATGGCTAGAATTTGTTCTCATATTCCTGCTGTTATGACTTTTATTCTGGTCTCCTTGTTTTCTGGCCCAGATAGCTTAACTTTTACAATTATCGGAATCCCACTGCTATCACAGTCACTTAGGGCCCTTGTTAGAACTACAACTGTTTCTCACTCTAAATCAGATCTGTGTGGAAAGGATTCTCCAGGCAATTTCTGAGATTCAGAACCTATTCTCTCTTCCATTTTCCTTTGGTATCTCCACCTAAGCAGTCTCTTTTCTTCTGGGCACCCTGGGAGAGTGGAAAGATTGGCCACAAAAAAAAAAAAAAAAAAAAGGCTAGCTGGCAGCCTTTTAGAAAGCTATCAATTAGGAGACTTTTAAATCCACATATTTTAAATAATAAATATTTCTTCCCAAAAATGATATTATAATTTTACCATCTGAAATTGTATCTGACATATAGTGCTGTCAGTAAAGATCAAGTTTGTTCTTTAAACAAACCCCAAAACTGTTTTAAAATAAAATAAAACCTTTAAAATTATGGTGTCTCCTTTTTCTGTCCCCCCACCCTCCTCATATGCACCTTATTTTTCGCATGATCCCTTTCTGATGTTGAGTAATTGTAAGAAATAACTTTTGCCTTATGGGGGAAAAAATGAACGATTTAGGAGAACAAACACAAGGGAAGACCAAAAGGTTATCTTGGCATGATCACTTAATCACTATTTTAACAAATATTTATTTATTCCTACTATATGCAATACATTTGGTGGTTATTTTCCCAGACCAAAAAGTATCTTCTTCTCCCTCTCCCCAAGGTATCTTTTATCCACTCATTTTTTTCCCATATTCTCATAATGATGCCCCGAATTCTACCAACTGGAGACTAATTAATTCAGTATACATTCTCTTTTAAGTAGTACAGATGTCCAGAAGGGTTATACAATTTTTTCTTTCATTGTTCTAAATCACATTTCCCTCCTTAGGTAATACCCTTGTTGAGATAACCAACCAATTGAAGTAGGAGAAAATTTGCTGGGAAAGAAGTTAGGATGAGGGGCTAAACACTGAATGTCTGAGACAATTTAGGAGGTGTAAGTGGAAGCTTACAATAACAGAGGAGCACTGGAAAGATGTACTAAAAGGAGGTCAAATGCCCATTTGCAGATTTTACTCTAGTACATTCAGGAGGTGGAGAAGACTCACTTTTACCTTTCTATTGTGGCATAATCCCAGTGTTTCTAGGGGTCAGATACTAGGCTGTACTAATCTGAAAGCTTAATTAATTATATATTTAGTTGACTTCTTGGGTTTTAATTAAGAAGATTTAATCATTGTTCTCTAGGGGAATAGGTTCCAAATTTTAAACTCAAGTTATTCATTTATTCAGCTAACATTCATTGAGTACCTCTGGGTTCTGGGAACTGGGAGTTAGCATTAGACAGAAACTCCTGCTTTTGTGAAGCCTACATATCTTTTGGTAGGAAAACAAGCATTAAGTAAGAGTTTTCAAAAGTAAATTACATAATTACAGGTAGTTTACTATGAAGAAAAATTAAGCAGGCTATAGGGGGAGAACTAGTTGGCTTGCTTATGACTTAGCGTAACTGTCAGGGAAGGTTTCTCTGGCTGATATTTAAATAGGTATTATTTTTTATGTTAGGGTTTGCTGGTGAATTGAATGTGGAGTTTGAGGAAAAGAAAAGAATCAAAGAGAATACTTGGGGCCTGGGGCCTGGCAATTGACTAAAATGGTAGCATTTATCAAGATTGGAAAGGCTTTAAAAGGCAGTATATTTGGAAGGAAGATGTTCTCAAGAGCTCTCTTTTAGAGCAGGGTGTGGTGGCACATTTCTGTAATCCCAGCTACCTGGGAGGCTAAAGCAAGAGGATCACAAGTTCAGGACTAGCCTGGGCAATTTAGTAAGACCCTGTCTCAGAAGGAAAGAAAAAAAGATCTTTTTTGGAGATGTTAATTTTGAGATAGCTTCTAGATACATAAGATGGTACTTCAGCTAGTAGATGATAAATTTAGAGCTCTCCTAGGAAACAGGTTGGATATGAGGATATAAATTGGTCAGAATATAGAAGATAACTAAGCTGTGTGGCTAGATAATGTCACTTTGGAAGTTCAGTATAAAATTAAAGAAGGCCTAAAACTGTCCTTCCTTCCTCCCTCCCTCCCTCCTTCCCTCCCTCCCTCCCTCCCTCCCTTCCTTCCTTCCTCCCTCCCTCCCTCCCTCCCTTCCTTCCTTCCTTCCTTCCTTCTCCGGCATTGAACTCAGAGGCACTTACCTGTGAACCACATTCCTAGCCCTTTTTTTTTTTTATTCTATTTAGAGACAGGGTTTCACTGAATTGCTTAGACTAACCTCGATAAGTTGCTGAACCTGGCTTTGAACTTGTGATCCTCCTGCCTCAGCCTTCCAAGCAGCTGGGATTACAGGCATACATCACTGCACTCAGTTTTAAAACTTCCAACATTTAGAGGTCAGTAATAGAAAGAACGGCTGATGGAAAAAAAGAAGAAGGGAAAAAAAAAAACTTGAAGGAATGGTCATAGAGGTAGGAGGAAAACCAATATGGCAAGTGCCAGAACACAAGTGGAGAAGTGTTCTAAGGAGGAAACTGTGCCTTGTGTTGATGCTGCTGAGAAATGCTGTCAAATGGGACTGAGCATTGACTTCTAGATTTAGGAATGTGCACATTGCTGGTGACCTTGACATGCATGGGGCAGTGAAGACAGAACGTGTCAAAAGAGAGAAAGAGTGCCCATCCACTAGACACTCGGCCCTGAAAAGCTCTCTTAAACCTGTATTTATCAAGACAGTACTTTCCTAAGTGAACCTCTGATGTTATTTCTAAAAATAATGTTATCCAGTTAGAAATAAATACTTCAATGCCTTGTGTAGAGAGAGAAGTATTATAGTCCTTTAAGAGCATGGATTTTGAAAACAAGATCAGGCCTTGATTGAATCTCAGCTCTGCCTCTTTCTAGCTATGTGACCTCAAGAGGAAATCAGTTCTTTATCTGTAAGATGGAGAAAATAATATAAGCCCCTCAGTGTGAATGTAAAGATGAAATAAAAAGCATCTTGGGTGATGCCTAGATCGAAATGTTAAATAACTATTATTAAATTTAAGTTTGTTACAGGACAAAAATGCTAAGTATTTACAATTTTCCCTTACTCTACTTTCTATACTTTTTAAGAATGATTCCTGAGGAAGATTTCTCAATTTTTCTAAGGAGATATAATAGTTTTCTATTGCTGAATACAAAACAAATGAGAATAAACTTTGCAATTTAAAATCACAATCTTATTATCCAACAGTTTTGTGGGTCAGGTACCCAGATGTGGAATAGCTGAGTTCTTCGCTCAGTATCACAAGACTAAAATCAACCCCAGTACCAAAAAAACAAACAAACAAACAAACAACAACAACAAAAAAAAAACATTGGCCAGGCCTGAGGTTTCATCTGGAGCAGTGTGCAGGTAGGTCCTCATTTGACCTCACTGATTGTCCACAGGATCCATGTCCTTATTGTGAGACTGAGGTCACTGTTTCCTTGCTGGCTTCATGGGTAGTAAAATAAATGAGCTAAGTGGGCAGAATGTGTGGGATGGCAAGAATTAAGGTTTGAAAGATTTTATGGCTATGGATAATGCTGTAGTCTGAGCTATAACTAAGCAAACTGGGTAACTGGGGTAATAAGGAAAAGGAGAAGCTTGTGCAAAGTGAGATCAAGGGACAGAAAGGCTGGGTGTCAGTATACAAGGACCTAAAGTTTGAATTGAACAAGAATAGCAGTAGGAACAATAGTAACTAAGATGACAGAGAGCTGAGTGCTAAAATTGTCTATGATTGAAAGCCAATAGGAGGAGGAAGAGGGTGGAGGGTCATATAATCCCCAAGGTATATGTTTCACATAAGTTTGGGATTTTTGAAAGAAGGGGAAAGAGAAAGGAATTGAAGAACTAGGAAGACACCTGCCTGCATTCTGTTCTCCCCCATCAAATTCTATGATACATGAAAATGGGGGAAGCTGTGGCCTCAAGGGAAAGCCCAGTTTCCATTAGAGATAAAAGAAGTGCCAGGAGAGAGATTTTTTTTTTTAAATGACAAATTTAAAAGTGACTTTATTTTATATTCAGATATAACACCTGCAGTTTTGACCCAGGAGAGCTATTCAATGTACATTTCATTCTCTTCATGCTCAGTGATAGCTAATTAGCATCCTTGTTTTCACTTCTTTTTTCCAATTCCCTTACTGATTTTCTCAAATCTAGAGTTCCTAAAAGTGGTCCTAATGAAGATCAGCCCCACTTAAAATTATCTCATTTCTTTCCCTTTTAACTAAGTCCTTTAGGTGTTATCTTCACCCAGACTCTTTCTGTCTAGGTTAACTTAACTACACTGTTATCATTTGCTTAAGCCTAACTTAGGAAAAGAGAGGAGGAGAATGCCATGTTTCCTAACTCATCCTTCAATCTGACCAACATGTTACTTTTCATTCATTCTCTTAAAAATAGGGTTGATAGATTCTCTTGATTTTGAACCAAAGCCTAACTTTGAAATTTTATGTTTAACTACTCTGTTGCCCCTTCAGTATAATAGCTGAACTTCCACAGACTCAGTAACAGGTTTTTGAATTGTATGTATGATAGGTTTCTACAGCACTGAAACAAGGCCAGATTACACCAACAGAGCTCTGTCGGAAATGTCTCTCCCTTATCCAGAAGACCAAGTTTCTAAATGCTTATATAACTGTATCAGAAGAGGTGGCCTTAAAGCAAGCTGAAGAATCAGAGAAAAGATATAAGAAAGGTAAACTACTTCCAATTATGCTTAAGTCTAGCACCAGAGAAAGAGTTTAATTGAATATAGCAGTTTCCATTTGGCAAGTGAAGCTATAAACGTAAAACATACTCTTATTTAGAGAAGTATAATAAAATGAGGTAAGTGGGTATGTGATGCTTTGTAATATCCAACTGGAATAATTTCTAACATAAATTTTATCTCTGAAGAAATTTTATTTCCAAAAATTACAAACAACTTTAAATTTTGAACTGTTATCTCTCATAAGCCTCTGTTGGTTTTTTAATGCAGGTCAATCACTTGGAGATTTAGATGGAATACCTATTGCAGTAAAAGACAACTTTAGCACATCTGGCATTGAGACAACATGTGCATCAAATATGTTAAAAGGTAAAGTATAATTGAAGCATTAATAATTTTATTGAAATAGGCATTTTAGATACTAAGCACCAAGATAACCTAATTATATCTTTGACAGAAATACTTAGGATAGTCTATTACTTCTTTACTATTTGCTCCTTCACAATGCAGAATTATTTTTTTAGAGGCAGGCCAGTTTATGAATGAATGCTACTTTAAAAGTTTTAGAAATCCTATTTAGGAAGATTCAGTGACTGACCACAAACACACTAAATGACCTCTATCTCCTGCTCATTGAAAATGTGGGGTAAGTATGAGCTGTCATTATCCCTCTTTTATGGATGATGTGAAAATTCATTAGCATCTTCTCACTAAGTTATTTTTTGTTTCCTGACTCCTCCATCTCTTGTAGCACAGAATAGTGATGCTTAGTTTTATTGTTTATAATTCAATAGGTCAGAAGAAGCATGTTTATTAAGATATTTTGGGTCCTAGAAGGGGGAAAAAAAGAAAAAAAGGTTATTCAGACTACTGCACACTAAAAATAATATTCTATAAGGAATACGCCTCAGGGTCTTCTAATAGGTGGACTCTTATTAGATGTTTGGGAATATATACTAGAGCTTTTCAAAAGGTAGAAGAAATTTTATTTGAGAATAAGGAGCTCTTTCTGATAAGATACATAAAAATTTCTGATATAATATCTAAGAAGAAAACATCAAGTCAAAGTAAAATAATGGTTTGAAATTACTTTCAAATGAATTGAGTACATCTCTACCATGCAATATGTTGTATTACTGTTAAAATCAATGTTTTTAAATTATAAAAATAGTGAATACTCAATTGTCTTTGGAAAACTTGTACAGTTAGCAGGAGAAAAAAATTAACTCTTAGAAGAAAGCACAACTGCTACTCAGATTAGGAATAATTCACCATGTCAATATTAATTGTTTAATTGTGGTTTAAAATCTTGTTTCTTGAATATGATTTATTTACATGTGCATTGTTTTCTCTCTTATGATAAAATAACTAAACTTTTTCAGGTTATATACCACCTTATAATGCTACAGTAGTTCAGAAGTTATTGGATCAGGGAGCTCTACTAATGGGAAAAACAAATTTAGATGAGTTTGCTATGGGGTAAGTAAAGTAAATAAAATTGA
Organism: Ictidomys tridecemlineatus; assembly: GCF_052094955.1. Classification (NCBI taxonomy): domain Eukaryota; kingdom Metazoa; phylum Chordata; class Mammalia; order Rodentia; family Sciuridae; genus Ictidomys; species Ictidomys tridecemlineatus. Next base: position 56,374,338 of record NC_135484.1, on the reverse strand, counting down.
AATTTTCTTCTCTTGTTTTTCGTATATCTGTACTTTTAATTTCATTAATATAGGCACCTAAACTAGTAAGATGATTTCATGAGGATTCTAATTCCAGTTTCCTAGTCCCACTATGAAATTATATTCAGTTTTCTAATAGGTATACAGTAATATTTCATTTTAGTTTTAGTTTGCATTTCCCTGATGAATAATGCTTTTAAATATTTTTTATGTGTTTATTTTGCCATTCATATATATTTTTTAGTGAAGTATCTGCTCAAGACTTTGGCCCACTTTTTAAATTATATTTTTAAAATCTTATTGAATTATAAGAGGTCTTTCATATGTTTTGAATTTATGTCCATTACAAATAGGTGATTTGTAATTATATTGTCCAAGTATCTGTCTTATCTTTTCATTCTCTGAAAATGCCTTTCAAAGAGTAGAAGTTCTTAATTTTGATCAAGTCCAATTCATTAATTTTTTCTCTTATGATTCATATTTTATGTGTCCTAAGAAATCTTTACCTAACTATGATCACAAAGATTTTTCTCATAGAAGTTTTATATTTTAGCTCTTATGTTTAGACATGTGATCCACATTGAGTTAATTTTTTGTATATAGTGTAAATAAAGTTGTTGTTGTTTTTAATATATGGGTATCCAATAATGACTGCATTATTTGTTTAAAAAAAAAAGATAATCCTTTCCTCATTAAATTACTTTTTTTTTTTTTTTTGGTCAGAAATCAAGCACATCTAAGTCTACTGGGCACTCTTCTATATTTACTCAAATATCATACCATTTTGATGATTGTAGCTTTATAGTAAGTCTTGAAATTAGGCAGTGAAGAATTCTCTAACTTTGTTCTTTTTCAAAAACATTTTGCTTATTTTAGGTCCTTTCTGTTTCTATATAAGCTTTATAATCAGCTTCTTTCTGCAAAGAAGTTTGATGATATTTGAATTGTGTTGACTTTAGATCAACTTGAAAGAATTACCATCTTTATATTTATTTTTTAATCCATGAACACCGTATATCTCTGCATTAATTGTGATTTTGTTTTCTTTTTCTTAGAATTGTGTTTGTGGACTTCTAATATAAGTTTTGCATATAGTTTAATTTAGCCCCAGGTTTTTAATGTTTTTTAATGCTATAAAAAGTGAAGCATTTTTCAATATCTAAATGTTTATTTCTATACATAGATATATAATTGATTTTTCTCCATTGACTTCATGTCCATATTAAAGCTCACTTATTAGTTCTAGTTGATCCTTGTGGATTCTTTGGGATATTTTATGTAGATTATCATCTAGTCTATAAGTAAAGATAGCTTTATTTCTTTTCATTTCTTTTACTTCCCTTATTGGACTGGTTAGGACCTTGGGTTTGATATTGAATGTAAGTGGTGAAAAGAGCCTTGCCTTGTTCCTAATCTTGGGGGAAAAGTATTCAGTCTTTCACCAAAAGCACTGTACATTTCTCCTTTTATTATACTTGTCACATTTGTGATATTTGCTTGCTCTATGTGCTCTGTTTCATAGAAACAGAACCTTTGACTATTGTGTTCACAGTGCTTCCTCTTGCTATTAAGTAGATGTATGTTTAATGATCTAATCCATGGGAATAAACTTTAACATAGATTTTTAGGCCATTGCTTTTATCAGCTGACTAGAATGGCAGCTATTAAGAATACAAACAAAAATAAACACTGTGAGTGAAGGCAAAGTGGACTTCGTGTGTCTCCAGATATGCTTCTCTAAGGATACACCATCACCTATATGATGTTCCAACTGAGAATGTGTAATGTGAGTCTGATAAAAAAGAAAACATATGGGGCTGGGGATGTGGCTCAAGCGGTAGCGCACTCGCCTGGCATACGTGGCGTGCTGGGTTCCATCCTCAGCACCACATGATGTATGTACATTCCATGTATGTATTATATGTCAAAATTCATTCTGCTGCCATGTATGACTAAAAATAAATAAATAAATAAATAATTTTTAAAAATAAAGTAAAATAAAGATGTTGTGTCCACCGAAAAACTAAAAAAAAAATAAATATTAAAAAAAAATTTCTCTCTTTAAAAAATAAAAATAAATAAATATTTTTAAAAAATATACAAATTGACTTAAAAAAAAGAAAACATATGGCAAATCCATAATGAGAAGCATTCTATTAAAGCATCATATCATGAAAACGAAGGTTGTGAAAAGCTCCAGGTTAAAAGAGGCTATAGGAAGTAAAACCTAAAATTATAAAATTTAGAGAAGAAAACTTGGGAGAAAATCTTTGTGACTTAGAGTTAGGCAAAAAATATATATTTTTTACCATTTTCATATATTTCTTTGGTGCATTATAACTATAATGAATAATGGTGGGATTCATTATTACATAATCACATATACAATATAACAATATATATTGGTCAATATGATTTCCCAATAGTTTCTTTCCTTCATCTCCTCTCTCCTCCTGGACCCTTTCCTTTACTCTACTGATCTCCCTTCTGGTTTTTCGCTAGGTTTTTTTTTTTTTTTTTTTTTTGAGATTCAACGCCACCCTAGCCCCTTCCCCCAATTCTTTAATTTACTTTTTCCTCTCTTGCTTCCACATATAAGAGAAAACATCACCCTTGACTTTCTGAGTTTGGTTTATTTCACTTAACATAAAAGTTCTTAAGTTCCTACAGATGACATAATGTCATTCTTATTTATGATTTATGGCTGAATAAAACTCCATACACATACACACACACACACACACATTTTCTTTATCCATGATCCCCTGATGGACACCTAGGCTGGTTCCATAGTTTGGCAATTGTGAGCTGTGGTGCTATAAACATATATATGCATCTATTGAAATAATATACTGACTTTAATTCTTCAGGATAAATATAAAAAGAGTGGTATAGCTGGGGTATGGTAGTTCCATTCCTAGTCTTTTAAGGAACCACCATACTGATTTCCGTAGTGATTTTACTAATTTGTAATTCCACTAACAGCATAAAAGTGTTCCTTTTTCTCCACATCCTCTCCAGTATTTATTTTTGTTTGTATTCTTAATAGCTGCCATTCTAACTGGAGTAAGATGAAATCTTAGTATAAGTTTTGTTTTGTTTTTGGTACTGGGAATTGAACCCAGGGGCACTTAACAACTAAGCCAACTCCCTACCCCTTTTTATTCTTTGAGACAGGGTCTTGCTATACTGTTGGGTTTACTAAGTTGCTGAGATTGGCCTTGAACTTGCAATCCTCTTGCCTTGGCCTCCCTAGTTGCTGGAATTATAGGCATGCACCATCATGTCTGGCCTTAGGGTGATTTTAATTGCTAAAGATGTTGAACATTTTTCATGTATTCATTGGCCATTTATATTCTTTTGAGAAATGTCTCTTTAGTTTGTTTACTCACTTACTAATTAGGTTAATTAAGGATTTGTGTATTTGTATGTGTGTATTTTTTGAGTTCTTTGAGACATTAATCATCTGTTAGAAAAGTTGCTAGTAAAGATTTTTTTTCTGATTCTTAGGTTCTCTCCACATTCTTAATTGTTTCCTTCACTGTGTTGAAGCTTTTAATTTGATGCCATTTTATTTATTAATTCTTGGGGTTATTTCGTGAGCTTTAGGGATCCTATTGAGAAAGTCATTGCCTGTACCTAAATATTGGAGTGTGGACCCTTTGTTTTCTTCTAGGACTTTCATAGTTTCTGATCTAATTCTTAGATCTTTGATTCATTTTAAGTTAACTTTTAAGTAGGATGAGAGATGAAGATCTAGTCTCATTCTTCTACATATGGATATCCAGTATTACAGCACCATTGTTTAAAAGGCATTCTTTTCTCTAATATATATTTTTGGTACCTTTTTCAAAGATCAGGTGACTGACTGTAGATGTGTGAGTTTGTCTATTTGTCTTCTATTCTGTTTCATTCATCTGTGTGTCCATTTTTATGCCAGTACCAAGCAGTTTTTGTTACTGTACTTCTTCAGTATAATTTGAAGTCAGGTATTGTATTGCCTCCAGCACTGCCTTTTTTTTTTTTTTTTTTGGCTTAGAATTGCTTTAGATATTCTGGGTCTTTTATGTATGAATGAATTTTTAAGTACTGTTATTTTTTTCTAGTTCTGTGAAGAATGGCATTGGTATTTCGATGAGGATTGGATTGAATCTCTATAATTGCTTTTGATAGTAGATTATTTTAACAATATTGATACTGTCTATCCATGAATGTGGAAGGTCTTTCCATCTTATGTTTTTTTTCAATTTCTTAAGTATTCTATAGTTTTGTAGTGGTCTTTCACCTCCTTGGTTAGAATTATTCCTAGGTTGTTGGGGTTTTTTTGTTTTCTACTATTTGTCTGTTTTAAGGCTAGTGTGAATGGAATGAGTTTCCTGATTTCTTTATCAGCAGATTCATTTTTGGTGTATAGGAAAGCTATTAATTTTTGTATGTTGATTTTTTTGTTTGTTTCTTTTTTTATTCTACTTACTTGTACATGCATTTTAATTCATTGTACACAAATGGAGCGCAACATTTCAATTCTCTGGTTGTCCATGATATAGAGACACACCATTTGTGCAGTCTTACATGAACCTAGGATAATGATGTTCATCTCATTCCACCATCTTTCCTACCCCTAGAACAACTTCCCACCCTCCCTTTGCCCAATCCAAAGTTCCTCCATTCTTCCCATCCTCCCCCACCATAGATTCACATCCATTAATCAGAGAAAACATTCAGTCTTTAGTTTTTTGGATTGACTTACATCACTTAGCATAATATTCTCCAACTCTATCCATTTACCTGCAAATGCCATAATTTTATTTTCTTTTAATGCTGAGTAATATTCCATTGTGTATATATACCACAGTTTCTTTATCCATACATCTATTGATGGGCATCTAGGTTGGTTCCACAGTTTAGCTATTGTGAATTCAGCGTCTGTAAACATTAGTGTAGGCATGTCACTATCCTATGCTGATTTTAAGTCATTTGGGTATAGTCTATGGAGTGATAGCTGGGTCAAATGGTGGTTCCATTCCAAGTTTTCTGAGGAATCTTCACACTGCTTTCCAAAGTGGCTGTACCAAATTGCAGTCCAACAGCAATGTATGAGTGTACCTTTCCCCCACATTGTCTCCAACACTTATTATTGCCTGTATTCTTGATAACCACCATTCTGACTGAGGTGAGATGAAATCTTAGTTTTGATTTGCATTTCTGTAATTACTAAAGATGATGAACATTTTTTCATATATTTGTTGATCACTTGTATGTCTTCTTCTGCAAAGTGTCTGTTTAGTTCCGTAGCCCATTTATTGATTGTTTGTTTTTCTGATATTAAGTTTTTTGAGTTGTTTGTTTTTCTGATATTAAGTTTTTTGAGTTCTTTATATATTCTGGAGATTATTACTCTATCTGATGTGTGTGTGTGGTAAAAATTTGCTTCTCTTCTGTAGTCTCTCTTTTCAACTCAATGATTGTTTATTTTGCTGAGAAGAAGCTTTTTAGTTTGAATCCATCCCATTTATTGATTCTTGATTTTATTTCTTGAGCTTTAGGAGTCTTGTTAAGGAAGTCAAACCCTAATCCGACTCGATGAAGATTTGGGCCTACTTTTTCTTCTATTAGGTACAGGGTCTCTGGTCTAATTCCTAGGTCCTTGATCTACTTTGAGTTGATTGTAATGTGCAACTTTGTTGAGTTTGTTTATTAGCTCTAGCAGTCACCTGGTGGAGCTTTTTGGATCTCCTAACTATAAGACTATATCATCTATAAACAGTGATAAATTGACTTCTTCCTGCCCTTTTTTTAATCCCTTTTATATTCTTCCCTTGCCTAATAGCTCTAACTAGAATTTCTAGTAGTATATTGGATAGAAGTGTAGTGAGAGTGGACCTTGTCTTTTTTCCAGATTTTTAAAGGAAATGCTTTCAGATTTTCCCCATTCACTATGATGTTGTCTTTGGGTTTGTCATATATAGTCTTTATGATGTGGAGGTAAGTTTCTTCTATCCCTAATTTCTTCAGTGTTTTTATCATGAAGGATGCTGAATTTAGCCAAAAATCTCTGCATCTCTTAAGATGACTATGATTATTGTTTACATGGTAATTACATTTATTGATTTGCATATCCTTGCAACCCTGGAATAAAACCAAGTTAGTCATGACATACAACCTTTTTAATATGTTGTTGAATATGATTTGCTAATGCTTCATTAAGAATTTTTGCATCTAAGTTCATCAGGGATATTAGTCTGTAGTTTTCTTTCCTTGATGTGTCCTTATCTGGTTTTGATATCAGAGTGTTACTGGCTTCATAGAATGAATTTGGTATGCAAAGATTTTTTTAAGGCACATAATGACCAAATCTATTTAAAAATTTGATAAATTGGACTTCATTAAAATTAAGAACGTCTGTTTTTGGAATATTATTCAGTGGTCAGTGCTTGCATAAGGCCCTGGGTTTGATACCGAGCACACAAAATAATAATAATAATTAGTTCATTAAGAACCTCTGTTCTGAAATATTCCACCAAAGAATAAAAAAATTAGCAACAGGGAAAATCTCTTCCAAATGTATGTTTGTGAAAGAAATAGTATCCAAGTTATAGAACACCTTTTCCAACTCAACAATAAGAAAAAAATTCAATTTTTTACAAAATGGGCAAAAGATTTAAATAGACATTTCATTGAAGTTGATATAGAGCTCACAAATGCATGAAAAAATTCTTAATGTCATTAGTTATTAGGGGCAAATTAAAACTACACTGAGATACATACACCTATTAGAATGTCTTAATAAAAATGACAATATCAATTACTGGCAAGAATACAGAGCAATTGTATTTCTCATATGGTGGTAAGAAAGGCAAAATGTATAACCATTTTGGAAAAGTTCAGTAGTTTATTGTAAAAGTGAATGTATACTTACCATATGACCCCCTGGTCTCAGCCCTACATATTTACCCAAGAGATTTTTATGTACACAAAAGCACTAGATAGAACCTTTAAATACAGTATCTATAGTAGCTTTATTCATAATTGTCCCAGACTGGAAACAACTCAATACTCAATGACTATTGGCTGATAAAGGACTTTACAAAAGAAAATTGAAAGAGGCTGGCCAGGTGCTGTGGTACATACCTGTAATCCCAGGGGCTCAAGAGGCTGAGGCAGGAGGATCATGACTTCAAAGCCAGACTCAGCAAAAGTGAGGTTCGCTAAGCAACTCAATGAGACCCTGCCTCTAAATAAAATACAAAGTAGGGTTGGGGATGTGGCTCAGTGGCCAAGGGCCCCGGAGATCAATCTCTGATACCTGCTCTCCCCCCCACCACCAGTAAAAAAAGAAAATTGAAAGAGGCTAAAGAGATAATGACAATTAAATGTAATACCTGACTCTAGACTTGATCTTGGAAAGGGATAAAATGCTAAAAGTACAGTTTAAATCAGCTGACAAAGTTGGATTACATATAGTAGATTATTATAGATCTGAATTTTACTGTGATTGATAACTATAATGTTACTGTATAACAAAATGTCCTTATTTTTAGAAAATGCATACTAAATACATACTAGACTATTTAAAGGTCAAGGTCACAATATCTATAAATTACCTCTAAGTTGTTCAGGAAAAAAAATGTGTTTATGTACATTTTGTGAATATGTGTGTGTATGACAAATACATGTCATATACACAGACTGTGCAAGTGATAAAGCAAATGGGACTAAATATTAACAATAGGTGCATCTGAGTAAGGGGTTCAGGTGTTTCACATTTATTTTTGTAATTTAAGAATAAGATTAGTTTAAAAATAAGTTAATATTCCATATATAATGTGTCTCTTAAAACTTGTTAATGGAGGGATCCCTTCAAAAGACTTCTTAACTATTTGAATATGTCTCTTTTCAACTGAAAAACCTTAATTTACAAGGGAAATCATTTTTAGTTGATTGGGAGGATCAACTGGGATAAAATTCTTTCTGAGCACACTAATTTTCTCTATACCACAGATGTTCTCCTTTCCCATCTCCCAACTCTTTAACTGTAATAGTGAAAGCTACATCTGAGCAGGCTTCTTACTTTTCCAGTTCAAGCCACACTGGATAACTAAAAGCTCAGTGAGTATCAGAAACAAAAAATTGTCTCAGAAGATGAGAATTTCACATAAAATGAACTTCTACTAAGGTAAATCATTTCACTTCTTCACCTCAGATCTGGAAGCACAGATGGTGTGTTTGGACCAGTCAAAAACCCCTGGAGTTATTCAAAACAATACAGAGAAAAGCAGCAGCAGAATCCCCATGGTGAGAGTGAGGATTCAAATTGGCTAATAACTGGAGGAAGCTCAGGCGGGAGCGCAGCTGCCGTATCTGCGTTCACATGCTTTGCGTAAGATGCTTTTATGTGTACTTTAAAACCCATCCAAATACAAAAAATCACAAACCATATGCAAAACCCAGCAATGGAGCAGTTCATACCCTGGCATTTGAATTTCTTTTCAGTCAGTTATTTGTGTTCAAAAATCATATATCAAAATTATATCTTTTGAACATACTCAACTATATTTCACACTATGTGTTCTTTATACATTTAACTTTAACTTAAGATAATATTTAAACTCTATAATACCGGGTTTTCTTAAAAACCGGATTTTATGGATCTTACAGAATTAAGAATTGAGTATAAATGGACTACATTGAATTTAATTTTTGAAATAATTTATTTTAATTTTTGCTCCTTGAAATATTTAGGTACTCCATTACTTTAATTCAGTGCTGCTGACCTGTTAGAAATGGTTTATCCTTCAGCTACATCTGACTTTAAAAAGAGAAGAAGTTCCTAATATATATCAATAGGATATTTAAAATATTATTTTCATAAATCTGGAATTCAAAACATATCATTAGGTAAATTTTTTTAACTTTGTTGAGAGCTGATTCTATTTGTCATATTTTGTATTTTGTAAAGAATCCATCCATTTTCATTTTAAGTCCCATTTTTAAAGCATTTCTTAACCATCTAAAATATGGCTGCTATTTATTTTACCAGTCTCAGTTTAACCAAATTGAATGTGTTTCTTCAGTAATACTATATGTATTTTCTCTCTCCTTAATTATCCACTAAAATTAAGTCCTTTCACAAACATTGCATTCAATAAATTATTTATATTTTTTTAACTATAGAGCTTTAGCTTCTTCCATTTTTTTTATTTAGTTTTCCTGAAATCTTGTTAACAAGTAGAACCATTTCATTTTATCTCTGTGGAATTTTATAGCATTACATTAATATTAATGAGAGTTCTGACAAGTTAGAATTGCAGGATTAGGTGCTTTTTTTCTATCCTCATCAGCCCACTTAGTGTTCATCTTTCTGAATGTGCTTTAAGAAGATGGCATTTTGACACATAATTCCTATGGAAATGTAAGTTTTACTTTTACACAGCCATCAGTGAGTGCTAATAAGAGAATGTATCTTTTAAAATTGTGAAAGCAACAGTCTGATTTTAAGGCTTAAATGGACTTGATGAGAAAGGAAATATAAATTCCATTTTCTGCAGAGCATAAGTGTCATGTTATTGTTAGGAATGTCACTTAGCCCAATGCTTGACTTTAAATATAATCCGTAGAAGCACTGACCAAAAATAACTACAGATTGAATGTTCCAAACTGTAAAGTATTCTGTTTTGTTCCCCAACTCCTCTTGATTTGTTTCTTTTATCATAGTTTTTAAAACAAAAAGATTCTTGGAATAATACATAGCCTCTAAAAAAGAATGATAGGGCTATATGTAGTAACATGGAAAGTGATCCAAGATGTATTGTTAAGTGAAAAATAAGTTACAGAATAGTATGTACAGTGTGACCCTGATTCAATTAAAATAATAATCACCTAGTATGGATATCAGTTATTATCTGGAAGTATCTGGAGAAAAGTATGTTAAAGGTAGTAACAGGACTATTATAGGGGCTGTTGTAAGAGAAATTTTACTTTCTCTATCATATAATTATATTTTAATTTTTATAAGTACTATTTTTCTACTGAAAAACATTTTCTGATATAATTGTTTAAAATTTCACTTTAATTATGATAAAATGCATATAAGATATGCCATCTTAACTATTTTTAAATGTGCAGTTCAGTCATGGACAAATAAAAACCCTTTTCATCTTGCAAAATGGAAATTCTGTAACCTTAACCCTCCTACCAATCCCTGGTAACAACCTTTCCACTTGCTGTCTGTGAGAATGATTACTCTAGGTACCTGGTATAAATGGCATCATACAGTATTTGTGTTTCTGTGACTGGATTGTTTCACCTAGCATAATATCCTCAAGGGTAGTTTTTTGGTTTTTGTTTTTAAATAATAAGAGTACATACTCTGTAGGTGAGTGGCTAAAGTAATGAACAGGTACAAGTGGGCACAGTGGCACACACCTGTAATCTTAGCTGCTTGGGAAGCTGAGGCAGGAGGACCCTCTGGAGTTTAGCAAAATAAAAGCCCTGTCTGTCTCAAAATAAAAAGGGCTGGGGATGTAGCTTAGTGGTAGAATACCACAGGATTCAGTCCCTAGTACTGCAAGAAATGGGAGGGAAAAAAAGGAATGAATAGTCCTTTTTCATAGTTGGAAATGCAAATACAGGTAAATGTGAAAAAATATTCAGTAATGTGCTTTTATAAAATTTTTAGTTATCAAGTTAGCAAAAAATTTTTAAACTACTAGTGTTCAGTGATGGTACTGAAACATTAAAACAATTGGATTCACTCCAGTTGAGAATATGAATTGACAAAATCTTCCTGAGAAGTAATTTGATCATATATATCACAAACGTACAACACGAAACTGATCCTTTTTATCCGTTAACTCTGCTTCTTGGAAGCCAGCCTAAAACTAATCAGACATATGGGCAAATGTTTATGTTTCAAGATGTTCATTACAGTCATTTGTTACATAGTTATTATTTCAGTTGGAAATGACATAAATGTTTACATAAATTTGATCTCTATTTGTGATTCTACGTAGGGTAGGGTAGGAAAAGGGCTCTATCTGAATTTAGGTTGTAGAAGCATGTTATAAAACTGCCTTAATTTGATTTATTTTAAATATGAAGTAGCATCAAAGGAGGGTATAAGATTTGTATGTGTATCAATAGCAGGTTGTGCTTTAAAATACTTGATAAAACATGTAATCATCAGTTTATATGATGGAATATTAGTAATTTTAATGACATAGTAAAAGGCTCAGGATAAGCAAAAAAAGAGATGGAAACTTATGATTACAGAATGATCTCAGCTATGATTTTAAAAAATGTTTTTTTAAAACAGTTGAAGTTAATATGCCAAAATATTAACAGTGTTTGCTTCAGAATATTTAGTTATTTCTTTACAGATTTCTACACATTATTAATTCTCTGAGTATGTATTACTTTTTATAATAAAGGGAAATGACACTGTAAAAATATACTTTTAAAAGGATAGATACCAAATATAGCTAGAAATATGTCACTCTTCCATTTAAATTCCAGGGCTTTAGGATCAGATACTGGAGGATCAACCAGAAATCCTGCTGCCCACTGTGGGCTTGTTGGTTTCAAACCAAGCTATGGCTTAGTATCTCGTCACGGTCTTATTCCTCTGGTGAATTCGATGGATGTGCCAGGAATCTTAACCAGATATGTGGATGATACAGCAATTGTGTTGGGTATTTATATGATTCCATATCACTTGAAATTATTTTACTGTAAAACAATATATCTGTCACTCATAAGTGTTTCTCCTTACAGGTATACTGGCTGGACATGACCCCAAAGATTCTACCACAGTACAGGATCCTGTGAAATCATTCGTGCTTCCCAATTTGATAGATGTAAGCAAGCTATGTATCGGAATTCCAAAGGTAACTTGTTTCTTTCATCACTTCATATAAAAACTGTCAAGTCAAATATACAGCATAGACTTGAGAGGCAATTGGTTGGATTTGAATTCCTGTATTGCCATTTTTATTAGCCATGTGACTTGAGTACATGACTTAAATCCAATTTCTTCATTTGCAAAACGGGATAATAAACATATTGACCTCAAAGAGTTGTGAGGATTAAATTATCATGTAAAACAAGGGTCTATAAACATTTTTTGTCAAAAGCTTGATAATAAATAATTTAGGCTTTGTGGACTAGAGAGTGTTTTTAACTCAGCTATTATAATAAAAAGCAAAGCCAGATATGGAAAAGAAAAAAGAAGACAAATAGTGAAAAAGTAGCCATAGAAAACATGTAAACAGAGTATGTCTACATTCTAATAAAACTTCTGTTATTTTTTACAATACTAGGGATTGAATCCAAGACTATACATGTACTAGACATGCATTCTACCATTGAGCTGCCTCCCCTTCCCTTTGTGATTTTATTTTGAGACAGGGTCTCACTAAGTTGCCCAGACAGCTTTGAACTTGGAGTCCTCTTGCCTCAGCTCCTGAGTCACTGGGATTGCAGGAATGTACCACCATACTCGGTTCTAATAAAATTTTATTTTCAAAACTAGCTTACTGGCCAGGTATAGCAGCTATAATCCCAGAGACTCTGGAGGCTGAGGAAGAGGATTATAAATTAGAGTCCAGCCTCAGCAATTTAGTGAGACCCTCAACAACTTAGACCTAGTGTCAAAATGAAAAGTAAAAAGTGCTGGGGACATAGCTGAGTGATAAAGCAACCCTGGCATCAATTCCCAGTAACATTCCTCCCCATCCCCTCCTCCCGCCTCACACATACACAATAGCTGACTGGTCACATCTGGTTCACAGTCCATGCTAATCCCTAATGTAAAACACTTAGCCCAAAGGCATGCCTTGCAATATAGTAAACCTTATTAAATGTTATCTTTACTATTATTATTATCCCTACTACTACTATACCTATTACAGTAACAATTAAGTAAGTCATTATATTGTGGATATGATAATTTTAAATTACTGGCCTTTAAAAAAAAATCTAACAACATAGTAATGCTAAAAACCTTTCAAAAATTATTTAGAAAGATAAATTACCCAGAAGACTAAAAACTATTTCTCAATCTCAGCACAATTAGTATTTGGGACTGAATAATTTTTTGTTGTAGGTAACTATCCTTTACATTGAGAGTTTAGCAGCATCCCTGGTCTCTTTACCCCTAGATGCCAAATAACATTCCTTACCTCTACCACAACACAACAACCAAAAATGTCTGTAGACATTATAAAATGTTTCTTGGTTGGGAAAAGGAGACAAAACTCGCCCCCAGGTGAGACCCATACTTTTAAGAAATGCTACTTTCTTTAAAGTCTTCCATTCAAGTGACCTTCTTTTAAAAGAATGAGAACTTACAGGCTTTAGAAGGAGATCTAGTTTAGAATCCTAGGATCCTCTACTAACCTGCTATATAACATTAGGAAAGTTACTTTTCTAGTTTCAACACTTTTCCTTCATAAATTCATAAAGAGAACTTTCAAAAAGCATCTAGCTGCATACCTGATACATAATGTACATTTAACAGATATGAGTTCCCCAACTAGATCTCCAATTTTTTTTTAAAGAGAGAGAGAGAGAGAGAGAGAGAGAGAATTTTTAAATATTTATTCTTTAGTTTTCGGCAGACACAACATCTTTCTTTGTATGTGGTGCTGAGGATCGAACCGGGCCGCACACTTGCCAGGCGAGCGTGCTACCGCTTGAGCCACATCCCCAGCCCTAGATCTCCAATTTTTTAATTGTTATATCCAGCTCATAATATTTAATATTATGTTTTAAACAATCTTAGTTTGGTCTTTCTAGCAACCTGCCTGCAATATAATCCATTTTGCAAGGGAATTTCCAAAAGTCCTGGTATACAAATTTTTATAAAACTATTATCAGTGCTCCAGTTTCTGTATCTTGGCTTTTTCTTGTAAGGAATATCTTGTACCAGAATTATCAAGTGAAGTACGATCTCTCTGGTCCAAAGCTGCTGATCTCTTTGAATCTGAAGGAGCCAAAGTAATAGAAGTATCCCTGCCCCACACCTGTTATTCAATTGTCTGCTACCATATATTGTGCACATCAGAAGTGGCATCAAATATGGCAAGATTTGATGGGCTAGAATATGGTAAGATGGGTGGGGCTTTTTATTTTGGGGGGGAGGGTGGGTACTAGGGATTGAACCCAGGGATGCTTCATCAATGAGCTACCTTCCCAGCCCTTTTTATTTTGAGACAGGGTCTCAGTACTTTGCCTAGTCTGGTTTTTAACTTGCGATCTTCCTGCCTTAGTCTTCCAAGTAGCTGGGATTGTAGGCATGTACCACAGTACCTACAATCCCAGCTTATGAAATTTGAAAATTTAACTTACAGTAATAAAAAATTATTGCCTGAGATAGTGTTAATGATTCAGAAAATTAATCAGTGAATCATTTTTCCTTATCATTTTAACATTGTACATATTCTATTCATCTTAAATGTCTCAGGATGTTCATTTTACTTCTCTGGACTTAAATATCTTAAAGGGATAGTATCTTGTATTTATGTGTTAAACTCATCTAATGTAGTGCCTGAAACAGGGGAGGAGCTCATTAAATATTTGGACACTGGATAATGGATGGCTGAGGGAGGAAGCAAATGAAATTTCTTTCTTGGTTATTTTCTTTTCCCTCCATGATCAGTCCTGTGACTGATAGAGAAAAGGAACTAGTAAGGTCATGTTCCCTAAATTTCAGTATTTAAAAGTATGAATCTTTGCCAGTTTTTAGCCAAAACTTTACTTCTTTTGCAAGTATTGTATATCTTGTTTTTGTTTTCAGGCCACAGATGTGACATTAATGTGTCTACTGAAGCCATGTATGCTGCAACCAGAAGAGAAGGGTTCAATGATGTAGTTCGAGGAAGAATTCTCTCAGGAAACTTTTTCTTATTAAAAGAGTAAGACAATGAGTTTAAGCATTTTTCTCACTCTTGAAAGCTGAAGAATAAGGTAGTAGTATGTCTGTCAGGTCTTATAAGCCAAAATATTTACTAAAGAAATAAATTCCTTATGATTTGAATTAGAAAAGAACTACTTGTGGCACTTTTGGTTCCTAGTTATTTTTTTTAAAAAAATGTTTTTAATTGATGCACTAGCTAAATGATAGGTACAAACTAAACAGAAAGCTCTGGTTTGAGCTCCGATTTTAGCCTCATTACTGGCTGTTATTGTGCATTGGCTTATTGTTAGAGACTTAAACGTAGACTTACAGTGTGATCTCTTGAAAAATTTATCTGTTTACTTCAAAAAAGAATTCCAAAATACCGTGACCCTTACTTAAATTTTCTCTAATGTAAGTTTATTCAAGATCTTGTGAATAGGATTCACAATAGAGTCTAGAGGACGTGAGAAATATGAATAAGCAAGAATGGTTATTGTAATGAGTAGCTTTTTGAAATTTTTCTCTATGTATTCAAGGGCAGAAAGCATTTTATTCATCTGTGCATCCCCTCAAAACCAAAGTTAAGATCATTTTTTTTCCAAATTACTTAATTATATCTCATATTAAAAGACTCTTTTCCATATCGACCAGACATTTGTAATGACTTAGGAGTAGGAAAAATGAAATATTGTGAAGAAGTTTTCTAAGCAGAGACTTTATTAAGGTAAAGATGTTACATTTGCCATGTATTACTGATTAGAATCATATTGAATATCAAGGCAAAAGTTGATTGATTGCATAGGTCACTGTAAAAGCATTAAAAAATATCGAAGGAGAGAAGTTTGCAAGCTGCTTCCATGAATACCAGCTGGGGTTATTAAGAAAAGGAAGAATTACTGATAGTATCCGTAGCTTCTTGGATTGACGTGTTTGTTTTTTTGTTTTTGTTTTGTAGGGTGGGTAAAGGTGAACATGAGTGATAGAAAAAATAGTATTTGAGGCACTTGTTTTTTGTCTTAAAAAGTCAACTTGTACGTCCAGAAATAGAAAAAGTCTTGGGCTGGGGATGTGACTCAGGCGGTAACACGCTCGCCTGGCATGTGCGGGGCGCTGGGTTCGATCCTCAGCACCACATTAAAAAAACAAAATAAAGATGTTGTGTCCACCAAAAACTAAAAAATAAATATTAAAATTCTCTCTCTCTCTCTCTCTCAAAAAAAAAAAGAAGAAAGAAAGATATAGAAAAAGTCTTAACATTTTTACTTCTGTGAGTTAGGAATCCCAGATTTATTTATTTATTTATTTTGCTGTACTGGGAATAAAACCCAGAGCTTTGTGCGTGCTAGGCAAGCACTCTGTCACTGAACTACACCCTCCACCCCTTTTCATTTTGAAATTGGGTCTTCAGGCTGGTCTCAAACTTAAGATCCTTCTGTCTCAGCTTTTGGGGTAGCTGGGATTACTGGTGTGTACCATTGTGCCCAACTTTTTTTTTTATTATTTGCATAAATATTTACTTTTGAACCACATTTAAGTCTACTTCTTGTTATTGTCTTCTATTTATTCCATGTGTTCTTTCTTTCCCTTAACCTCTTTTCCTGCCTTCTTTCATTAATCTATAAATTTTTATCTTAAAGAGATATTTTTAAAAATGAGGAAAAATAGGGCTGTTTGTTTTGTTTTGTTTTGCTTTTTTGGTACCAAGGGCATTTAACCACTTAGCCACATCCCCAAACCTTTTTGTGTTTTATTTAAAGACAGGGTCTCCTTAAGTTGCTTAGAGCCTCGATAAGTTGCCGAGGCTGGCTTTGAATTCATGATCCTCCTGTCTCAGCCTGAGCCACCAGGATTACAGGCATATACTCCTTCACTCAGCCAAGGGTCATTTTATTTTTCTACATAATTATTTCTGGTGCTTTTCCCTCTGTTTTGTGTATCCAAATTTTCTTGTGTTATCATTTTATTTATGCCTAAAGAACTTCCTTTAACATTTCTTACAGTGTAGTCCTGCTATCAGTGAAATCTTTCAGCTTTATATGTTAAGGTTTTTGTTTTGTCTTTAATTTTTGAAAGATACTTTATTGGATATAAAATTCTAAATTGACATCATTTTCCTTCAGTACTTTAAAGGTTTTGTTCCACTCTAGAGGTCTTATTTTTTTTTTTTATCTTAGTTCCTTATGTATAATGTAACTTTGTTTGTCCCTCTGATTAGTTTTAACATTTTCACTTTACCATTGGTTTTTAGGAATTTAAGATGTGCCTTGGTGTGGTTTCTTGAATATTTCTTCTGCTTAGGTGTTCTTTGAACTTTTTGGATCTGTGTGTTTATAGTTTTAATAAATTTGGGGAAATTTTGACCCTTATTTCTTAATATATTTTTTCTGTCCTCTCCTCTGGGACACCATTTATATGTATGTTAATCTGCTGGTGTTGTCTCATGGCTTATCCCCCCAGTCTTTTTCTCTCTGTGCTTCCTTTTAGATAGTTTCCATTACAATTTTGAGATCCACCGATCTTTTCTTCTGCAGTATCAATAGTCTGTCAATTCCATCTGGTGTAATTTTTCATTTCATATTTTGTACTTTTTAGAACTAGAATTTCCAAGTCAGTCTTTTTATCTCTTCAGTTTCTTTTCTTTTCTTTCTTTCTTTCTTTCTTTTTTTTTTTTTTTTTTTTTTTTTTTGATACTGGGGATTGAACTCGGGGGCACTCAACCACTGACCCACATCCCCA
The DNA here is from genome assembly GCF_052094955.1 of Ictidomys tridecemlineatus. Classification (NCBI taxonomy): domain Eukaryota; kingdom Metazoa; phylum Chordata; class Mammalia; order Rodentia; family Sciuridae; genus Ictidomys; species Ictidomys tridecemlineatus. The sequence continues at coordinate 56,356,706 of NC_135484.1, read as the reverse complement.
GCCCTATTTTGTATGTTATTTAGAGACAGGGTCTCACTGATTTGCTTAGCACCTCACTGTGACTGAGGCTGGTTTTTGAACTCATGATCATCCTGCCTCCGCCTGAGCTACTGGGGTTATAGGCGTGCACCATCACACCTGGTTCTTCAGTTTCTCTATCATTTTGTTTTCTTATACCATCTTGAACATATAGAACATGCCTTTTTATGTTCTCAGCTATTATTTCCAACATTTCTGTCATTTCTATTCAGATTCCTTTTTATATGAACTATTTTCCCCCCTCCTTATGAATCATGTTTCTTCTGCTTCTTTGTATGACTAGACATTGAATTTTACATTGTCATGTTCTAGGTTTTTGTTGTTTCTTTTAAACAGTATTTAGGTTAAGATGTGGTTACTTGGAATCTTTTGGATCCTTTCAAGCCTTCCTTTTAAGCTCTAATAGTGTAAATCCAGAAAACCTTTAGAGTAGGGCTAATTTAACTCTAAGGCAATATCCTGAAGATTTTCCCAGGTGCTGTGTGTATTTTGAGGTCTTTCCACTTTAGCTGTTAAGAACACACACTATTTCCAGCTCTGTTGAGCTTAGGAATTGTTTGACTTCCTGCTTTTTGGTGATTCTTTCCTCAACTTTGTGGGTGTCTTCTTATTCATGCACAGGCCAATACTGGGCCAGAGACTTGAGGGAATCTTTCAGCACATCTCTTACACTCTCTGTGTGCCACTCTCTAATTCAATACTGCCTTGAAAATTGCTGCTGGCTTTTTCTCCTTGAACTTCTGATTCATCCACCTTGTCTGTGTATATGTCCTTCTTCTCTGGACTAAGGCCTGAAAAGTACCTCCAGGCATTAGGCTGGGGAAACAACATTTGCCTCTCCTCTCAGTGCACTCTCTCCCAAATGCCTTTTGTCTAATATCTGGAAATGGTTGTTTCACATATTTTGTTCAGTTTTGGGGTTAAGAAGACAGGATAAATCTCATCCCTGTACTCTATCATGTATGGAAGCAGTTCTATTTTTCAACCATTTTTAAAGTAGGAAGGGCCTGGGAACATTGACAAACACTCGTAATCCCAGAGGCTCAGGAGGCCGAGGCAGGAGGAGGCAAGTTGAAAGTCAGCCTTAGCGACTTAGTGAGACCCTGTCTCAAAATTTAAAAATTTAGAAAAAATGGGGGGCTGGGGTTGTGACTCAGTGGGGGTTGAGCACCCTTGGTTCAATCCCCAGTACCAAAAAGATAAATAAATGAAATGGGAAGGAAATTAATAGAAAATATTAGTTTTATAAAATTTGGGTTTGGGGAATGCTGTTAATTTGTGTGTACTTGGAGTTGGTGCTGGGGCTCAAATCCAGGGCCTTGCTAGGCACATGCTAGGCAAGCAGTCTACCTCTGAGCTATACCCCCAGCCCAAATACAATATTTAAAACAATAACTCTTTGTTGTTGCTGTGCAGTTTGTTTGATTTGGTTTGATATAGTGTGGATTTAACCCAGGGGCACTGTATCTCCAGTCTTTTTCTTTTTCATTTTGAGACAGGGTCTCACTGAATTGCTAAGGTTGCCTTTGCCTCTTAATAGCTGGGATTGTAGGCATGTGCCACCATGCCCCAAATATTGTGTAAATTCCATGTGATACCTGTATTTATAGCTCTGTAGACACTGTAGTCAGATGGAGATAGTAAGGAATCTTATTTTTACAGCACTCTGTAAATCTTTCTAGAGTAAGAAAGATTTCACATTTTTATCTCATTTTATTTGGTCCTTGGTGAGCCTGGAGATATTATATCCATTTTTACAGTAGAGGAAATTGAAGTTTAAAACAGTTCTTTTGTCAGCCTTCTTCAGTAACTTCAGAAGGATCTGAAAAGTTTTCTTTCCTTTCTTTGCTTTTTGACGTAAGATCGCTTTTATATGTAGCATTTATCCTAATCTTTCAGTAAATTAAGCATGTTTATTTGAATCTCATATCTTTACTCTCTAACTACACTATCCATGGATTTCAACACTGCATGCTTTTCCCAGTTTTTGTTCGTAGAACCTTCCTTCTAGGTGTGTTTCCCAGTGTCCAATTCAGATAGCATACAAGAATCTTAAAAATTTGAGAGTCCTTATAATGAATCATTTTACAATAGATGAAATGAGACATTATAATAGAAAGAAGCTTGGGTGAGCCTCTAGAGACCTGTGTTCTTATCTGCTTTACCACTGCCTGGCTTTCTGACTTTTGGAAATTTATTTAATGACTATGCACCTGATTTTCTTCACCCCCAAATGAATGTTCTTGTTTAGCAATGTCTCTGGAAGTACTGATATTTTGTGATTATATGTGTGAAATTGCACCTAGTTGTGAATTCTGATTAATTAAATGCCGGATGTATAAATTTTCAAAGAAACAGCAGAGTTGAACAAAACTCATCTTTATGTGTTAAGAATCTTAATGATGCTCACTCATAAAAGCCAAGAATCCAGTGGTTCTCTAAGAAGCCTAATATAAGAGAATTGATTTTTTAAAAATGATGAAGTCCTTAAAGTATCATTTTTTCCCCCCACAGAAACTATGAGAATTATTTCATCAAAGCACAGAAGGTGAGGCGCCTCATTGCCAATGATTTTGTGAATGTTTTTAACTCTGGAGTGGATGTCTTGCTAACCCCCACCACCCTGCGTGAGGCAGTATCATACTTGGAGTTTATCAAAGAAGACAACAGAACACGAAGTGCCCAGGATGATATTTTTACACAGGCTGTAAACATGGCAGGTGAGAGTCCCTCAAGAGTGTTGTGGTTTTCTTCAAATTCTTAGGCAGGTGCCCTGGTCTTCGATTTAGGTTCTAGCTAGATTGTTCCCATAAAGAAACAGCCTATCCTTCTGAAATACTTAGAAGTGTGTGTGCATGCATTCTTATGCACACAACCATATACACACACAAACACACACACACCTTCTGAACCAATATACTTTGTATTTTTTAACTTTTATGTTGAAAATACTAAAACCTTCAAAAAGTGAAAAATGATGATGTAATGAACATTGATATGCCATTCTCCAGGATTCATCCTTGTTAACATTTTACCTCATTTTCTTTCTCTGTCTATACACACACACACACACACACACACCTTTTAACTGAATCATTTTGAAAGTTTCAGATATTATGACAATTCACTCCTAAATAAGTTAGCATGAATCTTCTAATAATAAAGACATTATACATAACCACAATTCCATTGACACACCTCAGAAAACTAACAATTCAGTAATAATCTGATTATACTTCTTATTCACATTTTCCTACTTGTACCAAAAAAATATTTCATATATTGTTTTTTCCCTGGTCATATTGTATTTGTTTACGATAATCTTTTTAAAATCTAGAGCATCACCCACCCCATGTCTGATGTTTTGACACTATATCAGGCTCTGTTATAATTTTTTTTCAATCATCAAACATGTAGAAAACTTAAGAAAAAGGAAAGTCTATTTTATTTACCCACATTTCTGGTGTCTACAATTAGTCTTCCTTCCTAAAGTATGAAGATTCTTTTAACACATTCTTCCTGTTTAGAGAAATTGTTTGAGCCATTCTTTTAAGATAGTTCCTGATGGCAGCAGATTGTCTCAGATTTGCAAAAATGTCTTAATTTCCCTTTCACTTTTGCAGACTCTTTTGCAGGAATAGGATTCTGGTTCACTGGTTCTTACCATTGGCACAAGAAAATGTCATGCCACTTTCTTCTGTCCTGCTTAGTTTTTAATGAGAAATTACCCATCTTTAAAATGTTTTCTCTTAATAAGTTTTTTGGGGTTTTTTTGAAGAGTTTAGTCTACTTGTCCTATAGGATACTCCGTTCACAATCTGGATTTCGTCACATTGTTTCTTTCTAATTGGGTCAAGTTAAACATTTTGGGCACAAACAGTACACACTTTTCATATCAGGAAAGAGTTACTATCATTTTGTCCCACTTGGTTAAGTAGATAAGGTACGTTTTTCCTTTTATGATTTGTAAGCAACTTATGAAGTGATACTCTTGGGACCATGTGAATATATTCTTCCCCGATAATCTTGAACCCAGTTTTAGCATCCATTTATTAACTAGCAAATTTCTCTATATAAGAGCTTTCCTCTTTTTAAAAAACTGAATGTATTATAAACAATTATTGTCATTGTTTTTGATACTTGAATTGTCCTAAATTTGGCCAATAGGGATCCCTTCAAGTTATAGGTGTTCTTTAAACCCTTTCCCATTTTTTTAAAAACTTTTTTAATGGCATAACAGGATATTCTGTGATCTTGTACTTTTTCTGCTTCAAACCTGAAATTCAGACTACCCTGAGCTACTTTCTTATCTAATGGATGGGAAAAAAGTTCCAAAGCTCAACAACAAACTCTGTTGGCAAGACTATAGGCAAAGAAGATGTATTTTTTGTGATGGGAATTCAAATTGGAACAGCTACTTTGAAGTGGGATTTCTAATAACATATTCATTTATCCTTTGATGAAGCAATCCCTCTTTATCTAAGAAACTTTCAAGAATAGCAAAAAGCATGTACACAATTATTATATACTGGGGCATTATATGAAATAGCTGAATATTAAAAACAACCTAAATGCCCAATCATAGAAGACTGGTTGAATTATGACAAAACCACATAGTGGAATCCTATACAAGTATAAAAAAGGAATGAAGGTCTCTATAAACTGAAAGAATGATTTCTAAGACCCATTATTAAGTAAACAAAGCATTGTGCAAAATACAGAGTATAGTATTTATTTTTTTAAACTTTATTCTGCTTTTACCTCCTAGCACTAGAAAATAGAAGATGTCTCTGTTTCTTAAGATGGAGAATTAATCAACTAATGGGTTTCTTCTTTTCCTCAGGATTACCTGCAGTGAATGTCCCTATGGCCCTCTCAAGCCAAGGGTTGCCAATAGGACTGCAGTTTATTGGACGTGCATTTTGTGATCAGCAGCTTCTTTCAGTCGCTAAATGGTTTGAAAAACAAGTACAGTTTCCTGTTATTCAACTTCAGCAGCTCATGGATGATTGTTCATTAAGCCTTGAAAATGAAAAGTTAGCTTCTGTTTCTCTGAAACAGTAACAATAAATGTATCATGCAAATTAAAATGACTTAAAGATTCTAATTCAAGAGAATAAAATGATTCTAGAATCAAATGATTCTAGTAATTAGGTTCATTGTCAACACAGTCATTGCCTGGAATCATTTTTAAAATTCCTCTGATATAATTAATTAATTATAATAATCTGTCTACATTTATTAAATATCTGATAAGTGTAAAGTACAGGATTTCTACTATAACACCAGATATATATTCCTGAAAAACAATACATTCTGCAAAAATGTTCATTAAAAAGAACAGAATTTATAGTAAAAATAAGCTTAGGAAAAAACCTCTCAAAACACGTATCTTTATAACTAAAGCACTAACAAAAACGGTAATTGTACCTCCAGAGATAACCTACATGACCTCTCCTCAAGCAGTAGAGGCTGCTTGAGGGAGCGTTAAAAACCACACAAAAGCAATCAAGCAATATATTCTCTTTTGAGTACTGTACAAAGCAGGTGGGAGAGAAGTTCTGCTCAGAGGAGGAAGTGCAACCCGCCAGGACCCAGAGTCATGCAAAACTTTGGGGGATGCCTCTCTAGGGAGGAGCCCCAGGTGCAGACACTCCGTTTATTTCTCTAAGAATAGAACTAAAGTGACTGAGAATTTTTTTCCCTTTCTTTCTTACCGTTAAATTTTTACTTCTGCTATCCCAGAGCCTGTGCTTAGGAGCCAGAACAACTCCGTGCTGTGTTGAGTTTATTCTATTTACTGATCACACCTGAGCTTGTTGAGGTCTTAGAAACATTTGTTGTAATCTATCAGACCATATTGGACTAGAAAGTTGGTAATGGCGGAGCATGGTTTTAGTGAGATTCAAAATGTGTAAGTTAACATATCATCTGAAACACTTGCAGATCATCTGGTGAGGATGCCAAAGAGGCCCTGGCAAGAGCCTGCTTTACCCAGATTCTCTCTTCCTCATAGTTTCCTAACCCTCTTGACTGTCTTTATAAATTTTCTCTATTTCTCTTGAGCCCAAAGAGACTTAATGGAGATTTGTATTCAGTATTTGTCCAAATCTAATGGAAACCAATGTCTACTCACTGTGAAGCTTCATTTTTAGATATCTTTATTTTTGCTAGGACACTACTGTCATCTCAGGTTGATCAGACTTCCTGACTTGGCACTTACATATTTTTTGATAAATGTAGAAAACGGAATTATTTAATAAAGTCACTTTATTAAGAAAAATTATTTTCTAAATATAAAGTCCATGAGGAAAAAAATAAGAGAACCACTAGAACGTTTTATCAAAGGAATTTGATCTGCCTGTAACTTCTTATTAATAGTTTTCCCCTCCTTGAGATCCTCCCACTATCAAATGATCTGATACACATACACACACACTTTTTAAGCTGGGTTCTCTATATTACTGATTTTGACTCCAAATCCCTGAAAGAAGAAGTCCATAACAGAGAAAATTACATTGTAGTTGGCTCTCCATATCCATGGGTTCCTCCTCTCCAGGTAAATCTAACCATGGGTCAAAAATACTCAGAAAAAAAGAATTTTAGAAAGTTCCAAAACGCTGAACTTGAAAGCTTTGGCTTGCATGGAGTACTTCATGAATCCATGCAAATAAAGTGATAGGACATATAATCTAAAGATGATTTAATATACATAGGGTGGTTTGTGTCGATTATAAGCATCTTGGACATTTATAAAGGCACTTGAGATCTGTGAATTTTGGAATCTGGTGATCCTGGGCACTTGAGATCTGTGAGTTTTGGAATCTGGTGATCTTGGAGCCAGTCTACCTGAGACACTGAGGAAGCCATCTAGTTGAAGGAGTTAATATGATGTAAAATGCAAACAAATAATCTTTGTCCCAATCTATTTTTAATGTATGTGTAATTTGAAATGAAAAATCTTCAAAGAATATTTACTGTTGTTCCCATATCTCAACTTGAGCTGATGATTTGAATCTGTAAACAGGGAAGTGCAACATTTACTGTTCACATGTAATAATATCAAACTAGTATGAAAGATACCTAATTTGTGTCTCTCCTCCATCTTGACCCTAAATCTAGTAGACCTCATTTTGCTAAGTCACTGGAAATTCAAGTGACAAAAATTCTGTGCTTCACCTAATTAACCCCTGAAATTGACAGCAACAGAGTGCTTCTGGAAGGTAAAGGTGGCTTCAAGTGTAAGATGAATATTATTAATAAGACCAAATGAAACAGACAAACAGAAAAGAGGAAAAGTTATGCCAGGGTAAAAAAAATGTGATGCAGTCACAGAACTTGGCATTCTGATACCACACAGTCAGAGGAGCAAATGAGAAAACCAGTGTTCCCTGTCAAGCCAGGCGAACTGTTACCAAGAAGATCACTTGAAACCAGGAGGTGGAATGTTCCCTTTGAATGCCTATTTGACATCACATCCTTTGTTATGACAATGAGCTTGGGCCATCTAGAAAAAGGCAGGATAGTACAGAAGAAGAGTTTCTTTAAAAAAAAGGTTTCTATTAGGAAATAAACTGTAACTTCTGACATAAGCAAGTATCTTCAGAATTTTAGAATAACTTGAAGGACAGTGAAAAGAAGAAGATTGGTTCCAGTTTTTTCAATCAGTAGACTCAGCAAGCTTTGTCACATTCTGTCACATTTGAAGCAGGAAGTAAAATACCTTTTTTTTTCTTTTTACTGGTGATTAAACTCAGGGGTCCTCTACCACTGAACTAGATCTCCAGCCTTTTTATTTTATTTTTAATTTTGAGACAGAGTCTAGCTAAATTGCCAAGGTGGGCCTCAAACTTTCAGTCCTCCTCCTCAGCCTCCATAGTTTCTGGGATTACAGATGTGCCCCCCTGCACCCAGTGACAAATAATTATAATCTTAAAACTAGCTTTTATTATAAACATTTATTTATTAATTACTCTAACCTCCTCTCTTTTCTTCAGATATAATTATCTGTACCAAGCTGAATGCATGTTAAGTAAGCCTTGGGTACAGTTTATTCACTGTGTTCAGAAACATCAGAAGCAGTTTAATAAAGAAGGCCTTCCTCTGTTAGTTCATAACTGAAGCAGCATGTACACTAGAACAGAAACTGAAATTTTGATAAAAGTAAATAATACAAGAAAAATCCAGCCAACATTAGGTAAAAGTAATTACTACAGGGTTTTATAGGGGCTTTTAAAATTTACTTTTCTTTATACTTCTATGGGATATAAATCCACAAGGATTTTAGGCAGTTTCTTTAAAATGTTATTATGAAGGTATAAAAGTGAACAGTTGGAGGAAATCAGTGAAGCAAAGCAATAGTAAAGGTGAGGAAGAAGTTTATACTTCTTGGTTATAAAACCAGGAAAAAGATGAAAAGCAAAAACGCTTGTGAAGGTGCCTATGCAGATGCTAAGGCTGTAGTGTGATAAAATGGGGCATTTCTACTGGGGTAAACTCACTAGATTTAAAAATCAGACAAACCCAAGTTTGAATCCTATTACTGCCATTTGTGAGCTGTGTAACTTAGCTTTAGTATCTTCATCTGTAAAATAAAGGTAACATCTCGTCCATGGAGTAAGATTAAATTTAAATGGTGCTCGGAAAGTACCTGGCATGATCCCGGACAAAACAGGCAGTCAATAACTTGAAGCTGTACATCAGTGCGTGCAATCATGAATTTAACTCATTTTCTTATAGAGATCTTATGGTAAACTAATGGCATATGACGCTCCTGTAATTTACTAAATGCCTTTCTAGAGACCAACCTCCCCAGTGATTTGGCTTCCTTTGAAGATAAAGTTTAAAATATCTGAAAGAACTGCAGGACTGCACTTTTTTTTTTAAGTATTTTCCATGAACTTTTGATTTAAAAAATAGGCTACCGATCTGGAGGTCTTCAACAGCACTTGGACTCTGACAACCAAATGAAGCGTGGGATTGACTGGCTCCTTTAAGAACATAGACCCTGCTGGGCTCAAACAGTAGAGCATTTGCCTGGCTTGAGCAAGGGTTTAACCCCCAGTGCTGCAAAAAGAAAATAGGAAGTTTATCAAAAAGATAAAAGGAAGTGTCTTCAAAAATTGCCACACCATATTTCTGTGGGGAACTTTTTATTTATTTATTTATTTGTAATGGGGATTGAACCCAGGGGTGTTCTACCACCCCAGCCCTTTAATTTTCTTTTCAGACATAGTCTCAGTAAGTTGCTCAGGATGGACTCGAACTTAAGATCCTCCTGCCTCAGCCTCCTGAGTCACTGGGATTACAGGTGTGTGCAACTGTGCCTGACAGGAAAATGTTTTTGACAGAGCTGTTATTCCTCATAAAAATCAGTTTCATTCCAACATGCAGTCAGATAATTAAGGCTCCCAAATACTGTATCTCAGCTGTAATTATTTTAATAAGGGAAAATTGTAAGGTAGATGTTACCAACGGCCCACTTGTGTATCCATCAAGAAAAAGAAGTTAATGAATTACCCAGGGGACATCTAATTGTAAGCAATTTCACTCCTTGGTGTGGCTTCCTAGATAAATTAGTTGCAAGATGGGCCTGCAGGTTATCTACTCACCAAAATGATAACTGACAATGATAGCAAGTTCACTTAGCAGGACCGACTATCTATAGAAGCTAATCATACATAATGCTTATCATTCTGCTTTGTGTGGTGAGTTCACACATCTAAATTATCCAAAACTGGTTTCAAGTCATTAGCATACAAACTAAAAGGAAGTAAGGCTAGAATTCAGAATTTGAAGACTTACCAAGAATCCCGGATATTCTAATTCTAATACAGTATCAGAACCATTCTAAAGGCAAGCATGTAAAAAATCTACGTCTTTTAAAATTATGTGCAAATTATTTTCTTAGGATACTACTTTATTTCTCCATGGAAACAGCCACTAGAATGCAGGTAATTGGTGCAGAATTTAGATAGTGCTAATGGTAAAAGAAACGAGATACTAAAAGTGAAAATCAGGAAAAAAAATAGAGCTTAATTGGATTGGAGGATACAGGAGAAAGAAGGGAGTAAAGAATGATTTTTATCCCGGGAAATGTTCACAACTTGATAAATGATGTTACCGTTAATAAAAAGGGAAAGAAAGCAAGAATAATTTGTAGGTGCTGAAGATGAATTCTATAACCAATGGAAATGCCAATAGGGAGAATAGGCAATTAAGTAAGATGGTGTTTGGGGAATCAAGGGGTAGATAATGAAGTCTTTATATTGGGTTTCTTTCTCCCCAATGTTTTATTCAAAAGTTTCACATATAATGCAGTGAACACCCACACACCCACCACTTGTATTCTACTATTAACATTTTAAAATATTTGCTTTATCATGTAACTGTACCTCTATTCATCCATTAACCTACTTTATTATTTAAATATGTACCTCAAAGTACACTTTTCTAACTAGTATGGCATTCCTATTATTAACTTGAATTCAATAAGTTTATGGGGTTTTATGTGAAATTGATATACAGTAAAGTGCACAAATCTTAAACGTACATTCCCTGAGTTTTAGCAGATGCACTCATCTGTTAACCCAAAGCCCTATCAATTCTGTCACCCCAGCAGATTTCCCAATGCCCTCTCCTATTAATCTCTTCCCTTGTCCCTCTAGAGGAAACCACCTCTTCCAGAAATTTTTCCCAGCACAATTTAGTTTTGCTTATTCTATATATAACTTTGTATATCATTAAAAATGATTAGGGAATTGCAAGATTTCAGCTTTTGAATTTGATCTAAATTGTTTTATCAGGGTTTTCTTTTACTAATTACAAAGGCATGATATGAAAGATTAGAGAGAGGAAAGATGAAAATCACTTCTTAGTTAGACAAAATAAATTTGACCGAATTTATTTGAGAAAAGAACAGTTCATGAATCAAGCAGCACTTGGAACCAGAAGAGGTCCGGAAGGCTCCACCCTGCAGCAGAGCACTGGGTTTCCATAGGCTGAACCCAGAAGCAAAATGGGGAAATCACCTACCTGATGGCCTCCAGTGAGGCTTCTGCCTTATGTGGGCTTGGTATGGTGGAGCTTCGACTTTATTGGAGTATGTTCTGAAGGGAGATCCCTAATACAGAACTAGCTGACTGGTTGCCTGCAATTGGCTGAGGGTCTTTTTTAAAATCAGGTTCATTGTAAGAATTGTTTCTGAGTTAAGTTCTTATATGCTTATTTAACAGCTCTGGGTACAGAAGGAACCCATGCCAAAGACCTTCCTGTGTTGATTAACATTGTGCATATATGGATGTAGTTATATGTATTTTATTGATAAAACTGGTGTTAGACTTAGCAGTTGTCCAACCATCACCACTAGATTCCAGAACTTTTTCCCTTACCCCACAAAGAAGATCCATACACATCAACAGTCACACCCCATGCCCCTCTCCTCCCGGTTCCTGGCAACCTCTGATGTACTTTCTGTGTCTATGGATTTGCCTATTCCAGAAATTTTATACAAATGGAATTATTCAGCATGTGACTTTCTGTGCCTGGCTTATTTTGCTTAGCACAATTTGTTCCAGGTTCATCCACATTGTGGCATATATCAATTTCTCATTTTTTATGGCTGAGTAATATTCCAATGTGGACATATATTAGGGTTTATTCACCATCAGTTGATTGGCATTTAGATTGTTTCCAAGCTTTTATCATTAAGAATAATGCTGCTCGGCTGGGGTTGTGGCTCAGTGGTGGAGTGCTTGCCTCACATGCATGAGGCAGTAAGTTCGAACCACAGCACCACATAAAAATAAAATAAAGATATTGGGTTCACCTAAAGCTAAAAAATAAATATATTTTTTAAAAGTATGCTGCTGTTGTAACAATGCCCCAATGAAGTTAAAAATCCCAAGTTGTTTGCTCCCACAATTTACTAGTTGTTATTTTCTCAATGGGAGATTTAAAAAAAAAAAAAAAACTTGCCCACCAAGTATAGATGGTGGCAGCAAAGGTTGAAAAACAGGAACTGTGACCTCTTCTCTGATTACACAGCTTAGCTAAGTCTACATGTGTATATTTCCCAGCTTTTGTTTTTATGAATTATAACCACTTTTTTAAGACCAGTGGAAACTGATTATCTTCTCCCCAGTTTTGTCCAAACTGCATTAAATTCATTTTTCCTTTTACGTCATTTGCTTGTTTTTTATGCAGGTGGGCAACTGAATCCAGCCAGCTGGAATAAGGCAGTTTCTCTGGCTTTGCTGCTAACACTACAGACATGTGTATACAAGTGTTCTGTGAATACATTTTCATTTTCTTGGATAGGTACTTAGGTGTGGAATTGCTGGATCACATGGTAACTCTGTATCTTTATTCTTTTCTTTCTTTTTTTTTTTCCTGTGCTGGGGATGGCACTCAGAGCCTTATGCAAGCACCCTATTACTGAGCTATATCCCTTGGGCCATATATTTAGTTTTTCTGAAGAATTGCCAAACTGTAGCATCATACATTCCCACCAATAATATATGAAACTCCCAGTTTGTTGACATCCTTGCCAACACTTTTTTTTGTCTGGCTTTATGATTCTACCCATCCCAGGGGGTATGGGTAGCACCTCACTGTGGTTTTGATTTGCTTTTCTCTAATGACTAATGAAGTTGAGTATCTTTTCATGTGCTTACCAGACATTTATATTCTTCAGAGATTCCTTTGCTCATTTTAAAATTGGGTCGTCTTTTTACCATTGCATTTAAGAGGTTTTTAAATACAGATGGCTCCTAACTTGGGATAATTCCTCTTAATGATTTTCAATGTTATGATGCTGTGAAGATGATATGCATTCAATAGATGATAGACCAAATTTTGATTTTGAATATTTTTTTAATTTTGAACTTTCCTGGAGCTAGCGATAGAAACTATGCTCTTGAGCTTGTGCTGTCTCACTCTCCCCCTCTCCCCTGCTCCCCTGTCCCTGTCCCCATCCCTCTTCCTCTCTCTCAATTCTGGGCAGTGTGGGCAGTGGCAGTGAGCTGCAGCTCCCACTCCACCATGCAAACATTGGAGTGTTTCTGTGTGGAACGCTTAACTTCTATACAAGTGGTAGGCTTCCCCTAACATGTAGTTGAAATTATGCTTATGAGAAGGGTGGGTGAAGAGAAAGATGTGAACTCACTTCCAGGCCCAATTTATTCATGCTACCTGAAACTCTTTCTTTACCATCCATTCAAGAAAGCAAACCAGTTGGGCTAGGATATAATTTAGTGGTAGAGCACTTAGATTCTATCCTGAGCACCACAAAAAATAAGAGGATGAAAGAGAAAGCAGGTTCATGATTTAAGGACTATGTTGCTAACTATGATTTAAGTTAGGTTTCCATGTTACAATATTTCCAATTTACAGTGACTTTAATCAGGATGTAAATCCATCTTAAGTTGGGGAATGTGGGCGTTGTGTGTGTGTTTTAAATATAAATCCCCTATCAGATATATGGTTTGCAATTATTCTCATTCTGTGAGATAAAGATTTTTCTTAAAAGCTGGTAGAGGTTTTTTCTTTGGAAGAAGTTCATTGATCCATTTTTGCTTTTGTGGCTCTTGCCTTTCATGTCATATGCCAAATGTATCTGTAGTATATGCTAGTAAATGATATGAGGAAGGAATCTAACTTTTCAAGTACCAATCAACCCAATACTTATCCACACTATTTTTATAATCCAAGTGCTTATTCCTACTTAAGTTTGATTTGGAGGCCACTGTTCCATTTATGTTGGTTTTTCTTAAGTTAACCCCAAAGTAGCCTGAGTGTAACATCCAAAAGAAAAGTGATATCCACAGTTTTGCTTCTTCCACCTTTACATAAGCAGGTATTTTGTACTTTGAAGCTTTTAGTAAATGTTGATAAAATCGAATTGAATTGGAAAAGATTTGAAGGGGGAAGTGTGAATAGCACAGACCAACGGACACTGTGCTCTCTTTTCATTCTCATTGTTCCATTTGTGCTGAGGTCACCTCTGCTCTTGCCCAAACTGCTCTTTCCGCATTTTCAATACAATCATAGTAATCATTGGTTTCCTTTATCAGATAGTTTGAGTTCTCTCCACTTTCAGAGCCTCAGTGGTAGGGTGGGATCTTGGGCCTCGTTCCAGCCCATGTGTTGTGAGTTAAAAGTCTGGGTTGATGCCTTAGAATTTTCTTGTCTCCAGCAATGTTCAAAATGGTGGCTGCTCATTAGCCCAAGTTCCTGAGTCACTAAAGTTCACAGAGCTTCTCTGTCAATCCAATGGATAGCTAGCATTCAAGAAATAAAACAATTAAAAGCTTTTGTTTTAAGCCACTGAAATTTGGGAGGGAATATTGATAAAGCATAGCATAGTGCCTATCTGACCAACACACCAATACCATCCTTCCTATGTCTCTTTGTTTGCTGGTCTTTCTTCTTTTGCTTTTGTTTATTATTTGTTTGTTTTGCAAGGCCTTATACATTCCAGGCAAGTGCTCTGCCACTGGTCTGCTTTCTTGAGGGAGAAATCAAGGAAGAGTTACAGGTAGAACAAGAACAAGAAGAATTTGGGCCTGGAAGTGAGATCCATTGGTATCCTCACCCTTCTCACAGACACAACTCCAGTTACATGTTAGCGTAAGCCCTCTGTAGAAGCTGAGTGCTTCAGAAGTACTCTAGTGTTCAGAAATTCCTGAAAAAATAATATTTCTGTAAAAAAAATAAAGCATTTTATTTAGTTCCATTGAAAATCCACAATTTACAGAGAAAGAGGCTGGATGTGTAACTCAGTGGCAAAGTGCTTGCCTAGGATATATAAGATCCAGGATTCCATCCCCAGTACCAACAAGAAAAGAAAAAAATCCTTAACTTACAGACAGGGAAAACAATAACAACATTCAACCCAGCCTAGAAAGATCACTGTAAAGAAATGTGAGAACTTGGGATATAACTCAGTGGTGGAATGTTTGTCCTCCGTGCCAAGACCCTGGATTTGATTCCCAGCACTGAAAAAAAAAGTAAATAAAGAAAGTGTGTGGGATTCATTTGATAAATTTGACAGATATGACAGAATTATACCATTTTCAATCCAGTCCACGGCCTTCTATTTGGTGGACATTTACAACCCCTAACAATTGTGATACATCCATCTTCCAAATACACTGAACACCGAGGCCTTAGCCCATTGGTACATGGTTTATAAGCAATTAATTTTAAAAACAGGTATGTATATAATTTGGTAAATCACTTGGCAAACTGACATCTTAACCTAGAGTTTTTATAATACTAGAGCCTTCATGATCATGACCCAGATGATATTAGAAAAAGAGAGGTTTAGCATCATGTGTCAAAGAGTTTCAATGCACACTGGCTTTTTGTTTTGCTAGATGATTAATTAGAATTTTTTCTTCTAGAAGAAACAATACAGCTAAGTATTTCAAAGGAAATTTAAGTTCATCCCTTCAACTCTGTATGAAACATAAAGCCTCCTGGTGTGAAGGCACTTTTACTGAGAAAAGATCATACGTTTTGAGGCATAATGAATTTCCAGTGTGAAATAATTACTAGTGAAAAGTTAAGACTGCTATAAAATTAACTTTGAAATTAACCTACCAGCTAAATTAACTGCCATCCTTATAAGCAGGGATCTTGAAATATTAGTTAAAATATCACTTTTATTTTTACAATGTGCTATTTTTTTAATATTTATTTTTTAGTTTTCGGTGGACACAACATCTTTTTTTATTTTTTATGTGGTGCTGAGGATGGAACCCAGCGCCCCACGCATGCCAGGCAAGTGCACTATGGCTTGAGCCACATCCTCAGCCCCCTCATGTACTATTTTTATAGAGCCTCAGTGGTAAGGTGTTTCCAAGCATAAATATTATTTTAAAATATATTTGATCAATCTTGTATAAATATTTTATCAAATGTCTATACCACATATAAAGACTAAGCAAAAAGAAAAATACTAATATATTTACATATAGATCAGTTTGTCAAATCCTTGCCTTTTTTTCCACCTTTGCGCGAGCGCGCGCACACACACACACACACACACACACACACACACACACACACTCACCACTTAGGAACTCTTCTCTCTTATGCCATTGCTTCCCCAAAGAACCTTAACCTTACATATATCTGTCATGGGTTTTATCGCACTCTATTACACCTCTCTATTTTTTTGATTTTCTTTTTTGTAGTACTAGTGATTGAACCCGTGCTAGCCAAGTGCTCTACCACTGAACTCTATTATTTTATTTGAGAACAGGGTTTTGCTAAATTGCCAAGCCTAGTCTTGAACTTATGATCCTCCTGCCTCAGTCATTTGAGTAGTGGGGATTATAGGCCTGCATCACCGTACCTGGCTTATATTAAATTTTCTTTTGAGATGATCCTATCTACCACACTACATACAAATTCTTCAAGGCAACAAAAAGTTCTTAGTTATTTTGTCTCTTTCAAGTCCCTTAAAATTTAAAAGGCAATTAATGTTTGTTGAATGATTTAATTAATCTCATGAAGTTGTTGATGTACCACTGTTTCAATCAGACTAAAAGATACAAATAAATAAAAAGAAGTTGCTTTAATTGGGACTGAGCTGGTGGTGCATGCCTATAATCCCAACTACTCTGGAGACCGAGGCAGGAGGATCACATGTTCAAGGCCAGCCTGAGCCATGCAGGAAGGCTCTGTCCAAAAATAAAAAATTTAAAAGGTCCAGTGGTGTAGCTCAGTGGTAGAGCACTTTCCAAACTTGTGCAAGGTCCTGGATTCAATCCCCAGTGCATGCGTGCGCGCGCGCACACACACACACACACAGTTATGTTCATTGGAAGGAAAGAGGTTAAGTTGTCACTTTCTGATTATATAATTCTGTGCCTGTGCCTGAAAGAGCCAAGAGAATTAACTAAAAGAGTTACAATTAATAGAAAACTTGAGTAATTGGCTGCTTACAAAATTCATGTTCAGAAATCAATACATATGCAAACAAGAACCTGTTAGGGTTACCTTGTTAACACAGTAGACATTAGCCACATCTAGCTATTTAAATAAATTAAAATAAATAAAATTTAATATTTGGTTCATTAGCAACATTAGCCACATTTCAAATCCTTGATGTACACTTGAAATTTGAGGGGAAATAGGTAATCTAAATCAATTTTGCACAGGCCATATGAAAAAAATAGTAAAAGTCAGGAAAATTCTAAAAAATCATAATCATAATAAGGGGAAAATATCCTAAAAGATATTAAAACATGTTATAAGACAATAATAATTAAAATATTTCCACAGGCAGACATAAATAAAGCAATAAAAATTTCAGAAGTTTACTCCAACTCCCCCAAATTTTGGTTGTAACAGAGGCCTTTCAATTCAGTGGTAAAAGATGAATTATTCTGTTACTAACTTGGTAGCCATGTAGAAAAGTTTTTTGGATCCCTACCTCATTGCTTATTCCAAAATAAGTTCCAGTGTAGCAAAGGTTAAAACATAAGAGAAATCTACATGTCAATAACAGAGATGTTGTGAGAAATACATTGTTAGGTAATTTTTTTTTTGTTCTGTAAACATCATCAAACTAAGATAGTTATGACATTACTAGACAACATAACTATGGGATTATTGTCATATATTTGATTGTCATTGCCCTAAATATCATTGTGGGGCACAAGACTGGATGTTACAGCATTGCTTGAAACAAAGATTAAAAACAAACTAAGTGCACTTTAATAATTTAGTGCATTATGGCATGTCCCTTCCATTTAATACAATTTAGCCATTGGGAAAGAAATTTTGTAGCTGTATTATGTTCTGATATGGATTGAAGAAAAGTAGATGTAGCAAGCTGACATTTGTGTAGAATCTATGTGCAGGCTTGTGCAGAAGATTTCTCTGGAAAGGAAAATACAAGGAATTTGTTTCCTCTATAGAGGAAAACTGGTAGCTCTGGGGCATAGTGAGAAGATGTGTTGGGGAAAACCAGTGTCTTATTTTTCTTCTACTCTCACACCACAATACAAAGACTTCTGAGTCATTATGTATGGGAGTTTTCCTCACGTAGCAAACAAGCCATTAATTCAGCAGCAGCAGACTCGAGCTGAGTGTCCTCCATTTCAAGTCAGTTCTGACACTAGAGACCAAGTCCAATCCTACAAGTTGAGGGCTTAGTTACATAAGGCAGAGAATGGGGGCAGGGGCTTGGCACTCCTCCCTCCTGGACCCTCCAAGTGCTGAGCTGTCCAGAAATCTCTGAACCCTCTGGTTTGGGGTTCTTATGGAGACTTCATTGTATAGGAATGATTGCTGAGAATTCTGGGGGTGGGGACTCAGCAAGCCTGTCTATTCAGATTGTCCCTCTGGGCAGCAGCATCCCTTCCTCTAGGGAATGGGGCAGGACCCCTGTGGTTTCTCTTCTGATCCACCATTGGACAAGGATAGATGAGAGAATTTCTTTATGGCGAGCTCCAAGACTACTTAGGGGAAAGAGTTTCTACGACCTGCCTTGAGGAAGGGAAATTCTAGTTCCCACAGTTGTCTTGGGGAGGGAGCCATAAGCCGGGAACCATGGTCAAAAACCAAGGAGTATATATCATAATGTCATGGAAGCAAACTTGATTTTCAGCGATCACTTTGTGTGCCATTGAATTTACACAATATATATGAATAAACTATTTTTAAAACAAGTCAAATAGTTTATTTTAAAAACCAAACCCTGAAACTTATTATTTTTTAAATTATATATCTTCCTTATTTTTACCCCTGCCCCAAGTTCATTAAGTTTTTTATATAAGCTGCTAAAAGCCTATGGGCAGTGATTTCAGGCTTCAGTGCAATAAACTTGTCTGGAAGGCTAGAATTTGGCAGTCTACTTAATAAGTGTTCAGCACGTAATGGAGATCTGACATTAATGCACTTAGTGCTTGCTCAGATGTAATTTTATATTATTTAAAGAAGACAAAAAAGAAAGCAAACAAAAAATGGGTTCTTTGTTTTATAGCAAAAGCAAGGGGCCAAAATAGCCTATAGTGCAAAAAACGAAAATGGGTGAAATGACAAATTGCTAAATGAGTTCAGAGAATGCTCCATAGAGGAGTGCTTCTCAGAGTGGGTCTCAACTGTTCCCAGTGCTCTCCCCTGAATATAGTATACCATCAGCTTTTGGGA
Organism: Ictidomys tridecemlineatus; assembly: GCF_052094955.1. NCBI lineage: Eukaryota > Metazoa > Chordata > Mammalia > Rodentia > Sciuridae > Ictidomys > Ictidomys tridecemlineatus. Next base: position 56,337,503 of record NC_135484.1, on the reverse strand, counting down.
TCCGTGAGTTCCAGATTCAATCAAACATGGTTTAAATCAATCACATATCAAAAATATTTGGAAAAAAGAATGTGTCTGTAGTGAATGTATACAGACTTCTTTCCTGTCATTCCCTAAACAATACAGCATAACTATTTGCATAGCATTTACATTGTTTTAGGTATTATAGAGATAAAGTTTACAGGCTATGTGCAAATACCATGCCATTTTGTAGGAAGGACTTGAGCATAATTTTGGGGGATCCTGATACCTGTCCCCCGTGGATACTGAGGAACATGTGTAGATGGTGCTTTCTGTGACTACCATTGCTAAGATCTTGCTGAGCCCCAGGCACCTCCTCCATCTTCCTCACCACTTCTGTTTTGCTTTAAAGGTTCTAAACTTATACCAAACAATCTCCAGCAAAAGTCATATAGCATTTACCAATATAAATGGAATTGTCTAATTCCACCATTCACTGTTTGACAATTTAAATTTTTTTTAATATTTCATTGTCAATGGATCTTCATTTTATATATTTTTACATGGTGCTGAGAATAAAACCCAGTGCCTCACACGTGCTAGACAAGTGCTGTGCCACTGAGCTTCAACTCCAGCCCAACAATTTAAATCTTTTAAAAGGCAGAATAACTGTTTAACACAAAGTTCTTGAAACCAAATGAAATTATTCTAGAACAAACTTATTTTCTAACAAAAAGTACCCTAGAAAACACTTGGATAAATACCTTCCCTGTTAATGCAATTTACCATAAATGATTTATTTTATCACCAGTTGTTTTAAGATTCTAGACAACTAACTGAAACACAAAGGAACTCTGTTAATTGAATCATTGTCCAGTATTTATATACAGATCTTATCTCTGAAGCACAGCCCCTTTGAGCCTCAGTTTCCTTATCCACCAAATGGGATAATGTCTGCTTTATTGACACTGTCGAATTACTATGAGAACTGAAGATGTGAACAGAATTTGAAAGACGTCCAACAGTTTTAAACTGACTATTATTCCTTATTTTAAAAGAAGCTATGGTTGTGGCTCAGTGGTAGAGTGCTTGCCTAGTATGCTTGAGGCACTGGGTTCCATCCTCAGCACCACATGAAAATAAAACGAAGATATTGTGTCCACCTAAAACTAAAATAAATAAATATATATATATATTTTTTTTTTAAAAAAGAGGTAACTGCTTTTTTCCCAACATCTTAGCAAGGCTGCAGTGGTCACAACTGTCCTCCAAGATTCACAGTCCCACTCAAGAAGGATCAGGAAACAAATCAGGACAGTAAGACAAGAAAAAGACTCAATGAACAAATCTGGGCCAAAAGAAGACCAAAGGCCAAGTTCACAACAGGTTCATCAAGAAGGATCTGTGTGACTCACCCACAAAGCTACTTCTGACCATTCCTATAAGGAAACTCCAAATATAAGCTTATAATCCCAGCTGTTGTCTTGAGAGACAGAAGTGTCACAGTCCCCACTGCAGCCCTCAGCAGCTTCTTACTAAAGGACTCATCAAACTGGTTTGGAAGCACAAAGCTCAAGTAATTTACACTGAAAACATCAGGGTGGAGGTGCCCAGCTGCTGGTGGAGGTGCAGGAACAAGTCAAACTGATTACACATTTGGAAAAGGAAAAGTTTATTAAATTAAAAAAATAAAGAGACAACTAGTAAATACTTTTCATCTTCACTGACACTAAGGTTGTCAGGGGTCTAGCACTGGATTGATAGTTTAGCTTCCATCCAGAAAGACAAAAATGTAAAAACTCAATGCAAAATGCTTTTCTTTGCTATTAAAATCTAATTGGAAAAAACTATTTTAGAAATATAACATTTTCTTGGTGGGTAAAAAAAGTGGGGTTGTTCATAAAGGGAAGACAGGAATGCCTGAGTAAATTACAACATTTATGCAGCTTGTTTCATAGTAGATTTTTATTTTAATATCTTTTTGGAACCACATTTGAGAACTAATCATGTAAAAAGAAGATTTTCATTTTTATACTCTTGGACCTCATACACAAACAAACACACACATTTCTTTTCCCAATCACAGCATGCATTCTGGTTAGATCAAATTGAGTGTTCCTGTTACTACACGTATGCTATGGTGGATACTGGGATGAGCCACCAAGTCCCTCCTGAGTGACTGGTCCCGCAGCCACTGAAGTGCTGTTGAAAGGTAGTTCTCCATCATCTGCCTGCTTGGGAATATCAGAGATGGTCAAGACCCCTTCCCAGAGTGGCCATCAATCAATGACTGTAGGACACAGGGAACTGGGGAGACCCTTGCTACAGTGGGGGACAATTCTGGAAGGAGCCCAGTTATTGAGCTCCCTGTGTAATCAGCCACATTCTCTCTCTACCCAGTCCTGCTTCCTTGCCTTTCCTTTTCTACTATGAGTACTGACCCCCAGAGTATTCCCTAGTCAATCTCCTGCCTGCCAGTATCTTTCTTGCTGAGGAATCCGACCTATGAAAATCTGGTACCAGCAATGGTCTTAGAATGCAATGGTAAGATGGGATTTTGGAGCTGTGTCCCATGCCATCTTGTCAGCAATGAAGATGCCATTAATAGAGGTTGGGGGAGAGCACAAGGCATCAACACAAATGTTAAACCTGCTTTGGTGATAGTAAATGCTCTAATTGGGGTATCATAAAAGGTGCAGAGCAATGTGGAGGAATTAATAACGACAAGGATAATAAAAGTGACGATTGCTATGCTCAACTGATATTTTGGAAAAAGATAAAAGACAAAGAGTGATTAATTAACTTTCAAAGCTAAATGTTAAAGCCAGAGGGCCTTTTTGGTTATACAGAATAAATCTCTTTTTTCCAGTAACAGAGATACAGAGAAAGCTGAGAACCAGACTCAGAACTTATCATGAGGGTAGCTCCAAAAATGGTTAATCTCTCAAATTAGGCAAGTTTGCTATGCCCAGGTCATGGCCCTGTTGACAAAGAATAAGAGGCTGATGATAGGATGGTGGCATCTGGGTTGAGGCGCCTGCAGAATTGAGCCAGCACTACATCCTTGCTGAAGTTTGGGCCAGTTCTCTCCTCTTCTGAAAGACAATGCAGAGGCCATATCCCTACAAAACATGTGGCCCCTCAGATCTGTCCCAACCTCCTATCCCGGTCTCTAGGCCAATCCCTAGGTGAAGTCACAACATACTTAACTGGAGAGGAAAGGGACAAGGAATTGCAGCAGTAGATACTGGCAGGAGCCAGGAGAAAACACATGGCACAGGATTTCTGAGGGCATTGGATGAAGGCAGGCAAAGCATTACTTTCAATGATAATGTTTATTGGAAATGTTTATTTATTGAATTTATTCAGTGAGTGACAAGGGTCCACAGGAGATGGTATAATTGTATTGTTAGGATAGCTCCAAGAAGCCAGGGGAAAGCAATGATCCACTCTGAGAATTGTCTTGGCAGATGGTAAAAGACAGACAGCAAAGCTCAGAGAAGCAGGCAGGTCAAAGTGGATAGACCATTCATAGGGAACGAGCTGGCAAGATCGGCTCTTAAGAATTCTATGAAAACTTCCCTCTGTAGACCAGGGATGAAGTTCTGTCTTTACACAACTGGGCTCCTGATAGTAATGAAGATCATAGGACATCTCCCACCCACTCCCACCCCATCTGCACCTTCTCTTACTCTAAATAGAGTCCAGGTTAGTACCTAACCATCAGAAGCCAGATGGATACAATTATTGTAATGAGTGGTAGAGTGTGAACGACAGGCCAACGGCTTGACCTGCGGAGAGTTGTTATTACGGTTGGATATACAGTGTCCTTCACAGGTTCCTGTGTTGATGCAGGAATGTTCAGAGGTGAAATGATGGGATTGTGATAGCCGTAACCTAATCAGTCCTCCATAGTTAGAAAGGACTAACTGGGTGGTAACTGTAAGCAGGTGGGGCATGGCTGAAGGAGGTGGTCACTGTGGGCATGGCCTGGAAAGGTTCATCTTCCCTGCAGCCCCGTCCCTCCCTCTCTTTTTCTACTTTCTGGCCACCATGAATGACGCAGTGCTCCCTCGCCACACCCTTCTGCCGCCATGCTGTTCTGCCTCGTCTTGGACTCAGAGCAATGGAGTTCAATAAGGAATGGAGTTCTGGCCTTTGTGACAGTGAGTCCCTTGACTCTGCAGACCCATCCATAGCTTTTTCTGGTCTCTGATAGTTGAAACTGACATATCCCACACTGTTTGATTCCTAGCACAACAAAACAAAACAAAGAAACAAACAAAAACAAGGAAAACAAAAACTCAGCCAAGAAGGAGCTCTGATTATAACAGCTGTGCTAACGGTGGTATCTTTGCCAGATCCCATTTAAACTTTACCAATTGCCCAAACAACGCCTCTTTTTCTTATAAGATTTAGGACTCCTATTTGGAATCATACATTGCATCATTAGGTCATTGTTTCTGCGGTCTTTCCCTGTCTCTAATATCTTCAGAGTACACGCTTTTCACTGCATAGAATGATTGACCATCCTAAATGTTCAATGTTTCCCCATCACCAGTCTAGAGCCATAGATTTTGCAGGGAATTCCACAACAATATGCTGTGCCTTTTCTTAGTGCATCACATCATGTATATAATGTCAACCCATCCATTTTGGTGATATTAACCTTTATCACTTGTTACTTTGAGTCTGCCAATTTCTTCCCACTGTAAAGTCAACAATTCTCTCTTTGTAAATGACTGGTATTTTATGGAGAACATTTTGAGATTTTGCTGGTACCTGTTCCTCACCAAACCTCTACCCACTGGACATAGTATCCACTGATGACCTCTTTCTCTTTGTCTGATTTGTTTATGCCATTGTGGACTCATGGATTCCAATTTTAATCAAGAATTACAATGTCATACTCTTACCATTTATTTTTATGCTCAAATTGCCCTCAGTTTGGCCAGGGGACACCCATTCAGTCTGTCACCTGTGTTCTTTTTCATGACCTCCTTCTTCATTGAGGATTTTTTCTTTTGCAACACAAGAGGCTGCTTCTCTGTCCCACCCAGGGGAGAAGGGTATATAGAAACCAGATCCGGAAAGGACACCTTTATGTGAAACTTGTTGGAAGTTTTCATGAACTCTCCACAATATTTTTGTTTCCTCTAATTTTTTTTTTTTCTTACTGGGGATTGAACTCAGAGGCACTCAACCACTGAGCCACATCCCCAGCTCTATTTTGTATTTTATTTAAAGACAGGGTCTCACTGAGTTGCTTAGTACCTCACTTTTGCTAAGGCTGGCTTTGAACTCACCATCCTCCTGCTTCAACCTCTCAAGCCGCTGGGAATACAAACATGCGCTTCCATACCTAGCTTTTCTCTCTAAATGTATTCTTCCTTCTTTTTTTTTTTTTTTCCTTTTTTATTGGAGGCTTTCTCCCATACTTGGCCCTCTTTGGCTGGCTGTCTGCATATTATGTGAGGCCCTGAAAACCTTTGATTAGAAGCTGTGTTGGAGAAGGAAAGGAGAGATAATTCATGAACTTTAGGGTTTTAGGGTCTTTTGTTTATTCATTTAATTTGAATAACAATAAATCTTTTTTCTTTTATGTGATTTGGTCAGTTTTTGTTTGTTTGTTTGTTTTGTTTTTTTAATTGGAAGAATGCGCCAGTCTCCTACCTGGAAAATAGGCACCCGAGAACCAATGTTCTTAGAGCTGAGTGGAACAAGGAGCTGGGATCCCACTCATTAGATTTCCATATAATATGTTCAGTGTGGAACCTGTACCCTCAACTGTGCCTTCAAGTCTGGAGTCCCCAAAACTCAGCCTCTCCAAAGAAGGACTCTTTAGCATAGGGGATACAGAAGATTCAGCCTGCCTCTTCTACAGAGTTTTAGCCGGTCTTATTTTCTGCCTTATTTTCTTTTTTTCTCTAGTTCTTGAGCTTTGGGGAGGTTATTTCACCAGCATAAGCTTACTTTTGGACTTTCCCTAGGGATACTTCATGATTTTTCTTACTCCCTAAATTAGTGCTTCTCTAACAGGGGCAGTTTTTCCCCAGGGAACATTTCACAGTAACTGGGAACATTTTTGATTGTTACAACTTGGAAGGGGGTGCTATTGGCATTCAGTGTACAGGCAAGCATGCTGCTAACCATCCTATAATGCATCTGCAGAAAAGAATAGGGAAAAAAATGTGTATGTCCCCAAATGTCAGTAGCACCAAGGCTCAGAAACCTTGCTCAAATCATTTAGTGCAAAGGCTTCCAGCTTCCAGTTTTTTTAATGTTACCTAATTTTTTTCTCCCATTCCTTTTGTTTTTGTGATTTTATGCCTATTTAAATCTTTCACTGTTATCTAAGAGTTATTTCTTCAAGGAGAGATAGCAAACATAATTGTTTAACTGGTTCATCTAACCAGAACTTACATGGCGACATCTGTATTTATATTTGTTAAAAGTATGTTAATTACTGTCTCTAATACTGGTATAGGCAAATGTTTAGTGTTAGAAAGAATACATTAACCAAAGAACTAAACACAATGCAGGTGAAATCAGCTAGAAATGGAATTTGTATCTTTCGTAACATTGTATAAAATTGTTCTGAAGATAAGCAGTTATTTTTAAAAACTTAAAAACCCATAAATGAAAGCTGCAGATAGCATTAACTACAGTTGACATGTAAAAATAGCTGCATAATAGCTGTCTTCATAAGATTTGACCAGAATTTCTGTGCAGGACATTTGGCAGCCCTTTCTACCCCTCCATACATTATTGTTTAAACTTACCAGACTTTTCTGAGTTATTGGCATTTCTCATTGGCTTGTTCTGGACAGTGGAGTCCGCTTAAAATGAAGTTAGATGACCTAGGACTTGCTGCATTTACTCAAAATCTTAAGATAGAAACCCAATAAGTCACCAATAAAGAGGATTTTAAGTAGCTGAGTCTAAGAACATAGAATAGAGACTATTTAGTTTGTACTCAAACTCTGTTCCTTCCAGAGAAAAGACTCTGTCATTCTCTAAAAGCGCCATGTGACAACAGGAAGTTTACCTTGTATATATAATGTATTTGGTATTTTGTTACAGCATCTCAATTAAAAGTATAACACTTGGGACTGGGGTGTAGCTCAGATGTAGAGCACTCACTTAGCATGTGTGAAGCCCTGGATTCAACTGACCTTATTACCATCGCCAGCAATACACACACACACACACACACACACACACACACATTATAATACTTGTATGAAGTACTTGACACATGAATAAACCCACTTATTTATTTAAATGGAATAAAACTATTTTTATAAAGTTAATTAATATTTTTTGTAGATAAAAGTGTGGTTCAATGGTAGAGCATGTGCTTAGCACCAAAGAAAGAAATTGTTCTAGAGTAGAAAACAGCATTAAAAACCTGTAAATTATCTTCTCTAACTCCATCCATTTACCTGCAAATTCAATGATTTTATTCTCTTTTATTGCTGAGTAATATTCCATTGTGTAGATGTGCCACGTTTTTTTTTTGTTTGTTTTTGTTTTTTACCCATTCGTCTATTGAAGGGCATCTTGGTTGGCTCCACAGTCTAGCTATTGTGAATTGTGCTGCTATAAACATTGATGTGGCTGTGTCCCTGTAGTATGCTGTTTTTAAGTCCTTTGGGTATAGACCGAGGAGAGGAATAGCTGGATCAAATGGTAATTCCATTCCCAATTTTCCAAGAAATCTCCATACTGCTTTCCATGTTGGCTGCACCAATTTGCAGTCCCACCAGCAGTGTATGAGTATACCTTTTTCCCCACATCCTCACCAACACTTATTGTTGTTTGTATGCATAATAGCTGCCATGCTAACTGGAGCAAGATGAAATCTTAGAGTGGTTTTGATTTGCATTTCTTTAATTGCTAGTGATGATGAACATTTTTTCATGTATTTGTTGATTGATTGTATATCATCTTCTGAGAAGTGTCTGTTCAGGTCCTTGGCTCATTTTAGCCAATCCCCAAAAAACCAAATGCCACATGTTTTTCTTTGATATAAGGAGGCTGATTCATAGTGGGATAGGGAGAGGGAGCATGGGAGGAATAGATGAACTCTAGATAGGGAAGAAGGATTGGAGGGGAAGAGAGGGAGAATGGGGTTATAAATGATGGTGGACTGTGATGATCATTATTATCCAAAGTCATGTATAAAGACATGAATTGGTGTGAATATACTTTGTATACAACCAGAGATGAAAAATTGTGCTCTATATGTATAATAAGAATTGTAATGTATCCCACTGTCATATATAAATTTAAAAAAAATCTGTAAATTGCCAGGCACAGTGGCACCCAGCCACCCAGAGACTGAGGCAGTAGGATCACAAGTTCAAGGTCAATCTCAGCAAATTAGCAAGATCCTCAACAACTTAGTGAGACTGGGTCTCAAAATAAAAAATAAAGAGGACTAGGGATATAGTTTACTAGTATAGTGCTCCTGGGTTTAATCTACCCCCTGTCTCCCACCAAGAAAGATGGAAAGAAGGAAGGAAGGAGGGAAGGAAAGAGAGAGAGAGAGAGAGAAAGAACGAACATATAGGTTTAGCTTTGTTATTTTTTCAGTGGACTTGGGGAAATTAATACATTTCCTGTGAAGGAAAAAAATTAAGTGAAAGAATCAAACATGTGGTTATAAGAAAGACTTTTGCATACCTTTGCAACATAAGATTGGTGAAGTTTCGTGAACTTGAATGAAATAGAAATTAAAGTAAAGCTTTCAGGAACAATTTGTAAATTTATTGTCTAAGATTTTTTTCTGATTTTAATTCAAGCTATTTTCCCTTTTAGTAAACAATGTTTTAAAATATTGAATTAAAGCTGCCCTCTATAAAAGTTAAATCTGATTGAAAATTATATACTTACTGCCCTGACATTTTCAGATGTGTTCTTTTTTATGGAGAACCCCCACAGTTCTCAAAAACACAAGGTAAATAAGTCAATAGGCAAAACCTGATAACTTTCTATAAATAATGTTAAATAATTGCTTCAATTTAATAAATAATTTCATTTGCTATTATTTGATGAGAAAAGTATTTAGCTAGCCTGAAAAGGAAATGTAAGCCTCAGTCACTGTAGCATTTATTATAGATAAAATGATTGCAAAACTAGATTATTAAGTAGTTCTTGACGTAAAAGGCCAAAATATACCATATCACTTCTCACTGATGCCATTTCCCGTTCCCATAATGAAAGAAAGTAAGAACAATTGCATTTCAAATAAAAGATATTGGCTGATAAGATTCAATCAATTTTAAACTCTCAGGAAGTTTCTTCCTTTTGTGAGATGTTAGCAAGTGTAGCTATATGGGGCTGGGGATGTAGCTCAGTTGATAGAGCACTTGCCTAGCACATGTGAGACCTGGGTTCAGTCTGCTGTGTGTCAAAAAAAAAAAGAAAAGAAAAAGAAGTCTAACCATGACCTGGAAGCTAAATTCATAGCCCCTGTAACCCTAGTGACACAGAAAATGTTTCCCACAGCTATGCCAATATCATCCCTTCCAGTCATTTTCATCTGTGACATTGACATAGATAATTCATTAAATTCTAATCTATGGCATTGATGAGCAAATTCATTGAATAAATGTATGTCTATCCTGTCAAATACTAGGGAACAAATGAGAGACTAAAATAGCTAATTGAAAATTCTCCCATCCTTGAACAAAAGAGAACTTTTAAATTATTACTAAGTATATCAATCTCTTTATTAAAAAAATTATAAAATTCAGGTGGATTAAAAGAAGACATCTGGAATCCTGTCATTTCAAGAAAACATGGATGACCTGTTTCTATAATATATATTCTTCTAGGCTATTGTATGTCCCTTAGAAAATGTATATAATATAGGAAGGAAAACTTATAAAAAAATAGCATCTGTCCTATCCACTGTCTCATTCCATTTTTTTGATTGAACCCAGGGCCTTGTGCATGCTAGGCAAGGGCTCTATCATTGAACTAGTATATCAGAGGTTCTGACATGATCTCTTTCTGTTGAAAAGCAAAGTCCATCATGTCATTTCTGTGGGTCAATTAAGGGTCACCAGTAGCCAGCTATGCAGCAATCAAGCCTAGACCTAGCAAGTTTGATGTGTCACATAACAGCCTGCTCTAGTCTCTCTTTTGTCAATAGCTTTGGTTTCTAATGGTATATAAGACCCTTCCAAGACCAAAGACTAGAAATATTATACATTCCTAGACTGGGGAGGAGCTAGAACTCACAGGCTGGTTCCTTGTCTTATAGTTTGATGGAAATATTATAATGTAACCTCCCCACTGTTTTTTTCCATACTGCAATGTTTACTTTTAATGAACTTAATATTTTTATATTTACAGATGTCTAGGCATGTTCAATAGGAGCTTCCAAAAAATTCAGACTAATTCAGCCTAATGAAAATAAAACCAATAGATAGTTCCCACTGGGTTTTTACAGTAGTACATGACCAAGATTTCTGAAAAGAATGTTAATAGTTAAATAAATGTCTTCTCCCACCCCAAACTAATTTCTTATCTTCTGACAAGCAGAAAAAGAAAAGAATCAAAATGACTGGACTAAAGATGCTTACAATGGCAGGCACGTTCACACATTTCCTCCTGATGTCCCCCGCACGTCCTCACACTTATTTGCAACCCATTCCTGGTTTAACAATTCCAGAAACTGGCAGAAAGAGTACATGCAGGGGAGAAAGGATGCTATTTTTTATCCAACACGAACAGTAAGTATTATGGACTCAATTGTGGCTCTCTAAAATCCCTATGCTGAAGGGACTTTGAGAGGTAAGTAAGGTTAAATGAAATCATCTGGATGGACCCTAATCCAATAGGACTGGTGTCCTAAGGAGGAACCCCAGAGGTAAGCCCGCAAAGAGGGACAACCAGGTGAAGAAGCAGTGAGAAGGTGGCCATATGTAAGGAGAGAGGCCTCAGAGGAATTCAGTCTTGCCAACACCTCCATCTTGGGCTTGCAACCTCTCAAACTGTGAGAAAATTAAATTTCTGTTGTTTAAGTCACCCAGGATGTGGTACTTTGTTATGGCAGCTGGAGGAGATTAATCCACAAAGCAGAAGAAAATCACATAAAATGCCCCCCTGAAGAAATATCTAGACTTTCCCCTTGATAATTCCCTTCAATCCAACATCTTACAAAACACAAAAGGATGTATATAAAGTTCAGTAACTGCCAAACGATTAAACTTAAAGCTTGACTATTTACAATCAATGCTGTCTTCCAAAAGGTTATGTCTTAGAGGTCTTGTCCAATATGTGTGTACTCACCCTTCTAACTCCCTAATAATGCTCTCCTGAGGCATTTCACAGATCCCTAATTGCTTTTACATTTTCCAAGTGCCAGTTTTCTGATAAAAGCTGTTTACTGCCTCACCACTTCTGGCAGAGGAGGTGGGGTGGGGGGAGGCTGTTGTCAGAGCTGTTTCTAAGAAACTCAGCTCTTGTTTTCCCTGGATACAGTCTGTGATAGGAGAAAAGTCCCAAAGGACAAACTTTGGAAACCAAATAGAAAATACCAAGCAGGGTGCGATTACTTGCAGGGTGATATTCATGCATCATTCAACAGCTGTGAACTGAGCTCCTACTCTGTGCCAGGCACTGAGGATTAACCATGAACAAACTCACATTCTAGTTAAGTAGGATGTCTTCATTAACGAACCCTGCAACTCATACTACTTTAAAATGCAATCATGTGCTTTTTGAAACAAACATCTCACCTTTTGAAGGCACCACAGAGAAATCTGGGGGTTGGAATGAAGAAAGAGAGTGGGGATGGAATCTCCAAAGAGCTAAGTGTCCAAGTAGAGTGATACAGCTGTCCCCTGAGGAGGCAGAGACAATGGCAAACAGGAGACAGGGGCTAAAGAAGAGGCGACTTAGTGGATGGAAGGAGCCTTGGACTTCTCACAGCTCTAAATTTAGGGTCAGCTCCAGCTCACTATGATTGGTTTCTTGGCATTTTCCCCCATGCTAGCACAGTTTCTGGCAAGGAGATGTGAAGTTGGACTAGTCCTTTGGGTTAATTAAAATAACTGCCTAGAGTTTGATTTTAAATGTCTCCTGCAGGTCTGTGTGTTAAAGGTTTGGTCCTCCAGGTGGCGCTATTGGGAGGTGGTGGGACCTAGTGGGAGGCCTTCAGGTTATTGGAGGTGAGCCCTGAAGGGGTTAGTGGGATCCTAGCTCCTTCCTCGCCCTCTTTCACATCCCAGCCATCAGGTGAATAGTTTTGCCCTGCTTTGAGCTACCACCATGGTGTGTTGCTTCACAACAGACCCAATAGTAACAGGGTCAATAGATTGTGGATTCCAAAATCTCCAAAATTATGAGCCGAAATAAACCTTTCTCTTCATAAGTTCATTATCTCAGGTATTTGTTATAGTGAAAGAAAGCTAATAAAATGGGGGTCATGCTAGAAGGAAGGAATGTCAGAAGGGAAGGCTGAACCTTCCATTTCTGGGACAGGAGAGAGATATATGGGTGTATAAATTGCAAATCCCAACTATGAAACCACCATGAATATATACCACTCTTCCCACACCAACCTCAGACCCATCCCTATATAAAATCTCATACACCCCACAACAGAGCAGAGAATAGCTCCTCTAACAATACTGCTTTGATTTAAGTATGTCCCCAAAAGTTCATATACAGGAAACCTAATCCCCTAGTTTAGAAGTTAATTGTATTTAGAAGTGGGGCCATTGGGAGGTAATTAGGATTAACTGATAGCTTCAGGGTGGGACACTCCCCCCTCCCCCACCCCACCATTGCCCTAAAGATTTTGTAACAAGGGAAAGAAACTTGAACTAGCTTGCTAGCATTTGAGGTCCTCCACCAAGTATCATGTAGTAAGAAGGGCCTTACCAGATGCTAGAACTATATACTATATACTTTGCCTTCTGAAATTCTAGAATCATGAGCCAAATAAACTATTCTTTACAAAGTATGTGGTCTCAGGTATTTTATTATAGCAACAGAAAGCAGAATAAGACAAATACTCAAGATCAGTCAAAGCCAAAGCCAAAGCCATTTCTTTGGGAAATTTTCTGGATCTACTCACATGAAAAATAATCAGTTCATAGAAAACTAAGGGTTTTACTGCTTCAGGAAATGGGGAAATGGAGAAGAAAAATGCTGACAGTGAGAGATGACAAGAGCAGGCCTGGGAATAAACTTCCTATTGAATATCCCACTCAGAGACTTTGTCACTGTCATATGCCAATTTGAAATCCTGACATGATTCCCTTGTATATGTATCTACTTTCCTAAATAAATATCTATCTATGCTTTTTAAAATAAAATAAAATAAAAAATCCTGATGTGAGTTCAACAAATGAATTTGCTCTGAAGTTGAAGGAAGAAATTATTCAAATTTTCAGGGATACTGGGAAGGGGGGGACGGGAGGGCAGTGTTGTTTCTCCTTAGTTTGAAATTTTGTATATTATGTGGTATCTGATACAACTTTTCATTTCTCTTCTTTCTTCACTGCTGAGATTTAAACCCAGGGCCATACATATGTTAGGCAAATGTCCCATCACCAAGCTACACCCCCAGCCCAGAACTATTTTAGATCCAAATAAACACTCAGATTCTATCCTATCTTTCAAAACAACAACTAAGTCAGTCTCTTTTCATAATTCTCATGCTCATGCCCATCTGTGCTGATTCTGGTTTGTTTTTAGTGTTTGACTTTTTTGTTTGTTTGTTTGGGTTTTTTGCATCTACCATCTTCTGCGGCTAAGACTGTGCTAACTTCTTGCCATGGTGGCCCCAATGAACCATGCTTCTGATACTCATACTCTTCTGCAGTCCCTTTGCTATAGTTTGAATTTCAAATGTTCCAGAAGGCCCATGTATTAACAGTGGTGCTGTTGGGAGGTGGTAGGACCTCCCAACACACAAGAATCCAAACACACAAGACATGAGGCCCAGGGGGTGTATAGGTCATTGGGGGTACGCCCTTGGAAGGTATATACAGCCCTGGCTCCTTCTTCTTTCTTTCTCTTTGCTCTATAACCATGAGGCGAGGAGCTTTGTTCTACCATGCACTTCCACCATGATGTCCTGCCTCACTACATACCTAAAAAATGAGGACAACCAATCACAGATTTGAGCCTATAAAGCAGTGAGCCAAAATAAGCCTTTTCTCTTTATAAATTATCTCATCTCTTCGTTGTAGTGATGGAAAGCTAACATATTCCTCCTCTTGGGACTAGTCCTGTGATTACTTTGACCAATACAAATTGGTGGAAAAGACATTCTGGGACTTCTGAACCCAAACACTGAGAAGGTCTGGAAGCTGCTTCTTTTGTATTTGGGGAAAGCTGGATACTTTGTAAGAAGGCTGACCAGCCTGTGACAAGCAGGATGATAGAAAGTCCAAGTGAGGCCCAAGGAAGAGCCACATGCACATACAGATTCCTGACCAGCTCCACCCGACATGTCAGGCATGAAGTAAAGAGGTTTTAGACAGTCCAACCAGTAGATGCCACATGGAGCAGAGACAGCCATCCCTGCCAAGGCCCTCCCCAAATGAAAACTATGAGTAAATAAATCATTAGTATGGTTTTAAGCCACTAGTTTTGGGATGATTTGTTACATAGCCATTGAAAATCAAAACATCTCTCTCTACCAAGTTATTCAAACCACTTACTTCAAAACCTAGGTCAAATCACCTTCTCTGGAAATTTACTTAAAAAACTCAATACACATGATCTTAGTTTAGCATTTAATACTGAGTTTGGCTATACAATCCTATGTTTGCTCTTTTTCAGTTTTATAAATTCTCCCAAACGTTAATAATAATAAAGGCTAATGTTCAGCATCATGGACCAGGCACTATGATTGGGAATAATATCTCCACCTTGCAGATGAGGGAACTGAGGCACAGAGAGATTAAGCACTCGTCCAAATCTGGCTCTGTATAAGGACACTTCCAAAAGTGCTTGTCACTCTACCGCTTTAGTGACACGTTTGCTCTGAACTTTGCATGCTAAAAAGGAAGCTGAGCTGGAGAAAACAGCATAGCACTTGTACTGTAGGGAGGAAGAAGGAAGAAGGAAAGAGATTAGAGTGAGACACAGAAACTGCAGAGTACGGTCAGATAGACTTGAGGGCTTGGGGCATCTATTGGGCTAGGTTTATGATTTATGGGCTTGTGGTGGCATTTGCACAAAGAGAGCCTCTACTTTGATTGAGGCGCATGGGAGATGACCTGCCGGGTTTTAAAAAAATATTTTGTGGTTTGTTTTTGTAATAACTCCGTCTTGTTTGTACTAATTTGAATGGGTTTCTGTCCCTTATAGTTTTTAAAAAAAATCTGTCTAGGAATCCCTCCCAAAGATCCCATCTGGATGACCCAAGGAGATCACAAAATGTTTTAAAATATATTTACTGGCTATGCAATTTTCTACTCAGGAAAACACAGGTTTCCTGACAGATTTTATGTTAGGAGAGAAATGAAAGACCATGCCAGGAAACATGAAGTTCTCAGGAAGTAATCTGGTTATAAACATATTTCCTTAATAGGATACAATTTGATTCTAACTCTCATTACCTTTGGACGAGAACAGTAAGACACTGGTTGTTGAGTCAACGATTCGTGAAGCTCTCTCAAATGTTCACAGCCCAGTGGGAAGCACACAGCAGATGCCATCATCCATCCTCATTTTACTGAGTTCTCAAAGGGTCTGGAGACATCTGAGATCACACAGGCAGGAGGAAGCTGGCCTGGTCCTCAGGTTCACAGGCCAGGGCTCTCTCTACCACTGCATATTCTGTCTTGTTGCCCTTTTTGCTCATGTGGGTGTCACAGGTTGATTTCTTTCTGGCCATACTGACCCCCAGGTTCCGTTACAGCCTTTTCTGGGGCAAAGTGCTTTGAAGAGAGGAGTCTTTATGATATCATAGTCCGCTGGGGAGCTCTTCAAAATATAGGGATTATTCTAAAGTCATATGCTTGCTCATGATTTCTGATGACCAAGAGTTTCTGTGCTCTGAGGAGCATTCTAGCTTTGAAAATATTTTATTGAACCCACTTTCACCAACATTACGAAGATCGCTTGAACTTCCCTGCTTCACAAAGGTGATCCTATAGTCAAAGTTTTTGGCACTCTTAGCTGTAGCAAAACATTCAGATGGGACAACTGGGTGCTTTTTACTCACTTCCTATGGAGATTCTGAGACATTATTTCATAAGCTCACACCTGCCTACTCGAAGAGTGACAAGGTCCTATATTCCTTATATTCTCTCCCCAAACCAAGAGGCTTCTTCAATTTTTCTTTCCTTTGGAAATTTTTCCAGATTTAAATTGTCATTGGAGAAGATGTACGCTTTATGAAGCTCCAGCAGAGATTTAAATTTGGAAAAAAAAAAGTTCAAGAGGATTTCATAAATAGAAATAAGTGCTAATGGCAGTTCAAGTGGCACTCCAGCCTTCCTGGTTTGACATGGGAAGGTCAATGTGCCATTTTGCAAGGATTTTCTACTCAGCTCTTCCAGTCAGGCATGCCGTCCTCCAACCTCCTTGCACCGAGCTGAGGGTTAGCTCTTACACAATCAGGCTGATGCCCCAGGGGCTTCGTAGAAAAGGGTTGCTGGGCTACCATTTGCACCCTGGATGTTGAATTGCTGCCTTGTGTCCTCTTTGCTGGATAAAAGCAAGGAGTGGCTCTCAAGTGCATAGCTTTCCATCTCACTAACAGAACAATCTATCTTCCATTTAATTGAGAGACACATACCTGCTTATGGGATGACAGGGGAAATGGCTACACCCTGACGGTAACGTTTCTCAGCCCATTTTTCTGTTTTTGTCTTATTATTCTTTGATCTCAAATTGAAGGTAGGAAGTTGCCAAGACCTTCTGATCCTGTTCCCTCTTGGGAGGTTTTGTCAACAAGAATCCAGGAAATCTTTGGGTTTGATTTGCACAAATCCAGGAAAATCATAACACGACTTAGTGAATTGGTTTGAATCAAAACAAGCCTTTCCAGAAGGGTCACCCTGGTGTATATTTATTTTCAAATGGGCCTCAGTCATTCCTTGACTAATAAATATGTCAAGACATGTCGCTTAGAGTTAGCATATCTGTGCTCTAATCTCAGGACCCAGATTATTTTCTCACCCACCAAACTAAATCCATCAGAGTTGAACCCAGGCTCTCATTGGTCTCATTTTCTCGTGGGCCTCCTGGGCTCCCACCCACTCCTCTTTACACTGAGAACCTGGGATAGATTGTGGTTAATTGTCAGGGTTTTGACTCTAGTGCTAACCTCTGGGATAATATCTGCATTTGCTGGACCTAAGATATTAAAGGGATTATGCTTGGTCAATTTTTTGTTTGTTTGTTTTTAACCTCTGCACAATTGGTATTTGGGGACAAATAACATTTTATTGTGGGGAGAGTCCTGCGTGATATAGGATGTTAAGCAGCATCTCAGACCTGTATCCACTAGATGCCAAGAGCCCTACATCCACCCCCACATACTACAAACAGACCCTGACTTAAGATGGCTTGACTTATGATTTGACTTTATGCATTCAGTGAAAACCGTATTTCAAACTCTGAACTTTGATCTTTTCCCAGGCTAATGATAATGATGCAGCATGATACTCTCCCATGATGCTGGACAGCAGCAGTGAGCCACAGCTCCCAGTTAGCCATTCAATCAGGAGGGGAAGCAACCCATGCTCTACAGTACTAGCTACTTACTACCTTTCCTAACCTACAATGTTCAATACATTAAGTATATTAAATGCATTTTTAAACTTATGATATTTTCAACTCATGTTATTGAGATGTAATCCCATCATAAATCAAGGAGAATCTGTAGTATGTCAACCAAAAATATCTTTAAACATCACAAAGGTCTCCTGTTGAGGACAAATTCTTCTAGACTGAAATTTGCTTTGCTTGGGAGTCAAAGAAAAAGCCTACCAAACTGGCCTGTTTTACATAGCTTTCATGACACTCTCTGCTAAGGCCCAAATCTTGGCTTAAACAAAGCAACTCTGTTCATATAGTTTCATAACAAAATATTGAGTGTTCACATACAACAGACTTTTTTAGTAAATGTTTTGTACATTACTTAAATAAATCCTGATAATAACCCTTTGTGGTTAGTAGATTTGTGAATGATTCCCATTTAAAAAGAAAGCAACTGAGGCTTGGCCGGGTAGATGACTTGCCCATCCGTGGTCACCCGGAGAGTCAGCGGCAGAGCCAGAATCACAGATGCATGTTCAACGCCACCCTCTATACCACAACGCTCTCCTGTCCATTTTGTGCAGACTGTAAAATTGATCGGTTAGGATTCCTAACATCAGGCACAATCCAAACAGACTTTGTGGATTTAATAATTTCTGAAAACTCTTTTGAGTCTGCCTCCTTTCATTCCATATCTTTATAAACACCAGGGGAGAAATAATCATTTGAACAGTTAAATTGATTTAGGGCAGTAAAATCCACTTTTTTTTTCTGTCTTGAAATTACATCAAATCATTTACCATTCTGAGTGGACTACAGTCCCTTGGGCGCCTCTGACACCCCACGTCCCCCCTGCTATTCCTCAAGCCCCATTACCTGCCCTTATATTTTCCTTTTAATTTTCCAAACAAGACTGCATTTTATATTTCACAGATTACTCCAAGGGACAATAAGGAGGAACTCCACAGTCAACATGCACAAAAGGAAACCAAGTGAATCAAAAAGAGAAGACAGTGGAAAAGGAAAACTGAAAATACAAATATTTTCCAGACCCTTTGAAACGAAGGCTTGAAAAACCACAGTACTTTGTAAAATATCACATTTGATTGCTAGATTAAAAAAAAAAAAAAAGCTCTGGACATGCTCTTTTGTGCACCAAAGGGGTAAGAAAAGAAGGAGGTTTTTACTGGTCTTAGAAACTGTACCCCAAGGTCAAGGCCAGGGATTTTCTGATGTGGTAAAAAAAGTATTAACAGAAATTTTTTTAACATTAATTTTTCCTGTTTTTCTTCATGTAGCAGGAGACTGTGGATTCCTGAGTCTGGAGTCTCCTGTCTGTCAGCAACTGAGCCCGGGTTCAGGGTCAGGGGGCTGACATTTAGACTCTCATGGTGAAGCAAAGAAAAGAGCATCTATAGGAGACCAATCTGTCCTGTAGCTGTCTTTGATGGGGTTGGAACACTCTACCCCAAAACATGGCACCAGAGCATGTGAGAGAAAAGAGTAGAAGCAGGAAGCTCACTCTTCTCTTACCTCTCCCTCGCCCTTTGCCCCTGAAGCACATCCTAAAACCTTCATTCAAGAGATGCCCTCCTATCCCCAAGGAAAGGAACATCCTCATCTCTGAAGATAAGCAGCATGGAGAAGAAGCCAAACACACAGACCTTGCTAAATTCCCCAGCTCATCAGCTGTACACCAAACCCCTGTTGTCCAATCATCCTGCTCCACAACTCTCCACGTCTTCCTCAAACCTAGCATAAAAATACACAGCTTTCCTTCTTTCTTTGGGTCTTTATTCCTGAATGTTTCTGTGTCACACAAAACTTATATCAGCTCAATCTTTATGCTTTTCTCTTGTTAGTCTGTCTTTTGTTATAGGAGCCTCAGCCATGAACCTGAGATGGAAAAGAAAGACATTTGTCCTCCCCTATACCTGTTAGAGGCATTGCAGGTGTGCTGCAGACCTTATCAATCCCATTTTCTGGGGACTCATCTATGATCCCCATTAGAACTAACATAGGGACTAGAAGTGAATTGTTCATATGAAAATAAGATTAGAATGTGAAATTACATGTAAAATTTGAAAGCAGCATATTAATGACAGTTTTTACCATAATTCTCCCTGTTCTCTTTCCAAACCAGGGACTACTTAGAATCCTGTACTTCATGAAGAAGGTACAGTACTAACTACTTACTACCTTTCCTAAAAGAAAAATATGGCCTGGAGCCTTCTCCTTTACTTCCCACTTTACTCTTCTCTTATCTCATAAAATAATGAGCACAGAATTTTTTGGAAAGAGGGGTATAAACATTTTAATATGCTTATGTTTAGATAGAGTTTGGTGTTTTCCAAACTGCAGATTCCAACCCTTTAGAGGTCAATAAAATCAGTTGGGTAGGTTGCAAACAGCCCTTTAAAGCAAATACACACAAATAAAACGAGGATCTAACAGCAGGTCTGATTTGAAGTTTTGTGAGGTGTATCCAGGAAGGTCACCCTCGAGTCTTGTCTGGAAGGGGACCTAAATCTAATTTCCATTTCAAGAACTCGCTAATCCATTTGTGACCAAACCTTTCCCTACCAACCTAATGAATTTACCTATTAAATGGGACACAGACCACAGCCTTCTTCCCCAGCACGTGTACATGCGGATAAATGAGTTTAGAGCAGCTTTTTTTTTTCTAATATGGGTGCTCCAAAAAGAGGCACAAGTAGTCAAATATTTGAGAAACACTTTATTCCTCATCCTCTTTTGTAGATGCCCAGTGCATATTAGTCTATGAAAGAACACAGTCCTCAGATGAGTTTAACTTGGTTCAACTCAATAGGTCCCAAATACATTTGACCTAGAAACCTTTTTTTTTTTTAATTCTAACTTGTTATATATGACAGCAGAATGCACTGCAGTTCATATTACACATATAGAGCACAATTTTTCATCTCTGGTTGTATACAAAGTATATTCACACCATTGGTGTCTTTATAGATGTACTTAGGGTAATGAGGTCCATCTCATTCCACCATCTTTCCTACCCCCATGATCCCTCCCACCCCTCTGCCCCATCTAGAGTTCCTCTAACCCTCCCATGCTCTCCCTCTCAACCCCACTATGAATTAGTCTCCATATATCAGAGAAAAAATTCAGCATTTGGTTTTTGGGATTGGCTAACTTCACTTAGCATTATGCTAGAAATCCTTTGTTAAGTAAACTTTATCAGCAGTTCCACTACCCTTGACCCAGGCCTTAGCCTGACACCTCCTTCTTTAGGCTCCCCACAGTTTGCCCTGGGACTGCTGTTACACAATGCACAGTCTTCACTCAATAGCACATAGTAGATCCTTCTCGCTTCCTGTTGGAGAAGGAAGTAAGGTTTATCACTTCCCTACTCCATGTCTTGAGAACCTTCAACCTGGGAAGCGCAATCGTCACATTCTCTTCTCAGCCTTTATTTAGAAAAGAGGATTTCCTAGTCTAGGTTGATTTCTGCAACTACTGTTTGTAGCATTAAGTTGGATTCAATCTCGTGGCTGGTCAGTTGATCTCTGTGGATGAAGTCTGTTTGTTGGTTTTTATTTTATATCCCTTTTTTTTCTCTCATCACATGGTATGGCACTAAGAAGCATAACAGAGCACCTGTCTGTGTGTGCACAATGAACTCAAGAGCTCAAGCCCTGGTTTTTTTTCTATGTTCAAATAAGAGACGGGCCTTGCTGGCCAGGACACGTGGACTGTCCTTGGAGTTCATTAACAAATGAATTTATGTCATTGCCAAGTAGTCAACACTCCAGGCTGTCTGTTAGAATCGGGTGCTGAGAAAAGAAATGTTTAATTTTTCCATGTGGCAAGGACTATGTCAGATAATGGGGCCAACCCAACGAGAAGTCTGTTTGCACAGTTAAACCCTAGGTCTAGATCCTTCCTTTTGCCTCAGGATTGTCTGGTTGCTGGCTGGAAGCTGGTGCCTATGCAGATTCCTCCCTTTGACCCCACCTCCTGGTGGACACCTGGTTCTAGTTCCCTCCAGAGTCAGATGGTTTGACTATTTGAAAGCTGCTCTTTCAACAAACTTTTTGTGCTTCAGAAATGAATCCTGCTTTCCAGAGCCTGGGCTGGGCAGGATTCTCCCTGTATTGACTACAGCAGCTGTATTTTGTGCCCAATAAGAGCCAAAGGGACACACCCATTGGCTCAGAGCCACCTTTGGCCTTGAGGGAGAATTGCCCCCAGGGCCAAAGTAAGTGGTGTCCCAATTGAGCTGCTTCTCCCTTCAGCCTGCTCCCAACCCTGCCCCTAATTCTCATCCTCTGTTTTAATTTCTACTTATTTTTTCCCCATATATGTAAGCAGCTTCAACCAATCCAGATGTGTTGCTTTTTAACTGATAGGCTCTAATCATCATGTCACCAAATTCTGAATGTCCCTGCAAAACAAGGCTCGACCCTCTCAAAGTTTCATTTGTTTATTTTGCCCATTAATGACTGATTCTGCATACTAGAAAGATCTAGGCTCTATGTACCTGACTATGTCATAACAATGACACAGTCTTTGTCCTTGTACTTGGGTGCTGACGAGGGAGACAGATAATAAACAAACCAAGCAAAATATGTAGAATGTTTGTGACAAATGCCCAGGAGAGAAAACAGCACAAAGTGTGGCAGGAAGTATGGCCATGGTGGCTGAGATCCTGGGTGGGGTGGCCAGAAAGGATTCTCTGACAAGTGGGTGTTTATGCCAAGCCCTTAGAGCTATGGGAGAGGCATGTTCCAGGTGATGGGGTTCAGGACATACTACCTCAAAATATGGGGGCAAAAGAGAAGAAGCATTTAGGTCAGCTTACCTTCCCCCAACTCCCTTGCAGCATGTCCTAAAACCTAGGAAGGATTTTCTGGTCTTCCCCTGAAGTAGGTCCCAAGACCCTCATTTAAGAGGTACACCCCCTATACTCAAAGGAAAGGAACACCCGTATCTCTGAAGAAACAGAGACACTGAGAGCAATCTAGACAAAGAAGCCTAGCTAAGTGACCATAAGGCCATTATCATTACACTATACATTGGCCAGTCATACTTCACCATGACTACCCACTTCTTCATCAAGCCTAGCACACAAAAAATACCCATTCCTTCAGGTCTTCATTTCCTAACAAAGGCTCCCATGTCATGTAAAACTTGTGCTAAATAGTATTTTATGCTTTTCTCTTCTTAATATTTCTTTTGTTACAGGGATCTCAGCCATGAACTTAAGATACACAGGCCAAAGGAAAGATACACAGGCCAAAGGACAGATACACAGGCCAAAGGGTCAACCTTTGGGAATATGGGGAATATGTTAGCAAGATTAGTGTAGAGGTAGTGATTGGGCTGCTGTGAACATTAAATGTTTATGAAGTATTTGGCATATGGACAGCATTCAATAAATGGTAGTGTATTAGTCAGCTTTTTGTTACTATAACAAAATACCTGAGATAGGATACTTTATAAAGAATACAGGCTCATTTTAGCAACGCTCATGGGGGCACATGTCTGAAATCCCAGCTATTAGGAGGCTGAAACAGGAGGATCACATGTTTGAGTTCAGCCTGGACAATTTTGTAAGATGCTATCACAAAATTTTTAAAAAATAACATGTGCTGGGGATGAAACTCAGTGAGAGAGCATCACTGAATTCAATCTCTAGTTCATTTGGGCTCATGGTTCTAGAAATGCAAGGTCTAAGGGGCACATCTAGTGATGGTCAACTTGCTGGCAAAGTCCCAAGGCAGCACAGAACGTCATATAGAAGAGATAAGAGTGGCATGTCCATATCTGTGTGTCTAAGGCCTTTACCTCTTTATAATAAAGCCACCAGGATTCAATCCTAATGACCTTCTGTAATCGTAATTACCTACCAAAGGTCTCACTTCTAGACACCCTCATTGGATTAAGTTTCCATCCTCTTAGTATAATTAACACATGAATGTGGAGTTAAACGTCTTGCATGAGTTTTGGGGAACAAACTATGCTCAAGTCAGAGCAGGTAGCTGTAATTATGATAGGCACTCATGAGATGTTTGTGATTTGAGTGCTACAAACAGGTGCATAGCATCTAGTCAAGTAGCCCTAGGTCTATTTCTTGGCCTCAAGCCAATTGTTTTACTACACCTCTGAAAACCTGTGTGACCCCAGCATCCTTCCCACTGGCATTCTTTCTTATTCCTCAGAAGGGTCACAAGGTCATGGTCGAGGCAAAGAAGATCTTGATGAGAGGTTTTTCTTTGCCTACTGCAGGGCTGTGGTCCTCCAAACATGGTTCCACTGAGTAGCAGCAGCTCCATTGCTTGGGTACTTGTTAGAAATGCAAAACCTCAAGCTGAAACCAAGTCTACAACATCAGCAGTGTTGGCCAGGGGTTCAGCAACTGCATTTTTACAAGCCTTCCAGATGATTCTTATGCATGCTTGACTTTAAGAAGCACTGTGTTTCTGTGCTCAGAGTCTCCCAGGGCTGGGGAAGGCTTCTGTGGGTTGTTCAGTCATTTCCTTTGTTCTTTAGACCCAGGTTGTGAGAAGGACCGGTTTTCATGTTATTTTAAGTTTGCTGAGAGTCCTCTGGCTGTTAACTCCCCAGGATCTCTCCAGAAAGCCCATCTGCCTCTCTAGACTGATGTCACCAAAGTCTGAAAGAAAATGGCTCCAGGAAGGCTCTGAGATCCACCCAGAGGAATTCCTTTATCCTACTTCCTTTCTCCAGCATTTGCAAAACTGGCACTGACTACCTCTAAGAGCTATTTTAAGTTTTGTTATTACAGAATCAAACAAACAAACAAACACATTTTCAAATCCAAGTTTCAAGATTTGTCAAATGAGACCCAGCATGTATTCCTCTCCCTGTCTCAGAAATATGTTATCTTGCTGTGAATCAGATAATGCATGATGCTCCAGGAACCAGGGCCATTTCCACTAACTTTCTGGCATGAGAGCCAAATGACCCAACTCTTCCATAGGAAACAGTGCAGTCGATTTATAAAAATAACTCTATGGAGCCTCCATTGCAATGACCCAGGGAAGGGTAGACTGGAGCAGAATGGGGGCGGGGTGGGGGGAGAAGGTCTTTGGAAATCTGATTCTGTTGCTTCTCAGTTCAAATACTCTGGTCACTTCCATTGTATTAAACAGCATTCTCAATGATAATATAAGACAGAATGACCTGGAGCTCTTATTTGCAACGTAGATTCCTGGGACTCTAAAAAGTGATTCTAATACATGTGGCCCTTCACATTTTGGAATTTCAGAAAAGATAGAGCTTACATTTCATAACTTCACAGGAAAAGGTTCCTCATGTTGCAGAAGCTAATACCCCTCAAGAACATCCTCTTACCGTTCTCCTTCAGCCATTTGGAATGTTTGTTCTTAATTTTGGTAGTCTTCTATATATTTTATAAATGTTCTTCTATTTCTAGTTTACTTAGAAATGTATAATTACACATTAAAATTTCTACAGAATATTTTCAACACTGATATGATAGTTTTTCAAAATTTGGTTCATTGATGTAATAAATTATATCAATAGATTTTCTGATATTAGCTCATCTTGGAATTCCCAGAATAAATCCTGCATTGGTCATGATTGCTATTCTTTGAGTATATTGCTCAAAATAAAATTTGTTATCTTTTAGAATGGTTAATTTTATTTTTATTAAGGTAAATAGTTTTTAAAAGTCAAATTTTCCAGAAAATGTGTAGCACCTAATAGTAGTCCTTGCTTCCTCCCTACATATTTGCTTTTCTATTCCTTTTTATTTATTTATTTATTTATTTATTTATTAGTTGTAGTTGGACACAATACCTTTGCTTTATTTATTTATTTTTATGTAGAGCTGAGGATCAAACCCAGGATATCGCACACGCTAGGCAAACGCTCTACCGCTGAGCCACAATCCCAGTCCTGCTTTTCTCTTCTTTAATGGTGTACTTATTCTGCTCTTTCTTGATATTTCTGTATTTGATATTATGTACAAACTTTTGGATTATAGAACTTGGCTTCTTTTCCTGCACATACCCTACATATACACACACTGACACCCACATGCCCCCAGGGACTCATACTCTTCCTCATGCCATGTAGTTATATCATACTTTTGTTTGATTAATATCCAGTTTACATTATTACGACTGTGTAAATAATATTCCCAACTAAGTCATGCAATGAACTTCTACTAAATTTCCTCCTGTACAACTTTTGGTTTTTCTCTAGCAATAATAATTTTCTCACTTTTTTTTTGTTTTTGCTTTCTTGATTTTCCTCTATATTTATCACTAATTCACAATCAAATTCCCTGACAGAATTAAAAATATCTCATTTTTTCAATGCTTCCAGACATCATATACTCTATCAAATTTCTCTTTTTGGAATGGATATCCCACTTGGAGCCTTTGTACTGCTCCAATCAGGACTGGTGATTCTCTTGGCCTGTGGTACAATTGTCATCTTCCCCTTTATCATTCTTTCAGAGATTTCCTTCATATCTCTCTCTTTCTCAGTTCTTATCTTCTTTCTTGGTTTACTCTGATATTTTGATGGAATATCTTCAACAAAAAGGCTTATGGAAGTTAGAGTTTAAGATCCTGAGGCCTGAAAAAAAGTTTTTTATTTATTTATTTTATTCTGTCTCCATATTTGATGGCCGGTTTAGCTGGGTATAGAATTCTAGATTGGAAGCAATTTTCTCTGAGAATTCAAAAGGCATCACTCCATGTTTCCTACAGAGATATCTTACCATTCTCATTTCTCTGTATGTGGCTTGATCTTTCATTATTTTGTCATCAGTGCCATGTAATTTCACAATGCTTCGTTTTGTGACAGGGAATTTTTATCCTTTGAGTTTGGCTCTGGATAGACTTCTTCATTTGGGGAAATTTCCTTGATAATTTATTACCTCTATTCTCTATTTTGGAACTTCTTATCATTAGTCTTCTTCAACTGATTCTTGAATTGTATGTCTTGCTTTCTCTCAGTATGTTTTCTTTATCAATTTCATCTTCTAAGTAGGGTGCTGATAAAAAAAAAAAAACCAGGGGCAGTGGCACATGCCTATATCACAGCAGCTTTGAAGGCTGAGGCAGGAGGATCTTGAGTTCAAAGCCATCCTCAGCAAAAGTGAGGCGCTAAGCAACTCAGTGAGACCCTGTCTCTAAATAAAATACAAAATAGGGCTGAGGATGTGGCTCAGTAGTTGAGTGCCTCTGAGTTCAAACCCCAGTACCTGCCCACCCCCTGAAGTAGGCTACCCAGGAAATTTTTTCTTTCAAACTAAGTTTTGCATAGGACATATTATATTCAAAAGTAATTTGTTACTTGTTTGAAATTCAAATTAAACTAGTAGTCCTAAACTTTGCTAAATATAATAATACTTCCAACTCTTCTACAAATCTTTCTCTTCTACTATCATTTTTAATCCCCAAGATTTCTCTTTAAAAAAAATTTGGCAGCTTTTTTTCTTTTTTCTTTCTTTTTAAATTTATTTTAAAAGTTAAGGCCTCACCGTGTTGCCTAGATTAGAGTGTGGGCCATACATAGTTAAAATTCCACTAGTTGGTGGGGACAGCAGCATAGCACACTAAAATCTCTCTCTCTTGAGCTTATCAATCCTCTGGCTTCACCCTTCTATGTTTTTGTTGTTGTTGTTGTTGTGTTGTTTTATTTTGTTTTTAACTTTTATTTATTTATTTATTTTTCCTGAGGCAGGGTCAGGGTCTTGCTATATTGCCCAGACTTGCAATCCTCCTACCTCTGTCTCCCAAGAAGCTGGGATTATAGACATGCATAATTATACCCAGTTACTTTTTGCTTTTTCCCCTCTACAAACTTCTTTTTTCTTCTCTCTCTCTCTCTCTCTCTCTCTCTCTCTCTCTCTCTCTCTCTCTCACACACACACACACACACACACACACACACACACACACATTACCTTTCCTAACATGTCTGTGATCCTTGGTTGTCTGCTTATGTTTTAAGTGATGCACTAAACAGCACACTGGGAGTTCCGCCAAGTGTGGGGAAACCTGTTTATGGTTGGTCTCCCTGCACCACTGTTTCCTTGAGGGTTTCTGTCAGTACATTTAGGGGTTTTTTCTTCTGGGTTGGTCAGGTCACACAAGAATTCCTTCCTTTCCCTCTGTGGAGGCATAAACATGGCTTCTAGTAAAGTAGTAAGTAAGGCACAGAAGATAACAAGGGCCCCACCTTTCTGTAATTAATCTTCCACCTAATATCCATTTTTCATTTAGATTCCTTGCTTCAGCATGCCTGGTCCAGCATCCCTCTAGTTCTACCTCTCCAGAGTCTTCTGCCAAGAAAAAGTAGAGGGCCACTTTGTATTTGTAAAGTGAGGTTGAGGTTGGGAGCCTTTTTTTTTTTTTGGTACTGAGTATTGAACCCAGGGGTGCTTCTCCACTGAGCCACATCCCCAGCCCTATCTATCTATCTATCTATCTATCTATCTATCTATCTATCTATCTATCTATCTATCTATCTATTTTTTGTTTTGGGACAGGGTCTCATTAAATTGCTGAGGCTGATCTTGAACTTTTAATCCTCCTGTCTCAACCTCCCAAATTGCTGGGATTACAGGTGTGCACCACAGCACCCAACTCTGAATCTTGTATAGAATTTTTTTTGTTGTTGTTAATTTTCCTGTTTTTATCTCCTCTTGGAGCCCCCATTTTCACTTGATTCCTGTGAGTTCTGAACTTTTCTGGGGGTGAACTCACTTCTGGTCTGCATTCCGGCTTTCTATGGTCTGCCCTGCCAGTTTTCATTTGTATGACTGTTTTCAAACTACCAAGATTGTGGGGCCATTGCTTCTTCTGCTTTTCTTCTTTTGGGGGTGGTAGTGGAGGAAGGGGCTGGGGATTGGACCCAGGACCTCACGTGTACTAAGCCCCGCCACTCCTGTTTCTTTTGTCCTTCAGCTTTATGCCTCCTTAATAATTTTGCTGTAGTTTTATTATGGTTTTGGGAGAAGATAGTGGTAAATATTTCTGTCACTACGTGAAATTTAACCAAAGTTAAATTTAATTTACAAATTTGCATCCATTCATAAGTAAGATTACTTTATAATTATCTATTCTTTTTATTTTTTGTGCTGGGGATTGAATCCAGGGCCTCTCATATGCTAGACAAATACTCTATCCCTGAGACCTACTTCCAGCCCTTTATTTCATTTTATTTTGAGACAGGGCCTCATTAAGTTGCCCAGGCTGGCTTTAAACTTGCGATCCTCCTCCCTCAGCCTCTGGAGCAGCTGGGGTTATAGGTGTGCACCATTATGCTCAGTTTTGATTCTCTATTCTTCTTTCATCAAGTTTTAGTATTACAGTTTTGTTGGTTCACAAAATGGTTGCCCTTCATCTTTTTCTATAGCTTAGAGTAGTTTGAGCAACAGGAATTATCTGTGTTAAAGTTCAGATAAACATGGTTACAAAGTCAACCTGAGAAGATTTTTAATTGCATTTCCAGTCACTTCTGCAGCAATTGACCTGTTCAGGTTTTCTACTTCTTGCATCGGTTTATTAATTTATGTTCTACAAAAAAATCATCTGTTTTCATTAGGGTTTCACATACCTTATTCCTAAGTTTCTTGTAGCAGTCTCTTAAAATTCTTTTAATTTGGGGCTGGGGCTGTGGCTCAGTGGTAGAGCACTTGAGTGGCACATGTGAGGTGCTGGGTTAGATCCTCAGCACCACATAAAAATAAATAAAATAAAGATATTATAAAAAATTCTTCTACTTTTTATGTGTATTCTATCTCCTATCTCATTTCAACCCTTGGATAGCTTTCTTCTCTTATTCTTTTTTCTTAGAAAACTTTGGTTATATTTTTCCATTTTATTAGTCTTTTGAAGAGCCACATTTTGATTTATCCTTTCTATTTTTTTAGTTTTCTGTGTAAATTTGTATCTTTGTTAATTTCCTTTTCTCTTTGGTTATTGCTCTTTTTCAAATATCTTAAGATGAATGTTTAGTTCCTTTATTTTTTATCTTTCTTCCTTAAAAATGAATTTATATAAAGCTATAAATTATCCTCTGAGTAAGCTTTCACTATGTGCCCTAGGTTTAGTCTTAGCTGTTCCTTTCTTCTCTCTGTAGCTTGCAATTTTGCTTTAAATTTTCTTTTTGATCCATTTTCTGTCTAGTAAATATTTCTTGATTGCCATGTAAATAAGTATTTTTGTCATTTTATAATATATAACTAATTCTGTTGACTTACAATCAGTTGATCTGTTAGATCTCACCTCTTTAAGAAAATATATATTTTTTTCCTGACTGATACAGGATTGAGTTTTTTTGTTGCTGTATTATCAGGGGCAAGGCTTAGTGTTTCATCAACACACAAAAAAATGTATAAAATGTATATTGTCTGAGGAATAGGATATCTAAATATAGTTATTAAATCAATTTTACTGATCATATTGTTCATTTCCCTCTAAGTTATTTTTTAATCTACTAAATTTTTGAATCATGGGAGAATATATAAAAGTCTCCTACCATTTTATATATAGAGAGATATATGTATATGTATATTTTTTATATATATTGTATTGCTGATTGTTTTTGCTTTAGATTTGGCTTTTATTTTGTTTGCTACCTGTAGGCTTTTACTTTTTATTATTATTATTTTTTATGTCACTAGAAATTGAACTCAGGGAACTTTACCACTAAGACTAGAGTATTCTGGAGTAGTTTAAGTAACAGGAATTATCTGTGTTAAAATTCAGGTCTCTTTTTATTTTTTATTTTGAGACAGGGTCTTGCTAAGTTACTGAGGCTGACCTTGAACTTGTGATCCTCCTGCCTCAGCCTCTTGAGTCACTGGGATTAGAGGCATGCATCCTGCAGGTCTGTGGTTTTTTGTTTTGTTTTGTTTTGTTTTGTTTTTTAATAAACAGTGTCTTTTATATTACTGTTACATAATAACCCTCTCATAATGCTTTTCCTCTAATATTCCATCACATGTAATAGAAGTAGTAATATTTCTACTTGTGTTTAATTTTTTGTTTGAATTGGCCTATTCTTGATTTTCAACCTTACTTTGAAAAAAAAAAAATTTTTTTTTTTTGGTACCAGGGATTGAACCCAGGGGTGTTTTACCACTGAGCCACATCCCCATCCCCTTTTATATTTTATATTGAGACAGGGTCTCACTAAGTTGCTTAAGGCCTCAATAAGTTTCTGAGACTGTCTTTGAACTTGAGATCCACACGCCTCAGCCTCCCGAGCTGCTGGGATTACACGTGTGTACCACCACGCCTGGCTGAAAAATTTAAAACTATGTTTTAGATGTGTTTCTTACATATACAGTTTTTTTTTAATTTTTAAGCCAAACTTATAGTTTATCTTTTAAAGAATTCAGTCCTCACATTTTGTTTATGATTGATATTTATATTCTTCCAAATTACTTTTTTCCTGTAATTTTTTGTTCTGTTTTTTTTCTCTCTTTTGTTATTTTCTTTTTGGTTACTGAGCAAATTTTCCCTTCCTTGTTCTATTCTGACACATACTTCTCCCGTAGAATTTGAAAACATGATACTAACTGCAGGTTCATCATCCCTAATCTGAAAATCTAAAATCTGAAATGCTCCAAAATCTGAAACTTTTTGAGTATCAATATGACATCACAAGAGGAAAATTGCACATCTGAACTCAGGTGACAGTCACATTCAAGATGCAGGGACACTAAGAATATTGTTTAAAAAAATCTTCAAACTATTTGTATAGGTGTCTATAAACCATAAATAAATGCTGTGAGTAGACTTGGGGCCCATTCCCAAGATATTTCTTTATATATATGTAAATATTCCAAAATATGAAGACATTTTGAAATTCGAAACACTTCTGGTCCCAAGCATTTCAGATAAGGGATACCCAACCAGCATCATCCCCACCAATAAGCCCCAGTTCCCCACTGAGATGCTGCAGCTTCCTCCTGATTGCCCCTTCATTCCATCAAGAAGGGACCTTTAGAATCATTTTCCTTTCTCTTCCTCCTCCCATCCTTAGACCCTTGGACTCTTGTTTATTTCTCTCCCTCCATTAGAGATGTTGCTGGTTTTCCATTTAAGCGCCCATCCTTCTTTGTCCTTCCCCACTCAGACACTCCTCTTATAGCTCTATTTTGCTGGGATGTGTTTTGTGTTTTCTAATTGATTATCCTGACTCTGGCTGCTGGCCCTTTGTAAATGGGATGTTATTTTCCCATGTGGGCTCATTAGGTCTCAGGGAACAGTGTTTATGTGTTCTAAGTGATGTGGGGCGCATAGATGATAAAAGTGAAGAGATCTCAGTCCCCACAGGCTGAGCTGCAGAAGCTGCCAGCACTCTGCTCACACCTTTTCTCGCTGCCCCTGCTTCCGAATCGAGTACCCAGTCCCCCATTCAGCGCTTGCTTGGCCTTGGTAAGAAAACCAGCAAAGCTACACTGGGTCTGCATTGACTTTAGCCTTGATAGCCCAACTCTTTCAAGGATTTGATGACTTCTGTGCTTCATTATTCTCAAATCATTTGCCCAGTCCTCTAGGAGGAAAAAAAAAACCTCACCCAATCTGTCAAATAATGAAATGCACTTGCCATAATTAGATATGGAATATCCCCCCAAAGGCTCACAAGGTAAACAGTTGGTCCCCAGCCTGTGGCGCTATTTGAAGGTATAGAACATATAAGAGATGAGACCTAGCAAAAGGAAGAGAGATCACTGGGGTTGTGCCCTTGAAGGGACTATCAGGACACTGACCTTGTTCTCTCTTTCATTTTCTGATCGCTGTGAGATGAACAGCTGCCTCTGTCACACACTCCTGCCATGATGCACTGCCTCACCACAGACCCCAAAGCAGTGGGGCAACCAACCATGGACAGCTAAGAGAAACCTTTTTTCTCTTTAACTTGATTTGGAATTTTGTTACAGTAATGAAAAGCTGATTGAACACCCCTGTGGCACAAGACCTCACTCAGCCACTCAGAGGAGTTAGCAGCTACTAACTCTCAGTTACTCCAAAGAGTAAGAACTTTTGGAGTTTATGGTGGGAAAGAGGGAAATTGCATCCAGAACATCATATTCCCAAAATCCAATTTTGGCCCATATGAATTATTTCCACATCCATTAATCACAAAGAGGAGCCTGGATTGAAAGAGCAGAGTGCGAGTAAATTGCTGGAGTCCCCGATCAAGACCTAAAAACCATCTCTTCCCACTCCCAAGCACCAGATTGGTGCACTGGGGAGACAGATGCCAACTACTGTGGGTCTACACCACATTTTTAACAACACTGCATGAGAGATAAGAGTTACTGCATTTTCACAACCAAAAAATTTTTTAAAAATCAAAATGGCTTAGAGTAAGAATGGAAGTCTTTCCTAACCCTGCAGTATCTGATCAGCTACCTACCTGCAAGAAGGAATCACTGCCAGGGCCCACTCAGAAAGTGTCAAGATCATGCCAGTTCTGGAAAGGAAGATTGAGTGGGCATATTATTAACCTAGATGGAATTAGGTTTCTGTTTCAGTAAAGATCCCCATTAGGGCTGAAAGCAATACAGCTACCGTAGTTCAGCAGTGACCACTCACTGCCTGCAGGAAGAGGTGCTTGGATTACACCCGGCTGGGCACCCTGTGATCATTTTGCAAAAGGCAGTAACTGGAGGCAGACCTTTGTGGTCACCATGTCCTTCAGGGGATGGCCTCAGAGGAATCCTAGCCTGGATGTGATCAATACCCTGGACATCCATTTACTCATGTATCAGCACACGACAAGAGACTGGCTGGCGGTGATTAATCAACTAATTATGACAGGCGCTTCCCTCCCGAGTACGTGCAGCTTGTTGAACGAGTTTGTATTTTCACATGGAGCTGTGATAGAAGAGGTGCGGTCACAGTGTCTCATCCAAACTGTGTCCTTTGAGAAGTGTTTTCATCTCCCTTGAGAAGGCATCACCAGGTCCTACCACGTTGGGACAAGCAGCAAATTCAAGAATTTTTTTTTGCCTTGTTTGATAAAAATTTCAATCCTCCTCTTTTGAAAGACTCAAGGGAAGAGGTCACATACTGGCAGCCTGTGAACTGTATCAGCCCTCAGATTTGTCTTGTATGAGCAGCGGATTTTTGTTGTTGTTGTTGTTTGTTTGTTTTTAATGAATTCACTGTCAGCCTTTAAAAATCAGAATATTTAGTATAAAGATCTGAACTTTTTGTTTTCCTTGAGGCCGGGTGTGGGCTGTGGTAGGCTCCAATCCCTCGCAGCCACTGGCAGAACTGAACAGCAACTGTCCTTGTCAGACGGGGCGAGTGCTGTCCCACGCCATGCTCTTCACATCCACAGTGACATTCTCCCATTTTGGTCCCCCGGCTGACTGCTGACTTAGGAGGGCAGTCTGGGAGAAAAAGTCATCAGAAAGCCACGATTCTAGTCCCTACGACACTGGGAAACACTGGGTACCTCACCTGACAATTCTAGACCTTTGTCGTGTGTCAGGGCCCAAGGCCAGGGAAGTCAAGTGGCTTGCCCAGGGGCATTATTCCATCGGTCGTTCCAGGCACCTCTGATGAAGGACCTATACACAGGCCATGGGCAAAAGTGTTTCTACTGTCCAGAGGTAAAGTAGGCACCAGTGCCAGCCATGGCTCCTGCCTCCCTTGCCAGATGGGTCTAGAAGGACGATCCTAAACCTCTTCCTGTCTCCTCAACAGAGGGAAAACATTCACCTCTCCAACTCTCCTGGTTCCTACACATCTGTTACCTTGGATCCAGGAGAGAAATTCCAAGAATCTCTTCAGAACCCACAGCCTGCCTCTGACTTGAAGATCCTCTGTCCAGGTCAGAAATCCCAAAGAAGTGTCCCATCCTGGATCCTACCCACTCAGTTAGGAAATCTTCCTGATACATTTAGAGATAATCATAATGATCATAATAAAAAGCCCCAGAGGCCTTCCTGTTGATTTGAATCTGCTCAACCCCCAGGAGAGAAAAAAAAAATACCATCAATTCTGCAGATTTAATGAATATAGGAATCACCTGGGAATATTGTTAAAATGCAAATGATGATTCAGGTCGGGGAGGGCCTTGAGAGTCTGCATTTCTAACAAGCTCACAGGCCATGCCTTGGCTGCTGGCGCACAGACCACACTGAGGGGTGATAGATGTACCCCCATCCCTGCTCATGGCATTTCTTTCTGGAGGCTTGGCCTGTTTTCTTCTCTATCTTAGCCTTTCACTTTTTCCAATCCTTTTCCTGTCTTCTTCCATCCTTCTTCCCACCACCTCATTTTTCCTACCTGATCTCTGCTCTCCCCCCACCCACCTCCATTCAAAAATGAGAAAAAGACTCCTGCCCTTTCTTCTTCCAGACATTTATCTCCCTTCCTGTGTAGTGCCATGAAGATAAAGACCACCATTTATTGACAACTGCAAGTCAATCACTGTCTAAGTGCATTACCCGTATTACTGAATTCTCCCCACTGCCCTACAAAGCATAGAATACTGTTACTATGATTTTAGAATTAGAAAACTTTGAATTGGTATCACTAAAGAGAACTTGTCCTAAATTAGGAAAGAATGATCTGTACCTAGATATCAGATCTGTTGGAGGCCCAAATCTCCAACCTTTCTACTACATTACCATATCCTGCTTATATCAGTCGAAACAGTTCAGAAATCAGGCATGACTTGAGCAAAACAAAAAAGTACCACAGTTTCACTCCAGTTACACATCCTGTGCATTTCCCTTGACTCTTCTTAAGTTGATACCCTATGAAATAACTCTGTTACAACGCTGGGACCTTCCAGGAAACTGAGTTAGCCTGGAGGCCTCTACTTCAAACCTGGATTCTTGCAATCATGCCAGAAAGATTTTAGACATGTCGCTCAGATGAACAGACAGGAGTTCATTAGAAGGAACAAGACAGGAATAAAGGGGATTCTCTTAAGGGAGAGAGTGGGTCCTCTCAGAGAGGAGAGGGACAGCAGCATGCCTCTTCTGCTCTCTTAATATTTTTGGTGGGGGTGTGGTCCCAGGGAAGTTTCCAGAGATTCACGCCCAGATGCACCTCTTGACTTTCGAATGAGAACAGGATGACTTCAGACTTTCGAGTCCCCACTGCCATGACAACTCTAGGTCATTGGCCCATGCTGACTGGTTCTAATTGGAACCTATTCTTATTGATTTTATGGTTAGTGGGAATTATCCTCATCTCCCTGAGTTCTGGGATACGGTCTGTGCAAGGGTCGAAAAGTCCCCTCCTTCAGAGTAAGTTTGTTTTCTTCTTAAAAGCATTTCAGAGCCCCCATCTCTCCTGCAGATAACAGGTAGTTTGCTAAGGAATGTAATATATCCTACATACTTAAGCCAGGCAGGGCTGCAGGTAAATTGCTTTTTAAAAGTGAAAGCAGGTGGACTTCAGCACGATGGGCCCATTTTATAGAATTATTTCCTTTAACCTCCAGTTCCCATCACCCACGTCTGTCTGTCTCCTGTCAGCTTGGCATATCAGTAAGAGCTGTTTTAGGATTGCTGAGATTGGCCAGGAGGGGATCTAAATGGCAGAACCGTATTGTCCACATTTTCAACGTACTCTTGTCAAAGAGCAAAATTACAGCTATGTATTTGAAAGATCTTATTTTCAATTCTAGAATTGAACAACACTCATTCCATAAAGTAGAATAAGTATTCTGATGGGTAAAGCAGAAGGGGTTGGTTTTATCAACTGAAAAGGGATGAAGAAAGCAGAAACTGAAACAAAAAGTGGATTGGTCATTTTGATTTTTAAATTACATTTAAAAATTTGTTCTTTTTAGATATACACGAAAGTAGAGTGTATTTTGCCATATTATACAGACATGGAGTATAACTTATTCTAATTAGACCCATCACTGTGGTTGTACCTGATGTGGAGTTTCACTGGTCATGTATTCATATATGAACATAGGAAAGTTATGTACGATTCATTCTAGAGTCTTTCGTATTCCCATCTCTTCTCCCTTCTCTTCCGTCCTTTTTGTCTAATCCAATGAACTTCTATTCCCACCCCCTTATTGTGTGTTAGCATCTGCATATCAGAGACAACATCTGGCCTTTGGTTTTTTGGGACTGGCTTATTTCACTTAGCATGATATTCCCTAGTTCCATCCATTTACCAGCAAATGCCATCATTTCATTCTTCTTTATGGCCAAGTAATATTCCATTGTGTATATATACCACATTTTCTTTATCTATTCATCTGTTGAAGAGCACCTAGTTTGGTTCCATAGCTTAGCTATTGTGAGTTGAGTTGCTATAAACATTGATGTAGCTGTGTCACTATAGTATTCTGATTTTAAGTCCTTTGGGTATACACCAAGGAGTGAGATAACTGGGTCAAACTGTGGTTCCATCTCGAGTTTTTTGAAAACTTTCCAGAGTGGTTGCACCAATTTGCAGTTCCACCAGCATTGTATGAGTGTACCTTTCCCCCTACACCCTTGCCAACATTCATTGTTACTTGTATTCTTGATAATTGCCATTCTGATTGGAGTGAGTTGGAATCTCAGTATAGTTTTAATTTGCATTTCTCTAATTGCTAGAGATGTTGAACATTTTTTTCATGTATTTTGACCATTTGCATTTCTTCTTCTGTGAAGTGCCTGTGCAGTCTGGATTGGTTATTTTAAAGTTACCATCCTTATAAGATTGGGTCAGGGAGATAGAATAATAGGAAAATAATTAATTAGTTAAACTTTTTCTTTTCTTTTTTTTTTTTTTTTTTTTTTTGTGCTGAGGATTTACCCAGGGCATCCCACTGTAC
Source organism: Ictidomys tridecemlineatus (assembly GCF_052094955.1). Lineage (NCBI taxonomy): Eukaryota > Metazoa > Chordata > Mammalia > Rodentia > Sciuridae > Ictidomys > Ictidomys tridecemlineatus. Next base: position 56,299,994 of record NC_135484.1, on the reverse strand, counting down.
TCAGATTACTTATTTTGTATTTTATTTTGTATAAGAATTAAAGTGGAGGATGTCAGTATCATGCCAATTGAGATGTCTGTTTGAGAAATTTTGCTGTTATCACTAATCCTGATTTCTCAGAAGTTCACAGGAACAGCTTAGGTTCATGTTGGTGACTGGAACCTTAGCATGAGTGACTCCATTTTGATTTTTAGCCTAGTCTAATCAGGAGCTTGGACCAGAACAATGGCCTCCTGTTATTTTTTTTAAGTACCCTTTGATTAGGCCTATAGCTATACATGTACAATGTGTAATCTTATATAACCTTTAGGATATTTGATCAACTGCATGAAGCCTAAAAGAAAATACTAAGTCTCCTATCAATTCACACAGGTGCTTCCTCTGTTGGGTACAAGATCTCTTTTCTCTCTCAAGTTTTTCCTTCATGACTCTACCTTTAGCATCCCCTTGTTATTCTCTGCCGTACCTATGGGTCCTGTCCTCCCACCTGGGACCATGTATCTTATCTTATTGTTTTTGTGTCTTTCAGATTCCTCAGACTGCATTATCTACAAGCCAATCTAAAACAGAATTACTCTTGTTTGACTGTCTTACTTGGCTTTTATTAAATGTGCCCCCTCCCATCTCCTTTTAATTCCCACCAAAGATGCCACAAGGTGTGAGAGGAGGAGAAAAGGTAAGGGGTAAGATATGAACAGTCCATCTTGATGCACACAATTTAAAGCAGTCTACATCCACTCAAAAGGAAAAGGAAGAGTTCGAATTCTAAAGTATAGAACAGAGGGAAATTGGGAGCAGTGTAGTGTGGGTAAAGGACCCCAAACCCAAGAGTCATAAGGTTTGAGTTCTAAATCTATCTTTGCTTCTAATTGTCTCAGCAATCTTGAATAAGTGGTGTCATTTATTTGTTTTTGAGGCAGGGTCTCACTATGTTGCCCAGGCTGGTCTTTCTTTGTTTTTTGGTACCGGGGATTGAATTTAGGGGCACTTAACCACAGAGCAACATCCCCAACCCTTTGAAATTTTTTTAAAAATTTTGATTCATGATCTCACTAACTCGCTTAGGGACTCACTAAGTTGCTGAGGCTGGCCTTGAACTTGCAATTCTTCTGCTTTAGCCTTCTGAGTAGCTGGGATTGTAGGCATGTGCCACTGCACTGACCTTCATCTTTAAAATGAGGAGATTATATTAAATGTTTACCAAGATTCTTTGATCTCAATTCTTCAGTGTCTTCCCTAACACCTAAAATGAAATGACCCAGAATTGTGAAAATTTAGACACAAGCTAGGTTGAATCAATGTATGAAAATAATAAAGTAGATGGTGATTAATAATGGTAAATGAATGATCAGAATGAGAGACAAAAAATTTGATAGTCAAAAATGACTAATACTACAATTTTTCTTTTTAAAAAGATTTAAAATTCTCTCCACCAGAATAGGCACCTATTATCTATAGATATCATCTACATGCAAAATAAGTACTTGGGGCAATACATGTTCATGAGATTTTAGGTTCTAAATAAATCTTTATTACCAACCCAATATGCTACCTTGGCTAAGCTGTGCGATTTTTTTCTCAAACAGCATTTTTCTCAATGCCAATTTCTTTATCTTTAAAGTCAGGGGACTTTTAATGATCACCATGGTATTTTGCTCTATACTACAGAATTTTAGTATCCCATGCTCTCTCGGCCTCTCTCTCTCTCTCTCTCTCTCTCTCTCTCTCTATATATATATATATATATATATATATATACTTATTTTGTATTTATATATATATATAACAGGCATGGAAATCATCATGGAAACTTTCCTTTAATCTTGGTCAAGTCTCCACACTCACTATATATATATAAAATTTCCATTTAAAAATATTTTCCAATAAAGGTACTGAATCATAAAACCAACCAACATTTTTATTCTAAACAACAGCAAGTAGATCAGAAGTGCAATCAGATCAACATAGATAATTTCCTTTATGAAAGGTTATAGAATTTAACATACATGGTATTTTCCATCTCTGAAGTTAATATAATTATGTTTGCTTTATGCTAATTCATCTGGCCCCAAATGTTTCAAACTAAAAAAAATGAAAGACAAAACCTGTCTGTAGCTGCCTCCCCCTCCACACTCACACACATCAGAAGACAGAACACCGGGCCTCCCTCCCCGCTGACTCTGAGTGTGTGTTTAGTTTTGTGGCTGGATGGGAGGGAACAGAATAAGGGCAAAGGTACTTATCTCTTTGCATTTTGGAGCTGTCTGGTTCCTTAAAATTATAAAGTCAGTCGGCACAGAGTTCACTGTGCCCTTCTGCGTCTGGTCAGTCCTTAGGAAACTTGACTTCCTCAACAGGGTCATGACTGCTTTTCTGGGACCCACTCTGCCTCAGCCCAAACCACTGATATAGGAGGCTGCTCTTGGCCCTCTTCTTGGGGTGTCCTGCAGAGAATGCTCCTCTCATTCTCTTCCTTCCATAACTCCCCCCTGGCCTCAGGTACCATGGCCTCTATGCCAAAATCACGGCAGACACGATATTTTGATTCTCTGGCCTAGACTCCCCCGTCCTTTCTTTCATTAACTATTAAGAGATTTCTTAAAAAAAAAAAAAAAAAAACAGCTGTTATCACCTTAGGAAACCTAAGTCCTACCATTTTATATCTGAAAGGCATCAAGAAGTCCAGAATGTTAGAAAACTTAAATCAATGAAAAGACCAGTTTGAGACCATCTTACATCTGCTACCCTTCACTAACAACTAGGACCTATTTGTTTTTCCTCTTCACCAAGAGCAATAAAAATAAAATATGGTCAAGTATATGGGATGAGAATTGACCTAAGTCAATTTGATTGTTCAGTAATTATCAGGTTCTTGTGCCAAATAACTGACATTAGAGGAGGGTAGAGACTCTACATTCCATTCTACCAACTCCTTGGCCCCAGGTGGTTCATTATTAGATGAAAACTAGTCTTAGGTCAGTTTCTGCCAAGCCTGCAAAACTTTATTAGAAAACAGGCATGGAAATCATCATGGAAACTTTCCTTTCATCTCGGTCAAGTCCCCACACTCACATACTAATAAGCACCTTGCATGAGAAGGAAGCAGACATTACAATATTCTGGCAGTGGCTCAGATGGGCTTCTGGTAGGATCAGATTGCAAAGCCCTCGTACAGATAGATTCTGGCCCTGGAGAACTGCCCAAAGTGTGAGGTTCCTGGACTCAATGCAAAGGTGTGCTCTCCCATACCAGGATGGTGGGACCTAGTGCAGTCTTCTATCTAACCTCATAACTGGACCATTCTTTACCAATTAAAGGAAAACCTTCTTTACATCACTTATGCTAATTGATACACCCTCCCATATAGACGTTATAACAATTGTTATAATGTTTCCATAATCATGTCTAGATGGTGCTTTCCTAATTTGGTTCCTTCAAAGGCTATCCATGCCCCCTGGAGTGATTATTAGAGCAAATGTACATTTATGTATGTACATATGAAATATATTACATATATATCATACATATCATAGTGTCTACATTTTAAACTCACAGAGAACTTTCTGGCATCTTCTGCCTACAAATTTGAAACATGATGATTTGAAATATAGTGATTATAATCAGGGGCAATGTATATTATATTCTCGAAAATCTTTAAGAATAAATTTTAAGTGCTCTCACCATAAAAAATGGCGAGTATATATGGTAACGAATATGTTAAGTAGCTTAATCTAGCAATTCTACAATGTAGGCATATTTCAAAATATTGTACATGAAAAATATAATTTTTATTTGTCAACTAAAAGCCAAATTAATTATTTTTGACATGTTAAACCTGTCCACCACTCCTACCTACATATTGCAGAAGAAATTATAGAAATATGCCAATAAAATTACATTATTATTTTCAGTTTGCATTCCATCTCAATGTCTATTGCAGAAAATATGTTTGAACAGAGTACAGAGTAAGAAAGGCAGTTGAAAACAAGGTGAGGAGAGAAACAACCTAGGAACCTAGGAAGTTGTTTTAGCTTAATTAAATTATTTTGGGAAAGCAGTGTTTGTTAAAAAGGAGAGTCAGAGAAGAGATAGGGGAAGGAATAGGAGAAAGATTGGGGAAGGGGCATCTTTCTCCACATACACCCTCTCTACAAAAAAAGCCCAAGCCACGCACAGAGGAGAGACTCCCTTCCTGGGATTTACAGGCCAGACACTGGTTATTTAAAAGTAGTTCATGGAGCCACTGCTCAGTAAAGAACATTGTGGAAAATGCCATTGAAAGAGTTAAGATCATTCCTCACCTGTTCATCCAAGGAACAAACTGAGTTCTCTCTTTCTCTTAATAATTGTCTCATTTTATTACTAGTTATTGTTGTTAAATTCTTACTGTGCATCACTTAATACTTTTTATTTTCCTAGAAAACTGAGTTATTGTTGTCGTTGTTGCTGTTTCCCCAGAATCATTTACCTGTGAAGACAGTTCAGACCTTTGTTCCCTGGGACAGGACGATGACTCACCAGATCAATAATCTTCTCCTTCATCAGTTATAACAACTCCAGCTTTGTTCCCTTTTACTCACTGTTGACATTTGCTTGGTAATAAACTAATAAATTTTAAAAAAAACCAGAATAGTTTCACTTGGCAAAATCTTCAGGAACACCTTCAGCACAATTTCCTATTACTTTACTAAATGTGATCAGTTGCTGGTGTTGAACTTTCCTCTATATAGAGGAATTAGTGGAATAAGAAAAGCAATGAGTCAGAGAGAAAAAGAGACCTAGGCTCTTGTCCCAGCTCAAGTGCTCCCTCAACTCGGAATAGCTGGTCCCTTCTCTGAATTGAGACTGGACTAGAGGACCTCTAAGGTCTCTTTCGGGGTGTAGCAGTCATTCCTTTAACAGTTTTTTATAGAGAATTAGCTACATGTGAAGCATTGTTCTGGGTTGTGACTAGATACAGTAGTGAATAAAAGAGACCATGTCCCCAACCTCATGGAACCTACCACACTCCAGTGGGGGAAGAGAAGGAGTATGTTCTTACATGCATCCGTGATCTGTCATATTATTTTACAGAAGGAAATGAAGTGGAGAAAGGAGGGAGACTGCTGTTTTATATTGGAGAAGAAAAGGCCTCACTAATAAAAAGGACATTTGTGCTGAGATCAGAAGGAGCTGGAAGTACGAGCAGTGTGTTTCTCAGGGCGGGGAGTGTTTTCTGGAGGGAACAGCCAATGCAAAGCCCCTGAGATGGGAATGTGCTTAGCTTGGTCAGGGGACAGCAAGGCTGCCTCTGATGCTGCAGCAAAGCAGAAAGGTACATGGAACTGGGGTGGGGGAATGGGGGAGGCGGGGTGGGGGAGAGGCTGGGGCCGGATACAAGCATGGAAGGTCTTTGGCTTGAACTCTGAGAAACTTGGGAAAAACCACTGGAGGCTATTTGAGCTGAGAACTGCCGTGGACTGATATGGAAGCAGAATCCTTCTGGTGGCAGGCTACAGGGGATATAGAACAAATAAAAAGGCCAAGGATGACAGTGGCTCAGAGCAGGTTGGGGTGGTAGGAGAGGTGGTAAAAAGTGGTCAGTTTCTAGATAAATCAAGGGGACAAAACCAACAGTTATGAGAAAAAGAGAGGTGTCAAAGACAGAGCTAGGGTTTTTGCAACAGGAAGAATGAGGGATGTTTTCTGTTCGTTAGAGTAGAATGAAGTTCAGCGTGGGACACACTAAGAACAAGATGCCTGTTAGCTGTCTGGGAGAAGATGTGGCAGGCTGTTGATATACAAGTCTGAAATTTAAGAGAGGTTTGAGACAGACACACATGGCAGACCCTGGTGTTGTCTTGCCAGCATCAAACTAATCACCTATGACTTGGTGATTAGTTCCCAGGCCTGCTGTAGCAGATTGCAGGCTTAAGGTAGCCTCTATGATTTCTGCCTCCTGTTATCCTCACTCCTGTGTGATGCCCTCCACTTTCAGTAGTGTGGGACCTGTGATATGAGTGGAATGAAGTCAACAAAGCTAGGTTAGTGTGACTCTGTGCACATGTGTTCCATAAAATGGAGTGGCTGTTGCTAGGGCCTTCCTTTCTCTTGCTGACTGCAAGTGGCCATGTTGAGTAATCCTAAGTGGCAAAGAACTGTATCCCTTAGGAATCTGGCCAATAACCAATCAGTCCTTTGCCCACAAGAAACTTGTGAGTGGAGAAGGAGGCCCTGAAGACATTTCCTGTCATAGAACTGTTCTTGGCTTGTGCACAGATGGAGAAGAGTAGAAGTCCTAGAGAGTCAATGTCCCCAGAAGCAAACTTTAATTAGTGAGTACTAGGAATTGATGTGCAGAAACCCCAGCTTCCCAAGACTTTTGGGGATGAATCAGTAGTGCAGTTAAGACCCAAGGACAAGCAGGTCAAAAGAACAGAAGGAAGAGTCTGGAAACAGACACATGCTGGAATGGACACTTGTTTATAATATAGGTGGCACTGAAGAGTGGTAGAAAAAGAGAGGTTGTGTCAATAAATAATGTTAGGTCAATGAGATGTTTATATGGGGAATAAGCAAAACTTGTCCTCTGTCTCACTTCATATGCAAAAATCAGTTGCAGGTGGATGGTGGATCTAATTCTGAAAGGGAAAAAAAAACAATAAAGATTCTAGATAACTACAAAAGGATAATTTTCTATCCTTGGGATGGGCAAGGATTTCTTAATCGGCAATTGTAAAGAACTAACTGTAAAAGATGGATAAATTGGATAACCACCTAAAATTAGGAATCTGTTTATAACAAGACACCATTAAGTGAACAAACCACAGAAAGGGATAAGTTGTGACATTTTAAACAAATATTCTATATTTAAGCCACATAAAGTCCCACAGATCAACGAGTAGAAAAATCACATAAGAGAAAAATGAGGGAAGGTCAGGCAATTGTCAGCTCCCTGTTGAATGGCTAATAATGTATGAATGGGGCTGAGCCACTTTAGACATCAGAGAGTGAAATTAAAACCATAGTGAGATATTTCTATATATCCAGCAAAAGGATAAAGTTTTAAAAAGGTGTTTGCTGAGTATTAGCAAAGATATGGAGCCACTGATACAACAACTTTATTTAATTTAATGTAATTTATTTATTTATAGGGGCACTGGAGAGTGAAGGGATGCTCTACCACTGAGCTATGTCCACAGTCTTTTCCACTTTTTATTTTGAGACAGGGTCTTGCTAAACTGTTCAAGCCAGCCTTGAACTTGCAATCCTCCTGCCTCAGCTTCCCAATTCACTGGGATTACAGGTATGTGCCACCATGCCTGGCTGGTACCATTACTCTAGAAAACTGGTACTATTGACTACAGCTGAACATATATATGCACTGTGATACCATAGTTTTATTCCAAGCTACCTACCTGAGAGAAATGGCCCATTTGGTCACCCACAGACATGTACAAGGATTCTTAGCTGGATTATTTGTAATAGTTAAAAAAGGAAAACAGCTCTTTCCGCCATCTTTTTGTGCCACCATAATGGTGTGCATGAATGTCCTGGCTGATGGTCTCAAGAGCATCAACAATGCTGAAAAGAGAAGCAAACACCAGGTCCTTATTAGGTTGTTCTCCAAAGTCATTGTCCTGTTTCTAACTGTGCTGATGAAGCATGGTTACATTGGCGAATTTGAAATCACTGATGATCACAGAGCTGGGAAAATTGTCAACATCACAGGCTGGTTAAATAAGTGTGAAGTGATAAGCCCCAGATTTGATGTGCAGCTCAAAGACCTAGAAAAATGGCAGAAAAATCTGCTCCCATCCCATCAGTTTGGTTTCATTGTATTGACAACCTCATCTTGCATCATGGATCACAAAGAAGCAAGATGAAAACACACAGGGGGAAGAAAAATCCTGGGATTCTTTTTCTAGGAATGTAAAACATACGTATAATAAAATGCCTCCGTGGACTCTCCTTCTAAAAAAAGGAAAACAACTCAAATGTCAATCAGTCATAGGATGGATGAACACGGTTAGTCCAGCCACACAGCAAAACATCGTTCAGCCTGAAAGTGGACAAATCACTGCCTCACACCACACCAATGAATCTCACAAGGACTGTATTGAACAAAAGAAGCCTTTGGGATGAGGCTGTGGAATGAAACATGAAGAACTTTAACTTCATCTAAGATACTGTTCTTGTTTTATACAGAACTTATATGTGAAACAAAAGTTAAAAATTGCTAACTTTTTAAGTCTGGATAATGAGAACACAGAGGCTTGCAACAACAGTTTTTGTAGTTTGGGGTATTTAAAAATTATGCAGCCTCCTCCAAAAATAAAACCAAGCCAGTATCTGATGTGTGAGCAGAGGCAGTAAAGATCCCATATTAAGGCCTTTTATTTCTTTACTAAAACTCCTAACTTTTATATCAGAGTTTAATTTACAATTCTCATTATTTTGCTTCATTAGTGTTTTAGTCAATTTAGGCCGCTACAGCAAAAAAATCATAAACCAGGTGGCTTGAATGACAGAAATTTATTTCTCACAGTTCAGGAGGCTAGAAGTGCAAGGTCAGGTGCTACCAAGGTTGGTTTCATTCTGTGTTCTCTTCTTCTGGCTTGAAGATAATCCCTGAGTGTGCACAAAAAGGTCATCTTTTGGCTTGTAAACAGTCACCATCACACATCATGATGACTGTCGACAAGCCAAAAGAAGACCTCTTTGTGCACCCTCAGGGAGAAAGAGCAGATTGTCTTCTTATAAGAGCACTATTCCCAACATGAGGGCCGACCCTCATGATCTCATCTAACCCTAATTACTGCCTAAAGGTCCTATGTCCAAATACCATCACAATGGGGGCTGGCATCAATTTTTTTTTCGGGGGGGGGCATACAAATATTCAGTTCATTGCTAGATTGCTTCATGTGTACATGCTACAAAAATGAGATTGCAAATTCAGTATCTTCTATGGTTCTTTGCATAGTGAAAGGCACATCATGAAATTATCAATAAACATCTGAATTATTCATAGATTGATTGGAAGAAATAAATTTGGTAATTTCAGGCAAGACATTTAATGTTCCATGCCACATTTTCCCCATTTGTGTGAATTCTTTCCTCCCTTGTTTTTATATACATCCCTTATTGCTATAGTGGCCTCATTAAATATTTATTGAACAAGTAAATGGATTTTAGGGAACATCTATACATAAACTCATATATTTTCCCCATCTGGCACATGTAAAGCCATTTTAAGCCACATCTCGTTCATTGGTGGTTGAGCCTGGCAAAAATGCCAATACAGGAATCTTTATAGAAATAACTGTTTAAGGGCTGGGGATGGGGCTCAGCAGTAGGGCACTTGCTTGGCATGTGTGAGGCACTGGGTTCAATTCTTAGCACCATATATAAATAAATATATAAAGATCTATCAACAATTTAAAAACTATTGAAAAAAAAAAGAGAGAGAAATAACTATTTAAAGTGTAGTTAGCCCTTTATACTTCAGTGTGAACAAAGAAACCGAAACAGTTCTGATGGGTTTTGAGCTCTAGGGGTCTAAGGGAGGACAACTATGGGAGTTTAGAAAGAGAGAGGCTTAAAGGCGCCAAACAGTAATAAGTCCTTTGTAATTTTGCTTAAAGCTCCAGAATGTTGATAAGCAAAGACAAACATACAACCAACAACAGCAAAATCCTCAAAGTATACACTACCGCTGCTGGATTTACTTCTCCTGTCTCTATGATTTCATGGCCTTGATCTGAAAAGCAGCCCATTCTCACTAAGGATCTTTGCGTTTCTCCTGTGCCCACCTGATAAAGGTGCCTGGCCCCGTTCCTCTCCCTAGTGAGCCTTTCCAGGACCAGGGCTGGGAGCCACCAGGCAGGAAGGAGAAATTTTCTCTGGGTGTTGTGACAACAGCAAGGGCATTTGTCAGCCCCTTGCTGCCTCCACCCACAGCAATCCTCTGGCAGCCGCTCAAGCCCAACCTCAGGCCCTAGGTTCAGGCACTGCCTGGGTGATGTAGGACAGTCAAGAGTCTGGAAAAGTAAGGGCCTGTTTTGATACAAGTAGCTTCACTAATTTGTACAAAAATCACAGGATCCCCCAGACTGGTATGTATTGGAGAAACTCACTCATAAACAGGATGCCCCCAAGAACATGGGTTCTGTGGCTCTCCTCACACTTAGAAGGATCCAGAAGCAGTCAACACCGGTTATCTTCTCAGTTAGTCAAAGAGTGGATTACCCACATTCCTGCCCCAAGTTGTTTAACCTGAATCAAATCATAAGGAAACAATTAGGCAAATCCAAATTGAAGGATGTTCTACAAAATATCATTATAATGCTAGGCCAAAATGCTGCTGCTGCTGCTGCTGCTGTTGCTGCTGCTGCTAGGAAACTGACTAAAGAGATGTGACAATTATATGCCATGTGTGGTCCTTGACTAGATCTTAGCTGAAAGGAAAGTTTAAAATATATGTGTGTATGCGTGAAGGTCATTATTAGAATGAGGAAATTTGAACTTGAACTGTACATTAGATGCTAGCTTTTTATGAATACTAACCTTCCTCAGTCAACACCCTACTGATTGTACCATCATTGTGGAGGGCTCTAGGAGTTATGGCTCTTTTTGGAGATATTCTCTGTACAAGTTAGGTGTAATAGTTAATTTTGTGTTTTAGCTTGACCAGGTCACGGGGTGCCCAGATTAAACATTACTTCTGGAATTTGAGTCTGAGGACTCATAGATGGCTTCTTTTGTTTCCTCCTTTCCTTTTTTTTTTAATCATTAACATTTATTGATGGGCTGAATAAATTCAGTACCCAGACTATAAAATATATACAACTTCCTTCTTTAAATTAATTAATTTTATTTTTTTTTTACAAAGAACCCTTAGAATAAGGGTCACTGACATCTAATTATTCATAGAATCACAATAGAGATTTCAAGGGTCACATCCAAAACTAAAGTGCCTCAAAAAGAACAGAAGCAAGGTTCCCTACTTCTGAAGCTGGGAAATCCATTCTCCTCTTACCCTGCCCCAAGACTGGGATTTATGCTATCAGCTCCCTTAGTTCTCAGGCCTTTGGACTCAGACTGAATTGTACCAACAGCTCTCCTGAGTCTCCAGCGTGTAGGTGGCAGACGGTGGGACTTCTCAGCCTCCATCATCAAGTGAGCAAATTCTTCATAATAAATCTCTCTCTCCACACCCAAGCATGCTTACACACATTCACACCATCAGTAGGAGATGGAAAGAGACAGAGAGACAGATCCTATAGGCTATGCTTCTCTGGACAACCCTGACCAATCCATCATGGGTGTGTGTTTAGACCTCTCTGGGTCTGTGTCCTCATCTGGAACTTGTGAATGTAACCCCTTCACTGGGTTGTGGTCAGGAACGTGGGGACAGCACATGTCAGTTGTGCACATCATCCTTACTGAGGCTCCTATTGTTAGTGAACAGAGGACAGGCAGAGGGAGCTTCCCTTTTGCCTGTTTTATCCTTAGCCTCCTCTTCTAGGGTCCTCCCTATTTTTCTAGCTGGAGGTGAGCATTTGAAAACAGGTAGGGCTAGACTCTGGACAAGGCCTGAGTGACCTTGCATCCCTACATAAACGAGGAGGTTGATTTTAGCTCTCAGGAAGACCTCTTCCTCCTTACCTCCCCAAAGGGAGATTTCTTATTTTTTCTTCCCGTCTTAACCCTCCTATTTCTATATTTTTTATCCTAAACATTGAACTTTTGCTCAACTATAATACATCTTGCTCTGGGGAAATTCATAAGGCCCTTGAGCCTGCAAATCAGATTAAGGAAAAGTAGAATGTTTGTGGCCTCTGTCAATTGATGCCACAAGAGACAACCATCTCCTTGCAAGCCACTTCCCTTAGGGTCATGCTCAGAGGAAAAGTCAAGTCAACAAGCATTTATTGAGCATCTACTGGGTGACTAGTGCTGTACAGGTACTACTGGGTACAAGGAAATGGATGCCACATGGCGATTAAAGAGCTTACAGGAGGAGATTTAATTTATGCAAGTAATAGAACATGAACCATCATTCATAGGGAAAGAAAATACTGTTCAAGATTCTTTTAACAACCAAAATATAATATGAAAATGTCCTTGCTTTCTATCCATGACTTCCTGTAAGCCGTGGGTTCTGCTAATTTGCTAAGCCTGTTGCCTATATTCATCATTGAAGGAAATGCTAAATTGCAGTTAATAGGTAACTTTCATGGACCTCTGAATTCTATAACCACACCTCTTGACAGTCTGTGTACCTTAGGTTAGGAACTCCTGGATCACTTAGGAAACCTTTGGCTGTTAGAAAACATAACTCAAATTAGCTTAAACAAAAAAGAAATGCATCACGTTACCTAATGATGGATGCTTTGTTTCAACCCAGGTACTTTCCGTCTTCCCTCTTAGCCACTCTAGTCTGTAGGCTGGTTTCCCAGTTGATTGCAGTTAGCTACACAGGTTCCTAGTGAAGCACCCATGTGGCAATGTCCTGAATCAGTGAAAGAAAGGGGACAGCTTCATAAGAGGAAGCCTTGCCAGAGGTCTCCAGGCAGACCTTCTTCCCTATAATTAATTGTTCACCACAACCAGTCACGGTGACCCTAATCACCTTACTCATCAGAACTTACCTGGAGTCAGGACACCATTGCTGAGTAGGAGAGAGCTGGACTCCTAACCAGCCCTGAGGTCTTGTTTGGTAAGTAGAAGAGGAGGCCACCAATATAATAGGGCAGATCCAAATCTGAATCATTGACATATTTGGGCAGGTGGAAAAGAAGGGAGGCAGTGAGGGGAAATTTCATAAACAAGAATGCAAAGTAGAGTGTAAGAATAGAAATGCATTTCGTTAGTTTTGCATTCTTTATGTTGCAAAAGACACATCCTAATAGAATGCAGAAACGGAAACAAGCACAGGGCTTCCAGTAAGATTACAAACTGAGCTAGAACTCGGGACTCAAAGTTTACAGCCGGCTGAGGGGAAATCCAAGAGACAACTTATGGAGAGCCCTGATGAGCAATGGAAGTTTATCTAACCGAATCTGGACGACACTGGACAGCTACCATGGGTTCCCAGCAGTGACTCTTGAGTAGAGAACAATACTCGGAGGAGGGCCAATCTGAATTGAACCAGCAATGTCAATGTCTTTACAAGTTCAAATCCTGTTTAAATTTTATTCCTTTTTTTATGACAAGCCTAAGGCACCAAGTAGTTTCTCTTTAAATGTGTTATTGCCAAGTGGGGCTGGGCTGCCAGAGAATGTGACCTGAAATATAGAAGAAATTAGCACATGCATTCTAGATTGTTCCAGTGGGATGTGGAGTCTACTTGAAGTTTGTTAAAGCAATGCCAAGGTGAGTTGTTTTCTCTCTCTCTCTCTCTCTCTCTCTCTCTCTCTCTCTCTCTCTCTCTCTCTTTCTTCTTATTTTCAGTGAATATGAGTTTTGTGGGCTGGAAAATTATTTTTCATCTCATAAGCCTAATACCATCAGTGCAGAACCGGCAGGAAGTTAAGATCATCCCTTCCTTCCCTCTCACTTTTTAAACTGCTTTATCATGATCCTGCCCCAGCAGGACCCTTTGCCCTCTGAGCAACCCAGAGAGCTGCCGGGCCCATGGAAGCAATGCTGCCTGCGCCTCTCTCAGGACTGCAGGGAAGGAACCACTCTCTTCCTCAGCCTCAGTTTATGGTCACTAGCCCATAAGACTTAGCATAGGGCTAAATTCAGCACATCTTGCAAACTTCTATGGGTGGGGGCTACTAGGACAAGTGGTTTGCGCCACAGAACAGATTCTTTTTATATTGGCAAAAACCATACACTTAGCAGTTATCTAGATTGAGGAAAAAATACCAGTAAATATGCTGCATAAAATAAAATTCAAAGTATAGAGCAGAGAGGAAATAAATCTGAGAATTTTCCTCCAGCCATTTTTGAACCAAGGTTTGCTTATGATGACCCTCTCACCTGTATTTTCTGCCCCAACCTGCTTTCTCTAGTGCAGACCCCTATTTCAACCCCTTCAATGGCTCCTTCTTTCCCTCAACACACCAGTCAGTGGGGGTTACAAACCCTGTGCGAGTCAGCCTCTTATCCACACCCCACTCAGGAACCACACATGGCAGATTTCTTTCCTGCTCTCTTGGACCTCTGGACCTTTGCACAAGCTCTTCCCTCTGCTAGGTGCCTTCTTCTCAGCCCTCCTGCCTGGCTCCTTCTGCAGCATCCTTTAGATACAGCTTAGGTGTCATCTTTTTTACGATGTTCTTGTCTACATGCTTAGTGAGGTGCTGGTGGATGCCTCACGGTAGTCCCTATGGTTCTATCTGAAGACTGATCTGGCTCCTCATCTTCTCCGCACTAGGATTAAACTCTAGATGACTTGGGAGCATGTGCATATGCAACTGCTGCACCATTTTACACAAGGGACTTGAGCAACCACGAATTTGGGGACCCTGATGGTGGAGTGGGGCAGAGGCGTTCCTGGAACCAACCCTCTACAGATGCCAAAGGATGCCTCTACTTCTCTAGCCCTGGTTAACAATCCAGTCCTGATCAGCAGTTGCAGGTTAAGCTCCTTACCAGACCTGTGCTCTGATCCTGGAAGGCGCCCAGGAAGGTGAAGCAACAGTGGCCACCCCCAACATACTCAAATTATCTCCTACACACACACACACACACACACACACACAGACTCACAACACACTATGGTAGCCTTCAACAAGGTGGGTTTGTGTCTTGAGCACGGGCAAGCATGCTGTTCTTTCTTGTCACTGGGCCTCTTAAACTCATCCAGTATGGCCAGGGGAGCCTCCTTGGTGCCCTGGATCATACTATTGTAATTCTATGGACCCCCTAGGACAGATGACCACTGCAGGCAGTCTCCATGGATCCTCCTTTCTATAGTGGGATCCACTTAACTCTCTCTGAAAAGGGTAAGAATAGGCTCTAAAAACCTGTCACGTGCCCTCTCCCCAACTCTTGCCACTATCTGGTGCTTGGTTTTCTAAGGTAGCCCCGTGGAAGGGTAAATGTGGAGATGCGTACCACACTAGATCCCCTTTATCTGTGGGGATACATTCTAGGGTGACCCAGTGGCTACCTGAAACCATGAAGAATACTGAACCCTATAAAATATACTATTTTTATATATAAAAAATGTAATTCCTTTTTCATCTTATCTAAACACTTATCCTGCACAGTGATGATAATGTTTGTAGTTGCAAGAGGAACAGCAAAACTAGCATGAACTTTATCCTCCTTGATATTTTATGGACAGAATATTTGTTCTTACTATTGACCCTAGCAAACTCAGCACACAATATTTTTTCTTTCCTTATTAAATCAAGAACTTTCTCTTTTTTACTTAAAGGCAGCACTTTATGGCTTCTCTTTGTCATGTCCAAATTCTGCCATCACTACTCTTGCCCTTTGGGACCATTATGAAGTAACATAAGAGATACTTGAACAAAGGCCCTGCAATACTTGTGCAGACAGTCTTATAACTGAAATAGCTACAAAGTGACTAAAGGGCAAGTAGTCTATACAGTGTGGATACACTAGACAAAGAGGTGTACTTGAGTCTCAGGCAGGATAGAGTAGGCTGTCAGAAGATCCCATCATGTTACTTAGAATGACACATGATTTAAAACTTAAGAATTGCTTATTTCTAGAACTTTCCACTTAATGTTTTCAGACCACAATTGACCACAAGTAACTGAGGCCACAAGGAGAGACATTGATAAAAAGGAGGGGGCCCTACTGTTTTCTTCTACCTGTTCCAACATGGCTTCTCTAAACATACCTTCCCAAGGCGGTCATGTCAGGAAAGGTTGGAAGGACAGTGTGATGTCTTCCCTGAAGGGTAGTACAACCAACTCAGTGGTGTCCCCTTTTGCAGGTAGATGCCCACAACTGGTAGTGCTTCAAGGTGTGTGTGAGGGGTGTGAACCAGAGACATAGTCTGTCACAGGTGCAGGCAGTAAGGGAGAGCATTGACCATAGACAATTGAAAAGCAGTGATAAAACCAAATATGGAGTGTGTGGTTCAATGCTTCCCTAGCATGTGGAAAGCCCTGGGTTCCATCCCTAGGTCTATAAAATGAAAGAGAAAAAACCTGCTTTTATTTTGTTTTGTTTTGTTTTCACTTATTTTTGGTTCTGGGGATTGAACTCAGAGGGCACTTTATCACTGAGCTACATCCCAGTCCTTTTTATTATTATATTTTTATTTCAAGACAGAGTCTTGCTAAGTTGCTTAAGGACCTCGATAAGTTGCTGAGGCTGGCCTTGAACTTGAGATCCACCTGCCTCTACCTCTGAGTTGCTGAGATGACAGAAGTGCTGCCTTTAACTATCACCACCAATAGTGGATTGTGCACAATGGCTGAGATAAAATATTCCTCTTTCACAAAATGGTTCTGGGGTCTAAAATTCTAATTTCTATAGTGATTTTTAAGCTAATAATATACATATGCTTCAGAGTTCCAAACTGTATTCTTTCTTCATTGCTGTGCATTGTTCTCTACACAGAACTCCCAATCATACCCTCACCTCACACAGTCTCACTGCAGCAGGAAAAGTCCAGAAAGGTCAGAATCCTTCCGGGTTTTCACCAAGGCAGTAATCTGTCCAACTCCTGGGGCCTTCACATATCTGTGTTTCAACAGTAGAGTTGAAGCAGACAGGAACACAATAGTGGTCAAGAGGAAAGACATGGAATTGAGTTACTTTCACTCTAGGTAACCACTTGGAGTTTTCATTTGCATTCAGAAATTTAGTAGTGAAATAGAGCATGAACTCCCAGCTATACTTTTTCTTTAACCTTTTTAAAGTAAAATTCACATGACATAAAATTACCCATTTTAAAGGGCACTCAGAGGCATTCGGTGCATTCTTGATGTTGTGCCACCATCACCTCTATTTGGTTCCAAAACATTTTCATTGTTCCGGGGGAGACTCTGTACCCTTTAAGCACTCCCTCCCTACTTCCCCTCTGTTTCCATTGGTAACTACAAATTTTAGTTCTTACATAAACATTTGACTAGTTTTTAAATAGAAATTACTCTTATTTTTCTTTCTTTCTTTCTTTCTTTTTTTTTTTTTTTTTTTTTTTTTGATAGAGTAGGGACTAAACCTAGGGTTCACCGAGTCACATGCCCAGCCCTTTTGATTTAGAGACAGGGTCTCACTGAGTTGCTTAGGGCCTCAATAAATAGCTGAGGCTGGCTTTGGACTTGCAATCCTCCTGCCTCAGTCTCCCCAGCTGCTGGGATTATAGGCTTGTGCCTTTGTGCCTGGTTTACTCTTATTATTCTTATTTGCTATGAACTGTAATATTATCATCCTGTATGGCAGCAGATAGATAGATTTTTTTTCCCTTTTTCAAAAATCACAGATATGTTATAAAAGTATAATCCATTCTCTTTATTTTTACTCCTTATTGGCATGACTCTACATACGAAGTTCAATTTAAAAGATCACTGAATGTTTCTTTTCTGATCATATCATTATTATCTGTGCTATTTTATGATTATTACTAAAGATAATTTTGTCATACAAATGAGGATTCACAGAAATGGGTCTATTCTGGGTATCAAATAAGCCAGGTACACACCAGCCACAGTCACTGAAACGAAGCTAAGTCCCTGTCTGCTCATCGGTGTGGGCTGTCCCTGCTCGGCAGCTGGCGTCCTTCACCTGCCTGCCCTGCCTGATTCCTGCCCTACGTTCATGTAAGGAAGAAGAACAGGAGAAGGCTCTTTCCCTCCGCCTCCTGGGTTCTCAAGATGGGGCCTTGCAAATAATACTAACACAAAAAGAGCCTAAACAAAAACAAACAAACAAGAGAAAAACAGTTTCTTGACATGTCAGCACACATACACACAGGAGAGACTCAGTGACCAGCAATTCCAGGGGCGAACTTGGGGCTTTTATAGCCTCTTAACAAAGCAATAAATTTGTAGGGAAGTGACCTGACAAAGGGAAAGGACTTCAGGCTTCTGGAGGTAGATACTTGGGAGAAACTCGTGGAAGGGAAGAGTTGTTTTAATGAGTTTGTTATATAGGTTTGTCTCCTTCTGTCTCTGGGATGATCAGAGTCTGGTGTTAGGAGTCCAAGCCAGCTTTTAGGCAAATCCTAGGGAAGAGGGGCAGAGAGTTTTTATGTGTTTGCTTCTTTCCTTCCTCCTTCCCTCCCTCCCCTCCTCCCTTCCTTCCACTTTTCCTTCCCTTCCTTCCTTCACTGGGGGTCAAACCCAGGGCCTCACACATGCTAGACAATCACTCTCCACTGAGCCACATCCGCAGCCCTTTATATTTTTATTTTGAAACAGGACATCACTTGATTGTCTAGGCTGGCCTCAAGAGCTGGGATTTCAGGCATTCACCGCCACACCTGGCTGCCTGCTGTTTCTCAATCATCTTCAGCTCAAAATAATCTTCATGCCAAAGTGGCGTATTTGGAGGTGGCATATTCTGACCTGCAGTAGCCATGGCTAGAGCTGGCTTCACTTAGTGGAGACTGATGGTCCTCTGGCTCCTTCATTTTCTCAAGGTACCTTGCTTCCCAGGGGAGCCCAGCATTTCCAGCTTCCACTCTCTCTCATTACAGAGAGTCTGACAGTTACCTCCCAGAAAACTGGCTGAAGCAGGTAAACTTAGCGTGCTGCCCAGGGGCACAGGCTGACCCTCAGCCCAGTGGGGCAGGCCCCAGCACACCCCAGCAAACCTCACACAGCTTCTTACTTCAAGCCCTCCGCAGTAGACAGGCGTGTCTGAAAATAAACAAACTGGGAAGTATTGCAAAATATTCTCTCTCAATAAGTTCCTGCCATGCCAGAGGCATGGGGACTTCCTGACTTATACTTTGAATAAATCCATTCGTAAGTTTATACCAGCAGCCCCCAGCCTTCACTACCGGAGATTTTTGAGTTAGTTATTCCTATTATGGGAAATTGGGGTTTTGTTTGCTTTTTGTTGTGTATGTGTGTTTGTGCCTCTGTGGGAGTGTGTGTGTGTGTGTGTGTGTGTGTGTGTGTGTGTGTGTTGTTTGGTTTTGAGCTATGGACTAAATCCAGGGCCTTGCACATCATACTAAGAATGTGCTCTACCTCTGAGCTATGCCCCAGCTCACATTTTTTTTTGATGTGTGTGTGTAAAGTTTAGGTGAATGTCTTATTATTAAAGGAAATGCTGAAATAATGTCACCCATTATCTACTCCAAAGTGCCCAAGAGATATGACAACCAAATTGGCTTAGAGGTTTTCGACTCTCTACATACAACCTCACAGTGGACCTTGCCACATGCAGAGGCAAATTCACCAAGAGGCTGATAAAGTTGAGCTTTGGGGCTCCTCACTTGCATAAGCTCCTTGGAACTCTCTGTACCTAATTTCATATTATTCATAATTTATATTCTTTTTCTTAAACAGATACAACAACTACTTTATCCCGCTGTGCTCACACAATAAAAAACAATTTCTTTGCCCAGATGTTGCTTCCTTCTTCACACAGCCACTCTCCAGCAGACACCAGCTAGTATCCTCTAATTTTACTCAATTCTGACTCTGTCTACATGGCAACGGCATCAGATTCCACAGGTTGAATGCTCAGTCCCACAGGACCGACCCTCATTTCAGATGCCAATCACAAGCCAACACTGACCAGCCAGTTACACATTGGGGTTCCCATGGTCCCTCCTTGGGTCTGGCTAATTGTTAGGGTGACACACAGAACTCAGCACACTTTACGTAGGTCACCTATTTATTACAAAGGAAATCAGAGGCTAAAGATGGCTACTAGGTGAAGCGATGCATAGGTCAAGGTGTGTGGGGAGGGGCCAGGAGCCCCCATGCCTTTTCCAGACACCTTCACCTGTTTTGCAATCCAGGCATTCATTTGAATTCTGCACTTCGGAGTTTTTAATATATTTTTTTTAATGAAAGTGTCATTATGTAGATATAATTGATTAAGTCATTGGCCGCTGGGGATCAGTTTGACTTTCAGCTCTTCTGCATTCCCTGGAGATCAGAAAGGGAGTGACCCTCTAACCATGACTTGCTTTTTCCAGTGAGGAGCCCCCATCCTGAGTCTCCCTGCGGCCCTCTAGCCACCAGTCATCTCATTCACATACAAAAAGACACTTGTCCCTAAGGAGATTCTAAGGATCTTAGGGTTTTAGCCAGAAACCAGTGTCCAAGACCAAATATATACTTCTTATTAATATCACAATATCACACCAGGGTTCCCCAAATTATTATTTTAATGCCAAGCTCCACAAATCCTGAATCGACCCCCAACTCCTACATATATCCCTTCAATGGACCTGTGTGAGGATTTTTTAAGGCATCTGGGTGAAATGCTGGGCCATCAGGTGTCCTATACTTTTTACCTCATTAGCTTGTGCCAGATCATTCTCCCACCTGTCTGCCACCAGTGTCAGGAAGATGCTCTTAGCCCTACACGCCTGCCTGCACTTGGCATTATCCAGCTTTCTAACTTCCCCAGGCGAAAAGCTATATAATAGCCTTATGGCAAGAAAGACAGCCTTAGAGTGGAAGGTGATCTGTCCTCATTGCTTTAATTTGCATTTCTTTGATTCCTAATTTGCAGTTTATTGCTTATTCTTGCTAGGTTTTACATTTCTTGTTTGTAAATTATCTGCTTGCATATTTTGCCCATTTTTCTTTTGGAATACTGTCTTTTCTTGTTGAGTGCCCAAAGTTCTTTGTATATTCTAATTATTGATCCTTTGTCACTTTCAGACGTCATAATCTGTTGCCTATTTCTGAAATTTAATTCAACTCTAGTGTCACTTTCTAACAGAAACCCTTAATTTTGATGTAATCAGAACTATCAACCTGCCTTCTAGTTTGTACTTTTAAAAATCTCCTTTAAGAATTTTTTTATTCATCCCAGGTTATAACTCTTTTCTTCTATTAACTTTATAATTTTATCTTTTGTGGTTAGCTTTCTAATCTGTTGGAAATATCTTTTGTATTTGTTTAGGTAGAGATTCAACTTTATTTTCCTTCATCTTTTCTTTCCCTGCCTCTTTTCCCACTATCATTCCCTAAGCAACCCATTCACCCCCCCCCCATTAAACTGTTGGTACCTCAGTTTACTAGGGGGTGAATGGGTTGTTTAGAGAATGATAGTGGGAAAATCAACTGAGAAAATCAACTTATAAAGTTTGTTTTAGTTCACAGTTTTAGAGATATAAGTCCATGGTCACTTGGTTATTATTTTGGGGCCTGTGGCAGCACAGTACATCCTGGTAGGAGTAAGTGGCAGAGGAGACTTAACTTTGTGGTGGACAGAAAGCAGAAAGAGAAAGGGGCAGGGTCCCAGCATTCCCTTCAAGGACACACTCCCAGTGACCTAACTTCCTCCCACTAGATTCTACCCTTAACCTTGGAATCTCAATAATGCAACTGGCTAGTAATCCAAGCCTTCAATACATAGGCTTTGAGGGGAGCATTATAGATCCAAATTGGAGCAAAAGGTAAACAGAGTCCACCTGTGAACTCTATATTCCATATCTCTGCCACATGAAAAACAACTTTGGCCAGGTATGATGGTGCATACTTACAATCCCAGCTACTCAAGAGGCTGAGGCAGGAGGATTGCAAGTTTGGGAACAGTCTGGGCAACTTAGACCCCTTCTCAAAATAAAAATTTTTTTAAAAGGTTGAGGATGTAGCTCAGTGGTAGAGCTCTCTCCTAGCATGCACAAGGCCCTGGGTTCAATGACTAGTACTGCAACAAACAAACAAAAGTCAGACACTTTGTAAGGTGTCTCAGCATCTGAGAAGCAGTAGCCCTCTTTTTGCTCTACCATTTCAAGATTGATTTAGCTACTGGTGAAACTTATTTTTCCCTATACATTTTAGAATAAGCATATCAAGTTTCTCCCCCCTCAAATTTACGTGTGTGTGTGTGTGTGTGTGTGTGTGTGTGTGTGTGTAGTTACTAGGGATTGAACTCAGGGGCATACGACCACTGAGCCACATTTCCAGCCCTATTTTGTAGTTTATTTAGAGACAGGGTTTCACTGAGTTGCTTAGGGCCTTACTAAATTGCTGAGGCCAGCTTTAAACTTGCAATTCTCATGCCTCAGCTTCCTGAGCCATTGGTATTGCAGGAGTGCACCACTACGCCCAACCTACAGCTATATTTTTTATTGGAATTGTACTAAATTTATAAATTAATTTGAGGATATTTGACATCTTTCTATTTTAAGTAACAGAATCCAAGACCTGGTACATCTGAGAAGAGAGAATTATAAAAGATTGACATTAAAGAAGGTCTTTGAGAGGGTCTCAAACCCTGTCCTTGCCATCTACTCTACATTATTTATTGGGGCAATAAAAACCCATATTCTTCAAGAGAACTAGGCTCAGTGAGAATGATGGTTCCCCTCCCTGGGAGCTAGCCAGGGCCTCTGCAAGCAGATCTGAGAAGCCCTCTTCTGAAAAGGCACCAACAAGGGCAGAGCAAGGGGCCCAGGATGTGGCCAGCTCAGGGGACCCCCACACCTCACTCCCCAAAAGGGGGAGCAGAAAGCAGCTAAGCACTGCAGGCTTCAGGGCCAAAGAGACTGGGAACAAAAAAATGAGAGCATGTGGGCCTGGTGACTAGAGGCCATGGTGAGATTTGGAGCATGAATGGTAGATGCCAACACATGACTAAAAGGAAGACATGCCAAGTTTCGGGTGAGTCGATGCCAAAGGAAGGCAGAGGATAGTGGTGAGCCAGAAACCCTCTCACCAATGCCTGAGTGCTCTTGTGCCCTTTCTCTGCACAGAGACTGCAACGGCCTCCAGGGAAAAGATGACCCAGGGAGAGGGGAAAAAGCTAGACACTGATAATTTATTCAGAGGTGTTTAAAAGGTAAAGCAAAAGTTATCATGAATTCCTAAGTTCCATTTGATGGAAATAGTTGCATTTTATTTTACCCTTGAGATATCAAACTATGGTAGTTAGATAAATTATATGTCCACCATGTAACTTTTAGTCTCTGCAGACTGCATTTCAGCATTAGAAAAACAATCTGTTAAGCAGGGGCTTGGAGAATTAAACAAAGAAATGTAACATAACTACAGTCGGGCAGGTAAAGAAATTGAGACATAAAGAGAACAAAAGCTCTGCTTCCCGAGAAAATTAATCAATGGTAGACAATCGTAGCCTATGGTATCATCTCCAGACCTTTTGTTCTGAATGTCAATGAACACTTTGAGAGGATTCTGGAATAATCCCTGACACTACAGCACCGCTCAGAGATTGTGGAATCTTTCACTGTGGAACCTTTCACTGAGGCCTCCTGTTTCCTGGGTGATATCACTGCCAACAGGGGCACCGTCCAGCACCTGGAGGGCTGGTTGGGATCCTGCGCTGCTTTGTGACATTCTATTTCAGAGAAAATGTACAGCCCCTGGAATGGTAAGGCATACTGTGGCCGGTCTGGGAAGACCCTTTGTTCTATGGGAAGAGAGGAGTGTGGCTTTTAAATATCCCTCCGTATTTGCAGATGTAAACATCAACATGTGCCTGTAGTCTCAGTAACTCAGGAGACTGAGGCAGGAGGATTGCTTGACTGAGCACAGGAGTTCAAGGTCAGCCTGGGCAACATAGTGAAACCTCATCTCAAAAAAAAAAAAAAAAGAAGAAGAAGAAAAAAAAAAAAAAAAGAAAGAAAAAAGTCCTCTAAGGAAAGGCAGTTTCTTCTGCCAAGAAGATCCACTCCATTCTAGTCCTGGAACCAAAGGATCTCTGAGTGTTTTCTGCGTATAATCCTCCTGGTAAGGCCAGCGTAAGTAGACAACAAGTCCCCTCACTCCTGCCCCTTAGCAGTTCTAAGGGAGCCTGGAGAAAGTCTTCTTCTTTAAAGAGGGTCTGATCTCAAAATCTTTGAGTATCTGCTGGTGCTCCTGCAGTACTTGCCAAGGGAACTCTGTCCTGCCATGGTCTCTGATTGTTGCGTCCAGGCAGGTGTCTCCTCCCAAATTACTCTTCTCCAAATCTGACGGCTGTCCATCAGCCTCTTGTACATGTGCTTCCACCAGAGGCTTGGACACTTTGACTGTGTTGCCCTCACCCTAGAAGGTGCTTGTCCATAGCCAGCTCCTTCTGCCCATGCCCTTGTTGCTCTGGTGCCATGGGAGACATGAAGTTATAGGGGACTCACAGAATTTACCCTAGGAAGGAAGACCCAAGTCTTTCCCACCCTAGAAGCCCCCACACTGATCCAAGGCACTTATTTATTCTATACCTGGTTTCCTCAGCACTCAGGTGTGTCAGGAAACAGCAACCCCAGATCTATATCCATGCTTTCATCCTCTGCTTGGGTACAGCCTACAAGCTAAAAAGGAATAATAATAATAATAATAATAAATGAAAACTATAAAGAATTCATATTTCTGTACCCCTGAATCAAGTTTTACTAGAACACAGCTATACTTAATTCATTTACATCTTGTCCCTGACTGCTTCTGTGCTACTATGGCACAGATAAATGGTTTCAACAAGGACATAAGGACCACATATCCTAAAATGTTTTCTGTCCAGCCCTTGATAGTGAAAATTTGCTGACCAATCCCTGATTCAAGCTGACCTCTCTCTGTCATGATGGCTGTGTTTAGGGGAAGCTACTGCTGCTCTCAGAATGGTGGGGGAACAGATGGAACAACTTCTGCCACTAGCCTGATAGCCACCAGAATTGGGCCATTGGCTTCCATCATTGATCCAACTCTGTCTCCTGAGAGCTTCTCTTTCCCTTAGTCTGAAACTCTTCTCTCCTCTATTACCTCTTGCTTAGAGTTACAATCTTTTGCAGTTGGGACCTATTGTGATCTATTAAGGCCCCAACTCTTACAGGCTTGGTTCTAAGCATTCTACTAAGTATTTTTTCTTGGCATTTCCCTGTTGAAATTTCCAAGAAAGAAATGGGGATTAACACAGCTGTGTGTGTGTGTGTGTGTGTGTGTGTGTGTGTGTGTGTACATGATCATGTGCATGCCTGGTTATGTTACTGAACAACCTACTGATTGGCTGCCTTTTGGTTAGGTGTCTACCCTGAACCAATCTTCTCTAGGAGCAGGGTCATACAGAGCAAAGCACCACCACTTAAAGCTGCTCCTGGGATTTCCCCTCGCAGGACTAGTGGGAATGACAGGTAATGTGGATACTATGGAAGAGATATAAAAATTGAACCCTACTGGGCTGGGGTTGTGGCTCAGTGGTAGAGCACTTGCCTAACATGCATGAGGCACTGGGTTCGATCCTTAGCATCACATAAAAATGAATAAAATAAAGGTATTGTGTCCATCTACAACTAAAAAAAATTTTTTTAAATTAACCCTACGCTACTATAGCACTATAAGCCAAATTCACTAAGAAAACTTGGAAGCACAGATGGCAGAGAAAGAAAAGTATCCATAACCAGATAGCATTGGAGTTAAGGGAACCTCTTGTCATCAGGGCTGGCTCTTCAGGGGTAGCCAAGAGGTCAATATCCATAGGAATTAATACAGTGAGGCTGTATTGTAACCAAAGGGTTTCATGGCAGCCAACCAGACAGGAAGGCATTGTTCCAGATGATGGGTCCACTAAGAGCCAGTGAATGATGTACCATGCCTGGGGTAGATTCCAGTCCTATGAAGAAGAACAATTAGAGCTAGGCAGGATCTCCAAGTTGTCTGAAGTTCAGAGACAATCACCAATCCCAGTGGGGTGCAAGCAGACAACCAAGATAAAAGCTCAGTCTTACAGAATATGTATGGGGGGGGTATCTTGGGTGTGTTTGTGTGTGTGAGTGTGTGTGTGTGTGTGTGTGTGTGTAGGAAAACATTCATACATCTCTGGGGATATTTATTAAGCACAATAACACTAAGGATCAGTGGATCAATAGTGGTACAAATAACTTGAGAACACCGCCTACAACATGGCTATGTTCCAGGCAAGTACAGGGTGGGTCAGTAGTACAGGGCATCCATCTAAGGCTGAGAGGCTAGAGAAGGCAGGAACACAGAGGGATGAGTGAGGACTTGGAGAATTCAGCACAGGTGACTCTTTAGCTCACCTTGACATAAGTATTTAGCAGGAACAAAGGGAGGAAGGTAAGAAAACTTGGTTTGGGAGGAAAACCAAAATGTTCTAGGCTCATCTGACATCATCCCCCTTGAGTCTGAATTACCTGCATAGATAAAGAGATTGTAAGGAAACCCAGAAGGTAAATGATTCCCATATGCAGACCACAGTGATATACCTGGGGAAGCCATCTAGGTAATCTCCCCTGAGGGTTGGTAAGAACATGCAAAGAGGAAACCCTGGGACCAAGCCACTCTTTCCTTCATTTTCAAAGAGTAAACCCTCACGGGTCTTTTAAATTTCTCTTTAAGTTTGCTTCCATTTGTTCACTATGAAAATTTTATTTAGGTGATCTCCTCAACTGTTATAACTATCTTTATTTGTTGGTCAACAGCAGAAACTTAGCAAAATGGCTTCTCATTGGTAAAATTGATGATCTGTTAATTTACATAAAGAATGCTAAAAATGGCCAGGTGTGGTGGCACACACCTGTAATCCTAGCGGCTCAGAAGGGGCTAAGGCAAGAGAATCAAGGTTTCAAAGCCAACCTCAGCAACTTAGTAAGACCCTGTCTCTAAATAAAATATAAAAAGGGCCAGGGATGTGGCTCTGTGGTTAAGCACCCCTGAGTTCAATCTCCAGTACCTAAAAACAAAGAATGCTAAAAATGGATTTTTACAGTTGAATCTAATGGTGCTCAAGATCACTTAATTGGCTAAAACACCAAGGACACTCTTCACTCTAATATAAGCTGGGTGTAAGATTCCAGGCATCCTTTAGTCCTTTAGTCATTGTCTCTTAGAATGATGTCAGAAGTGTGATTCTAAACTTATCTTGGGCTCAGACAGAAATCTAGACAATTTTGCTTACCTGGTACTAATTAACATCTGGTCTCTAGAATATTGTTCTGTCATTGAAGAGAAACTTTCATGTGAAGAATGGACAGAACAGATAGAGGGTCAGAGAGCTGGAACTTCACAAATGCTTTTGGATCTTCTTACTATTAAATATGTATGTGTGACAGCCTTTGGACTGAGACCTACTTTCATTATAACATAATAGTAAGAAGGGTTATGGGGCGATGGGATCCATCAGATCCCACCACATCTTGGCCAGGAATGACAACCACAATGATGCAGAAGTGGAATATTCTATCTATCAAGGCTGAGTGGCATTAATCCACTTGTCCATTTGACAATTATTGCTTACATAATTTTTGCTTGCCAGGTGTGTACTTGGTACTGAAGGATGGTGTTACCTGAAGGCAGACACAATCCCCTCATTTAAAAAGCTTCCAGTCCAGGAGGTAAATGGCCAAGCAAATCCTAACAATCAGTGGTGAATATATGGCAAGGGAATAGAGAGAAGTGGGTGCAAAGGGCAGAGTATGCAGGAGTGGGGAGGCTGATACAATTCCTTGTTTGGGCTGGAAAAATTCAAGTGCTAGAATTTATCCTACAGGCCACTGGACAAATGTCTGAGGTTCACTGCTGTAACCTGACTCTATTATGGAATTTGCAGCTCAAGGATATCTTTTTTTGTTTTTTAAGATGGAAAGCAGGCTTTTATTTTATTTGCTTATTTTTATATGTGGCGCTAAGGATGGAACCCAGTGCCTCACACATGCTAGGCAAGCACTCTGCCACTGAGTCACAGCCCCAGCCCTCAAGGACATCTTTGAGGTCCCATGGACATCCTTTTTCCATCAGTTTGAGGCCACGTGGACACCTGGTCCCCTCCTATTTTTATCACAGAGGGCAATGAGGTTGAAATCCGCATGATGCAGTTGGCAGATTTCATCCCCAGAGACAGAAGCATGAAGAGGCTCAGAGACTGGCCCAAGGGCATTTATTGAGTCAACAGTAGAACTGGGAACAGAACCCAGTCACCTGACTCCGGGGCCAGCTCCCCTTCCCTTGACACATCACCTAAGGGAGAAAATAATCTTCTGAAGTATCAAATAGCTGTGGTCTTTTGATGAGTGAGCAAGCCAACGAACGAACAATGAGAAGAGTGGGTATTGAATTTCCCTTGACATCACCTCTTCAGAAAATGCAGTGGTAGATGCAAGAAGAAGGTAACTTATGTTATAATGAAAGCAAAAATATTTTTAAAAAAGCCTCAGATGGCTAATAAGCAGGAGGCCCAGCTATGAGTGTCATCATAAAGGAAAGCAGAAAAAAAGAATCACACGTATAACATCCCAGAGTTCTCAGCCAGGCAAGATGACTGTTCACGAGTCACACCTTTCATGCAGCTGGGTGAGTGTCCTTTCTCACGCTCTTAGTTATGGAGGGACATGAGAGAGGCATGTTTTCGGCACGGATCGTTTAGAGGATGTCCTCTTGAGATTTTGGACACATGTTAGATGAAATCACCGTTGTTAGATGAACTCTTGTCGAGATGAGAGAAAATAGTATATGCCATTGGAAAGAAGATCTATGATTCACTTCTCTTTGTGATCCCGTCACTTATACGGATCCAGGAAAAGCCTAGCCTGAGGACTGGGACCGCACTGATCCTTTGATAAACCCAAAGGACCATGTGTTGAAGGCATAGTCCCCAAGGTGCAGCTATTGGGAAGCGCCATGACTTTTAGGAGACGGAATCTTATAAGTGGGAGATCATTAGGTCATTAGGGTTGTGCCCTCAAAGAGGATTGTGGAATCCCAGCCTCTTCTTCTTTCTCTTTTGCTTCTGGGGGACATGAGGTGAACAATTTGCTTCTCCATGCCCTCCCTGACATTGCCATCCAGCATCCCCACCAAAGGCCTAAATTAAAAGCAGTGAATTTGCTCCATCATAACCTGAAACCTCTAAAATCATGAACCAAAATAAACCTCTTTCTCTTTATAAGTTGATCATCTCGTGTGTTTTGTTATAGTGACAGAAAAGTGACTAACACACTCCTCCAATCAAACATATGTAAGAATGATGAAGGAATGGGCTTTTAAATTTTAGATTATAAATCCTAAAAGGAATGAAATTGCTTACAGAATTCCATGTTTGTTTTCTTTTAGGAGGAGTTCCTGTGAGTTTCTTAGAGATTGTGGCTTCCTTGGCCTTGGAGAGAAACAATATAGTTTTCCTTTTACATAGTTGTGCACTACACCAAAATAGTGTCACATCTGTGGCTCAGCCCTTCTTTGCCCCAGTGAACACCTAAGATTAGGTTTCTCCATTCTTCCTTTAACAAAACAAAACAAAAATAATAATAATGAGATTTTGTGATGTTACCTTTATGGGTTGATTTGACTGAAGTAAGGGATGCCCAGCTATCTGGTAAACATTGTGTGTCTGTTGATGGTGTTTCCGAAAGAGATTAGCATTTGAATGTGTACCCTGAGAAAAGAATATGATCAGCACCAAAGTGGGTGGGCATTATCTAGCCCTCTGAGGGACAAAATGGCACAAAAAGATGGAAGAAGGGTGAATTTGCTCTGTTTGAGTTGGGGCATCCATCTTTTCCTGTCCTTAGACATCAGTCCTCTTGAATTTTCTGGCCTTCATACTCAGACTGGGACTTGTACCACTGACTTTCCTGTTCTCTGGCTTGTGTATAGCAGATTGTGGGACTTCTTGCCCTCCTCACCTTGTGAATCAACCTCTAATAAATATTTCTATAAACTGCATATATTCTATTGGTTCTGTTTCTCTAAGGAATCCAGACTACATCTGCTTCCTTAATATCTTTCTGTTTAAAGGACAAGAGAGGTCAGAGAGGAAAAGATTTTCCTTTGACCGTTTAGTCCATTTGTACTGTATGCTGAAACATTTCTATGGGTGTGATTTTGTAAGTGCAACCAAACACCATCTATCAGTGTCATCAAATATTTAGCATCCAGGCCCCGGGGCAATGTGCGGAAAGAAAGCTCAGATCTGGTGTGTTCCTTTCCCTTCCCTCATGAGGAGATACCCAATAGATGGAAGGAGGGAAGGCAACATTCCTGAAGCTGGTAAATTTTCCCTGATTTTCCAAAGCTCTGTAATATGGAGACACGTATCTCTAGACCAAACTACTGTAGAAGAAGAAAACCCTATTCATAGGAAAAACATCCCACTTATCAGGACAAATCCTTTGAGGTTTTTCTAGGTCAATTTCATGAAAGAACTGGAAGCTAGTTTACAGTTAAGAAAAGCTCAGTGGGAATCTCATTCCTGAGCTCTAGAACCTGCACCCAATGCCTACCCAGACACCATGTCATTAGAGGGGTTCTCGGAACCCACCCCTCCAACCTGCTCCGTTACCCTGGTGGAGTTCCCAGCATCGCTCACTGGATGGTGCACAGACTCTTCATGGGGGCCCCACCCCCTCATTGTCCTCCATCTATTTCCTACACATGGAGATGGGGATCTTTCCAAAATGCAGATCAGATCCTGTCACTTTCCTGCTTACGGTCCTTCAATGGCTCCCGACAGGCAATAAAGATCAAACAAGGCTTATAAAGAACTTCTTTGTCTGGACTGGTCTCTCTCTTCAGATTCTTGACTTGCCACTCCTATGCCCTCCTACTTCATCCTTGAGCGATGAGAACTCTGAGTCCCAGATGAACCGGCCCTGCAGTCTCTCCTGTGGCCTTTGTACTCTTTCTCCTCCTCACCGGACGGCTGCTAGGCTTTCAGATCCCAGCTTTGAAACCCCGTCTTGACATAACACATATGCTCCAGTAGCACAGCCTGAGTCCCATTTCAAAGCTCTTGCCTCACTTGAGAATGCAAATTCCTATTTATCTATTTGGCTGTGTTCGCTAGTAAAATGTATTCATCTGTGTGACATTTTAGAAAAGCCAAAATATGGTGACACAGATCACATCAATTGTTACCAGTGACTGGGGAAGGGGTAGGAAGTTAATGCAAAGTGGCCCAAGAAAACTTCTCAGGGTGATGGAAATGTTCTATTTCTTGATTATGGTGATGGCCTACCAGTGCTTTTGTCAAAACACACCAAACTGTTCACTTAAAATGGGAAAATTTTGGCCAGGTGCAGTGGTGCACGCCTGTAATCCCAGCAGTTTACACCTGTAATCCCAGCGGTTTGGGAGGCCGAGGCAGGAGGATCAGGAGTTCAAAGCCAGCTTCAGCAACAGTGAGGCGCTGAGCAACTCAGTGAGACCCTGTCTCTAAATAAAATACAAAATAGGGTTGGGATATAGGTCAGAGGTTGAGTGCCCCCAGTTCAATCCCCAGTACTCCCCCCCAAAAAAATGGGCAAATTTTATTGTGTATAAAATATACTTCCATAAGTGTGGTTTTAAGAAAAATTAATGTATGCTCCCTGAGGGTAGCTTTAGACTTAGAACAAGTGCCAGAACCATAGTAAGTGCCTATAGTGAGTAATTGTTAAATGAATGAATATTATTTCCTTTCCCCGATTACTTTGCACAGTTACCATAAAATTGTGTGTGTGTGTGTGTGTGTGTGTGCGCATTATAGCCTGCCTTAGCTATGAATGAGATTTAAGTTGTGTTTTGTTTTCAGTGCAATATGCAAACCCAAGACCTGTGCACATGTTATGGTAGAAATGTTTTCGGGACAAATTCAGGAAAAGGTGAAGGCACGGAGTTGAGTTAAGACAGCAGTTCTACCTGACCTAGGCAAGGAGAGGGTGAAATGCTTCAGGGGATGGCCAGTGGCAGTTCTGAGGACTGCTGCCCTCCAGTTTCCTCTCTGGAGCCTCAGGCTGCTCTGGGCTGTGCATGCAGCCCGTCCTGAAAGCACAGACAATCCCCTTTCCTGTTCCCTAGCTGTATTCTCCATCCTCATTCCCAAGCACCAGGCAGCTTGGGAAAAGCAGAACAGGAGCTCCTGCCCAGACCATCACGTCAACGCCTGGACACTGACGCCGAGAAACTAACTGGAAACAAGAACTACCCCGGCCTCAGACATCTGTGACAGAGGCACAGGTTGTGCTCGCTTAAGGAACACTGACCTAGACCCAGGGTTAATTCTCCATCGGGTCTTCAAGATTAGGAGTGCTTTCTGTTTATGGAAACCAGCACGGACAATCTCTACTAAAAACAAAAGAAAATTTTGAATTGGGAAGGATCAGCTTACTCTTTACTTAATTTTCAGATAAGGAACACTAGGTGAGAAAGGAGGAGAGACTTGGCTGGACTAGGACTGGAACCTCGTTTCTGTGCCTGAGGGTCAGCTGCCAGCTTCCCGTGCCACTTGGTTTGTGTTCAAACCCTGCTTTGGGGGCACTATTGGGACAAATTGTCCTAATTTGCTTCATTGATTTTAGAAAATCTTGTTGAATCAAAATAACAAATCTCAGAATTCAATTTTCTCTCAGATGAAAAGAGCAAAAAAAAAAAAAAAATCAAATGGACCCCTTAAGATCACACAACTCATGTGGGTCTCCCCCCTAACTGATCACCTCCCTCCAGAGGGGACTGTTTCTCTCCCACTTGTCCAAGTGCACATAAAACTCATTCATTTCTCTCTGTGTTGCTTGACTCCACCACTTTTCCTCTCGCACACCTGGTGGAAACTGTTGAACAAATAAACAATCTCATTTGTAGGTAGGTGGCTTGGAATCCAGAGTACATTTTCCAAAGGAAACAACGTCACCAGAGGCTTTGGGTTTCCTGGGCCAGCCCACAAAGCCCAGTTGATCTGTCACACCACTGAAAAGCTATATATTTACAATACAAAGTAAAAGGAAAAAGAAGTGTAGTTACCATGCAGGTCACCAAATCAACAAAACAAAACCTGAACAAGAAATGCTTGCCCAGGTCAAACTTCAACCCTACTGCCCAGCTCTGCTCAGAAAATGAAAAGGGGCTCTCTCGCTCTCTCTTTCTTAAATGAGTGATCACGCCTTGAAATTAGTGACTTCCTCTACTAACAGCTGAATCTCTCTCTGACAGCTGCTCAGATCAGCCAGGCATGCATTACTTTCATCTTTAATAAACAGGCTCTCTGAAGTCAGTGGCTGGTCTCCATGACAACCAGATCACGTTTTTCCACTGATGTTGAGGCAGAAAGGAGGAAGGAATAGATGATTTTTTTTTTTTAACTGAGGGGTGAAGGCAGAGAAAGACACATATAGGGTACAAGGAACTGTACTCCATTTCTTAGTGGGCCCCAGGCTACTTCCCAGTAAGAATACAGAGTGGTTATTTATACCTTTTAATACACATGGAGGAAGAGGAGTGTCGATCAGAGGTATAAGAAAGAAAAGAAAGAGATGGCTTAGGGAGCATAGTACACACCAAGGCCCACAGTGTCTAGGAGCTTCGTGCCATTGGATCCAACTGCATTGTCAACTGATGTGTGTGCCTGGCCCTGTGCTACCTGCTGCAGAGGTTATTTATAGTAAGGAATACAAACAAAAGAGAGGTAATGGCAAATATCATGGGAAGGCCATGGCAGGCCTCCAAAAGGAAGTAGAAACCCTGCCTCCCCCAGCTGGGAGCAGGTGCAGCTCACAGCTAGTCCCTTTCTCCCTCAAGTTCAACCACACTTACTTCTTGAGCATTGGCTGGGATATTACAACATTAATCTAGCAGCTGGTCACGCTGAATCAATAGTTTTTTGATAGTTCACTGATGCAGCATCCACCAGGCCTTTCACACCTGGAGACCCACAGAATTTTCACCTCTCTGGTGGGTCAACTTGGTTTGCATGATGGGATCTGATTCACTTTCCTGTTCTAGGCTAAGGCCCCAGACACCCTGCCTTACTCTTGCCCATGGCTTTCCTCAGGGACCTCAATCATTGTTTTATATCCCTTGATGGTTCTTGCTCTAAAGGAACTGGTCATCCAGAGACATTCTGATAGGACTTCTCACTTAATTTCAGCTATTGTCCCCTGCACGAATCATGTGCTCCCAAACCCCAGCAAGAGGCTGGACAATCGATTAGAGCAAGAACTAAGCCTCAGTTTGTATGAACCTCTGAAACTAGCTTCTGGACACCTAGCTTAAGTTTGTGTGGGCCTATGGACTACTAGCACTTCCTCGTGTGACCATCCAAGGCCTGTCTGCCTCTCGGTACCAAATTCCTTATGCCCATACACAAAGATGCTGCCAAAATAGGAAACATTATTCCTGAGCCCAAGAGAGCTATCACAGAGGTAATATTTGAAATGACTCTTGACAGGTGGCCAGGATTTGGAAAAATGAAAGAGAGGACTTTTCTGTCAGAACCACAGCCCCTGACAAATGTCATAGGATGGTAGTGTAATTTCTTGATTCAAATCTCCTTTAGGTTATCTCGACTCCCTGTCCCCACTCAGCAGGTGGTGGTCTAGGCAGTCCTGGTTGAAGGAGTCAGCTCCTGCTGGGCCATCTGTTAGGCTGACAGGCACTCATTCCCAGCATCCTCCTGCAGTTGGGTTGTATAAATACAACCAATACCCTCGGAGAGTTCTTAAAGTGAAAAAAGATTAAAACTAAAATTTACCAAACACAGTCACTCATTATTTGCAAAATAGATGAGGCAGGAGGAGTAAGCAGGGACCAGTCATGAAAGGCTCTTATAGGTCACATTAAGGACTTTTAAAGAGATAATGTTGATCTATAAAACAATTTTAAGCTGGGAAATAATGTGATCAGATGAGGCTTTAAGAAAACTACTATGCTATACTGTATAAATAAAGTACTATGCGGTTGTAGACACAGAGGAGGGAGGGAAGGGCTTGGAGACTAAAAGGAGCCAAGAATCCACTTCTCCTGCCCAGCTGTCCCTTGTAGGGTGCTATGATTTGAATGTGTTCATATTCTGGAAACTTCATCCCCAATGCAACTGTGATGGGAAATAGGACCCAATAAGAGAGGATCGACAGAGCCCTCATGGATGGGTTAATGCTGTTATCAAGGGAGGGAGTGTGTTAGTTATTTTGAGAGTGGGCTTGTTATAAAAGCATTCTTGCTGTTGACTCTCTTGACCTTCTGCCTTCTGCCATGGGATGACATATCAGTAAGATCCTTGAAAGATGCCAGCCCCACGCTCTTGGTCTTCCCTGTATCCAAGACCATTAGCCAAAGAAACTTCTAATGTTTGTAAGATTTTAGTCTTAGGTATTCTGTTATAGCAACACAAAACAAAGACTAATGTCAAGAAGACTCACAGCCTGCAGGCGTCAAGCGTGCAGGGGTGCCTGCTTCTAGGTCTCCTCCACTGGGCCATCTCTTGTTTTTGTTTTTGTTTTTTTAACTTTCTGTGGGCTTCCCCTACCATCTCTTTGTCCCCGTTTTGTCTTCTGTCTGGTTTTCCAGCTGTGAGTCCTTCCTACCCCGTGCTCCATACACCCTCCACCCTTGTTCTGCTGCTTGCTGGAGAAAGAACCCAGGGCCTGACACATGTTAAGCAAGTGCTCTGCCTCTGAGCTCCATCCCCAGCACTCCCATACCCCCTTTCTCAGGTGCTTTCCCACCTTCACCCCCCACTTCAGCATCATGCTCTTGACTTTCTGTTTCCTGCATTCTGCTTTGGTTAACAACAGGGAAGGAAAGCTTCCTGTTTTGCCCCAGGAAACTGCCCCCCATCCCACACCACCATTTTGGGGGGAAAGAAGTGGCCCCAGAAGACAAAAATAAGTACACTGGTTTTTCTATCATAGGAACAGAATACCAAAGACAACTGGCTGTTCCAGTGGGTTAGCAGAAATACCTACTGAGACTTTACCACTCACTTCCCAAACAGTGTATTATACTCTGGAAGTTTCTCTTAACCCTCTTTTGACCCGAAATACCTCCTCTGCTGAAGCCTGAAAGCTCAGTTATTAAGCCAGTCATTTGCTTGTGTTAATCATTACTTACTCCTAATGATCTTCCTTTGAACACAAAAAAGTTCTCCTGGAAGGAAAAACACATTGGCTTCCTAATGCCCTGAATGGAGGGGAAAAGTACAAAAGGCTTTCAAACTCTTCTCATGGGCTTGGGATATAAATCAAACTTTGAGTGCAGAATCAAGAAAATACATTTAAATTGTGGAAAGGATAATTTCCATATAATTACTTTCTCTCTTCTTCCTTTTTTTTTTTTCAGTGCTGGGGGCAATCCCAGGGCATGGTATATGTATGTTGGTCTCAGGTTCTGCCTCTGCCCTTGGAGCTGCATCCTAACCCCCTAGTTTATCTTCTGTATTTTCTATTGAACTATAAAATAGATGAAATAAAGTATGAAAGTTTTAAGTGCACAGCTTAATGCATATGTATACACTCCTGCAACTCTGGTAACCACCTAGATTGGATGTATTTCTAGCTCCCCAAAAATCTCTCTATACTTCTTCCTAGACTAAATTCCTTTGAAGACAACTGCTTTTCTGACTTCTATTACCATAGATTAACTTTGTTTATTCTCAAGTATGAATGGAGTCATGTGATGTCCTAGTTTCCTTGATTTATAATGTTTCTTATGAGATTCATACATGTTGTTACATATATCAATGACTTGTCCTTTTTTATCATTGCATAGTATTCTATTGCATGAATACACTATAATTTCTATATTATTTTTCTGTTGATAAACATTAGGCTGTTTCCAGTTTCTGAATATTTTGAATAAAGCTGCTATGAACTTTCTTAAATTTTTATTTTATTCATATACTTTTTATGTGGTGCTGAGGATGGAACCCAGTGCCTCACATGTGCTAGGCAAGCACTCTACCACTGAGCCACAACCCCAGGCCTCATGAACATTCTTTTGAGGGATAATATCCTAGGGATTGAATCCAGTGTCTTGCATATACCAGGCAAGTGCTGTACCACTAACATTCCCAGCCCTTTTAAAATTTTTTATTTTGAGACAGAGTCTCACTAAATTTCCCAGGTTGGCCTTGAACTTGCAATCCTCCTGCCTTGACCTCCCAAATAGCTGGGATACAGGTATGTGCTACCACACCAGTCTTGCTCTGAACATTCTTTATTGTTGTTGTTGGTCCTGGGGATTGAACCCAGAGGTGCTTAACCATTGAACCATGTCCCAGCTCCCTGCCTTTTTAAAAAATGTATTTTGAGATAGGGTTTCACTAAATTGCTTAGGACCTTGCTAAATTGCTGAGGCTGGCTTTGAACTTGCAATCTCCCTGCCTCAGCCTCCCGAGCCACTGGGACTACAGCATGTGCCACTATGCCCAGCTGAACATTCTTGTATGAGTTTTTGTGAACATGTGACTAGTTTTCTTAATCCCCCTACAGTGGGATTATTAGGTTATAGTTCATATAGAAATTTAATTTTATTAAAAATTGTCAGCTCATGATCACCCTCAAGAGTTGGAAGAGGTGGACTCTCACCTCAAGAGCTTCTAAGAGAGAGCAGGCATCTAAATTGACACCCCAGTAAAGCTGTATTTTTGGAAGGAGATAATTCCCTAAAAGAACTAAAATGCCATCAGGAAGGGAAATAGATGTTGAGTAGCCAAAGAATTGCCACATGTTCATTATGGCCCTGTTTCAACAGTATTAAGTTCATATAAACATGTTATTTAGCAAAAGAGGAGATGAAAGAAAACCAGTCAGAGCCTATAGGGTGAGCAAGCAAAGGGAATTTTTTTTTTTTTTTTTTTTTTTTGTGATACTGGGGATTGAACCTAGGAGCACTTAACCCAGCTTTTTCTGTATTTTATTTTGAGACAGGGTCTCACTGAATTGCTTAGTGCCTCACTTTTGCTGAGGCTGGCTTTGAACTCAAGATCCTCCTGCCTCAGCCTCCCAAGCCACTGGGATTACAGTTGTGCACCACTGCGCCTGGCAGCAAAGGGAATTTGACATGACAATAAAGCTCAGCTAATTTGTGAACCTGTTCTCAAATGGATTTGAACTGGACAAGATTGTTCAGTGGTAGAGATATTGCTTAGTATACATGATGACTGGATTTGTTCCCCACCATCACCAAAAAGAAGGGGGATGGGGAGGGGAAAGGGAAGAAGCAGAAGAAGAGAAAGGAGAAGGAAAAATGATCCCTGCAGTTACACCAGGATCTTCTTCAGGTGTGGGAAAACCTATTAGAGGGGGTCCTGGGTGTTGAGAGCCACAGCAGAAGGGGCCCCAGCAAACTTCCAGCTGCCAGCTGATGATTGGCTCACAGCGCCCCAGCAACTTCTAGCTGCCAACTGATTGGCTCCTCTGTGGTGATGCTCATTGGGCTGTTTCCCTGCCCTTTCAGACCACGGAGCTGCTCATTGGGGGACTTTTTTTGGCTCTGCCCCCATGACCCAGCCAATCAGCCTCAAGAGCAGGAGGAGTGGGGGAGGTTGAGAGGCTTGTGGGAAGCCAGTGGTGGCAGTTGGGCTCTGAAGGTTTTTCCTGAGGAGCTGTTTTGTTTGGCGTGTGTGGTTCTAAAAATAAAGTTCAGTTTCTTTTGACAAGTGGCTCCTGAATTGTGCCCAGACAGACTTCGGCACCTGGGTAAAAGTGGTAAAAAGATCACAACATAAATATTGCTTTCTTGTTCAGGCCCTTTGTCCCCTAGACTCTGTAAACACAATGCCTATGACCTCTAAGCTTCTCAAAGGGCTAAGGACACATTTGAGGCCTGGGGATGTTTAAATGCTTAATTCAGTCACTCTTCCGAGTCTTGGGTGACAGACCTGCCTTCAACTAACAGTTCCTTGAGACTCAAGTTCCATTTCGCATTCTCCAAATTATAAAGCCACCAGAAAAACTGAGGGCATAAGCTGGTGATACCAAAAGAGTAGGAACAAGTAATTACTTGATGTAACTTTATATCTAGGAAAAAATTATGAAAATTTGGGAAATTAGTTTGGGAAAATGTATGAGTTACCTGAAATGGGTCAGCCTGGATTTTTGGAGCATGCATTTTGTACAATGAAAAAAAAAAAAAAACTGGTCTAGGGGTTGTCTTTGACAACAACCTGACCTGGAGCAAGCCACAACCTTTATTCCTCTATTTCCTCCTCTGTTAAAATAAAGAAGGTTGATAAAATTAACATTGAAGTTGGGTCAATTCCTTGATCACAGAAATTCTCACATATAGTCTTAAATGAAGGAAGTAAAAAAAGAAATGACGTTAACTTTTCTGATACATCTTCCCTAATGCTCCAACGAAGACCAGACACACATGTAATAAAAATTATCTCGGTTCAAAAACCCATTCTCGGCCTCCAAGTTATACAGCCTGTGATTAGCGGAATCTACTTTGCCATAATTGAGCAGGGTAGTTCTGGAGGGAAAATTATACCAAATTTCACTAAATGTGCATTCATTTGAAACAAGAGTTTCCCTAGGTTAGCCAAACCACTGGGCCCGACATACCGTACTGATTACATAATGGGAGTGCCTTCAACAGCCTTCCATCTTAGGCGAATTGGCTTTCTAATCATCCATCTATGGCCCACTATAATTTATTTCTTTGTGGTAAGTGGCAAACATGTCTAAATTAGTTAAATTGCTTTAATATGTGGTAGCTTTTAAGGATCAAAAATTATGACTGCTCCTTCCAAGAAACTGTCAATACACAACATGTGTACTAAATCTCCATTTTCATCTCTTTGTTTCATTTCTGGTTCTTCCAAATGACTTCATTTTTGGTTGGTGGTGCTAAATCCACTTTTGAATTTTCCTAAATGATATTTTTGCTAATTCTCTGACCAAGTACTTTGCTTCAGTTAGCACCCACCACCAAGCAACACAGCTGGGGTCAATTACAAATAGCTGGATGGTGAGCTCTTCATCCTGTCCCGAGCAAGCTCAGTGACGTCCTTGATTAAAACCAAACCTCAGGAATAATACCCTGACCTCCTCTCATTCTCTGTCCTTCTCAGAGGAACGGTACCAGTCATGCTGCGGGTCCACGTGAATGTAACCTGAGCAGGTTGAAAATGTGCAAACACATTATTAGCAGCGTGTTTAAACAGCACCTTTCCCTTCGGTGTTCATAATCCTTTAAAGTTATGATATAATTACTCCTTGCGGCATCACTTGAAAATAGATGCAGCACAGCAAGAATTATATTTGTCAAGAAATGTGACAGTTAGGAATAAATAAAAATCACTTCGCATGTCTCACATAGCATTTTTACTTATTGGTAGGATCAATGTATCCCTTACTTCTTTCAAAAAGAATTTGAGGCAGCATACAAACTAATATAGATGGCATAACTCGAAATAGGAATAAACCCAAGATGGAAAGAAGGAAAACTTCTCCCAAACAATACAAGAAGCCTTCAAGAAAAAAAAAAATAGTGACAGGTTTGATTATACTGAAGTCTAAAAGTTCTAGACTCAAAGGCCAAGCAGCAGACCAAAAGATACAACATTAAAATCTATGACTTTATAAAATTGCTCCCAAATT
Source organism: Ictidomys tridecemlineatus (assembly GCF_052094955.1). Taxonomy (NCBI): domain Eukaryota; kingdom Metazoa; phylum Chordata; class Mammalia; order Rodentia; family Sciuridae; genus Ictidomys; species Ictidomys tridecemlineatus. The sequence goes on along the minus strand of NC_135484.1, from coordinate 56,259,646 downwards.
CATAAAAGACTAACCACTCAACTGTGTATTTTGTGCAAAGAACATGGCTAGACCAGAAGAAATATGAAGATAAAAATTTTGTAGGGAAAATGTATGACTCTAATTCCTACAGGAGGAGTTTCAAATCCAAACAATATCACAGTTTTCAACCAACCACCAACCAAGTAGCAAAAATAAAGATAAATTTTTTAAAAAAGCTATAACAAAGTGCCATATGAACATTTGGTTGCTGCATTTTTTTTCTAGTGCAAATAATGCTTTCATGAACATCCTGGTACTTATACTTTTTAATAACTAGACAACTATATTTTTGTAAGATAGGTTTCTAGAGGCAAGACTGAGGCAAAAGTTTTATGTATTTAAAAAATTTATAAGTACTGCCAACTTACACTCCTAAAACATTGTACTACATTATACCTACATCTGCAGAATATGAGCATGTCCATTGCCAGGTTTGATCCCTCTGAAAATTCATGTTGAAATTGAATCTCATTTGTCAGGGTAAAAACCATAATCTGACTATATGGTTAGACAAGGTCACAAGGGTGGGACCCTCCTGATTGGAATTGGTGACTTTAAAAGGAAGAGAGATGGGCATGCATGCTCTCTGTCTCTCACCATTTGATGCCCTGTGTCAGGTCTCTGGCAAGGTCATGACCATATGTGGCACCTTAACCTTGGACCAGAACTGTGAGCCAAAATAAACCTCCTTTCCTTATATCTTATCAAGTATGGGATATTGTTATTAGGCCAAAAAAAAAAAAAAACAAACAGACTAAGACCCTCACTTCCCCCTAAATAAGCAAGTATCATACCACCCAGCAATTTTACTCTCAGGCATTTATCCCAAAAAAAAACCAAAAACGTATGTTCACAAGAAAACTGTACATGAATGTTCATAGCACTTTTCTTATCATTGAAAACAATTCTGACATTCTTAAATGTTGAGTGGTTTAAAACCAACTGTGGTAACTTCATATCATAGAATACCATTTAGCAATAAAAAAAAAAAAGGTGATGCACACAACTAGGCTGAAAGCCCAAAAAGTTATGCTAAGTGAAAAAGATTTAAAATTTAAAAAAAACAGTTCTAAAAGGCTACAAACTGTAGGATTCCATTTATATAACAGTTCTTGAATACCCCAAAGTATACAAATGAATGGTTGTCAGGGGTAAGGGAAGAGGAAAGCAGTTGAGACTATGATGTATGTAGGATTTTTTTGTTTTGTTTTTGTTGGATCTTATGATACTGTGAACTTAGACTCAAGGCCTCAGGCATGCCAGCTGAGTGATCTGCCACCAAACTTCACCCCTAGCTCTGGTATGGTGTAGGCACACAAGGGATCCTCATGGTATGGAATTGCTCTATGTTTTGGCTGCTCCATATACAAACCTACATGTGTGATAAAAATTGCATAGAACTAAGCATACACCCAAATAAGCTCAAGTAAAACTGGGGGAGTCTGGAAAAGATTAGTGGATTATACCAATGTTCATACGCAGTGATAGGGTACTGTAGTTTTTGCAAGATGCTACCACTGAGGGAACTCGGATGAAAAACTACATGTGATCTTACTGTATCATTCCTTACAAATGACATGTGAATCTACTACCTCACAATAAAAAGTTTAATTTATAAAAGGCTCTATTTTATGGCAACTTGTGGATGATTACCTGCTTCAAGATGAAGCTAAATGTCTCCTTCCAGGCCACTGACTGCCAGAAACTCATTCAAGTAAATGCAAACTTTGAACTTTTTAAGAGAAGCATATGGCCACAGACGTTTCTGCTGATGTTATGGTTGGCTTATGTGGTCCAATTCAGTGGTGGGAATGACAAACAAGGTTTTCCCATGTAGCAGGGCATCTTGACCCATGGATAAGTTCACCTGATACTGAGTAAGGGGCATTCCTGTGATAGACCAAGGAGAAATAGAGAGAAAAGGTACAAATCTGTGCAGGGTTGCATTGTGGATACCAATCTGAGCATTCTCAATTTTGTTATTGTAACAAATGGAGAGAAAGGTATTCCTGGACCTATAAATACTACTGTGCCTAGTTGTCTAGGGATCAAAAGAGCTAGAAGAATCCACAAAATTCAATCTCTCTAAAGAAGATGATGCTCACCAATATGTTGCCAGAAAACCCTAAAATAAGGACAGTAAGAAACCTAGGACCAAAGCATAGAATATTCAGTGTCTTGTTGCTCCAGGTGTCCTGCTACACAGATGCTGGCACATTGCTCTGAAGAAACAGCGTACTAAAAATAAAATAATAATAATAAGGAAGAGGTTGCAGAATATGCTCAACTTTTGGTCAAGAGAATGAAGCAAGCCCAATAAAAATGCCAAGGACAGATTGCCAAGAGACACAGACTGTCCTCCCTGAGAGCTTCTACTTCCAAGTCCAATCAAAAGTGAGAATTTTTAAGACTAACAAATAAATAAGATCAGACTTCAAAACCAAATAAAGATATAAGGTAGATCCATATGATGTAACATGAACTTTTTAATACACTGTTAAGTGAGAAAAGCATGTCACAAAATCATAGGGACAGAATGATTCTATTTGCAATGAGCAAAGACACCTACCAGCTGGCATGTCTGGGTAAATAGAAAGTGCTGGTTACCTTGGAGAAGAAGAGAAGGGAGGCTTTGGTTTTGGCCTATATTCTTCTATATTGTTGCAGTGGTCTACAACTAACATGTTTTACTTTTGTGCTCTAAGTGTGTTTGTTTTTAAAAATATTTTTAGTTGTCGATGGGCACAATAACTGTGTTTTTTTAATGTAGTAATGAAGATTGAGCTCAGTATCTCACACATATTAGGCAAGTGTTCTACCACTGAGCCACAACCCCAGCCCACTTGGTTTGTTTTTAAAGGAGAGGTTCAATATGCCAATAATGGAAGCTGACCCATTGGTCTAAAGTCTGGGTCTCAAGCAAGCTGGACCAAGTACAGGCAAATTTCTTTGAAAACAACCAAGCAAAAAAAATCTCAAAGAGGAGCAAAGAGTGTAGAAGGCTAATGGGCCTGGAGTGGGATGGCAAGGAGAAGAACATTCTAGGAAGAGTTACGAGGAGAAATGCAGAGGCCTGGAAGTAAGAGGGAAGCTGGACAAGTATGCTTTGGGGGCTGACCAATGGTGATAAGAATAAAATGTCATTTTGGTTGTCCATTTGGGTTGAGGAAAAAGTGAGGGGGTTCTCCTTGGTCCTTCCTACAGGAATAGTCCTCAGGGAAGCAACATGGGGATTCTGCCCTGACTAAGTATGTCTCCTCACATGGTGCATTTGTACTTTCTGGGACAGGAGATCACACCAGTCTGGAGTCTCACTGAACCCCTTATTAGAAGAATTCAAGTCAAGACTATCTTCTGCTCTCTAGTCCCTATCCTGGAAGTGAACCCAAATGCCATTTCTAGTCTGTAGGGTGTCCTATAAAGCTCAGTATCTAACACCCTCCCCATTAAAGAGATGGTTATTTCCTTTTCCCCAGCACCCAGTCACCTTGATAAATGGTCACTGGTCCCTCCAGGCTTTGGGAAAGTTACAGAATCCTTTCTTCACAGAGCCCTGACTTGGTGAACTGGCTTAGATCTAGGAGCTGGAGAAGAGGCCCTGTGTCCCCACTGTGAAGATGCAAGTTGGATCTCTGTCCAGCAGAGCATGAATTTTTTCACCTGTATATATAAAGCAATATATAAAGTAATTTAGTAAGCTGCCCATTCATTTCAAGGAATCTGGAGATTAGTTAGCCATTGCTACAGGTCCCTGCATGTCAAACACTCTGATTCTTTTTCTATCCCCATGGCTTACTGAGGAAATTATATTTTCCTCATTGCTGGTGGTCCCAGTAAGACCAGGGAAACCCATTCCACTGCGCCATCACCACTGTCATCTCTGGCCTTCAAAGAGAGTCACCTCAGCTCTTTCAGGATCTTGGTGCTCCTCTTACTTGTTGAAATGCTCTTCAGGTTCTCCAGGGTGGGTGGGTAGGTGGTGGCTGAATGGACTGCAATAGATCCATTTTGCACATTCCCACTTCCCAGAGCTCCCAGGCGCATTCCTCTCCTATATCTGTGTTATTACTCAAAGTGGAGTCACAGACTGGCAGTATCCTGGTGTCACCTGAGAGCACATTAGAATCTCAGGCTCAAGAACTGCCAAATCAGATCTGCATCTGAACAAGATTCCCAGGTGATTTTTAAGGATGGAAATATGTGCTTCTGAGCTGCAGGCTCCCAAACTTTAATGTGCATCAGGTTTATTTGGAAAGCACAGGGTCCTGGGTCTCATCCCTAGAGTTTGGGCTTAGTCAAGGAGTGAGGTTTGACAAGAATTTACATTTCTAACAAATTCCCAGGCAGAGCTGATAACCCAAAAAGCCACCTTTGAGAAGCACTGTTTTACCATATGCCAGGAAAGTTAACAAAACTTCAACCTAAATAACCACAGGCCATCATTGTCTCCCAGCTTTGTTTAGTCAATCTGGCAGACTACAAACATAATCCCCTGGTGCCTGAGCCAATCCAGAATCCTAGATGATGTCGCATGTTTATAAATCAGCCTGATGGAGTCTAACATGTCCTCCTCCTTGGTCTAACACCCTTAGATTCTCCCCCTGCATATTCTTCAAGGTCATTCAGTGGATGGGCTATTTTATCCCAGAGCAGGTCTCATATATTCATTTCCACTTCTGGCCTATGTTGGGATCTAATTCTTGCTATAGGTCTGGAGGCAAAGCCAAGAGACAGAGTAGGTCTGAGAACAGGCACCAGTTCTTGAGGCAACTGCTCCAAAAAGAGTCGCTGAAAATGTTTTTTATTTTGCTTTTGTTTTTCCAAAAAAAAAAAAGTATTTAGGAGAATTTCGTTCCCAGCCTCAACATCCCACCAGGGTCTTTCATTAACATTGGAGATCTAGAAAGGTTAACTCTTTAATTGGCCCTGCAATTCTGCAACTCTTGAAAGGAGGCCTGTGGCTTTGCTTTTAATTGTAAAACACTGTAAATTGTTGAGAGACCCTCAAAGTTGCCATGGACACTGGACTCTACAGGGGTGTTCTTCAATATGCATTCATAGCTCTTAATACGTTTTTGCCCTTATATACTCTCTGCAGTTTGAATAAGCAGCTGGGTACCTCCTTAGTCTTTAAAATCACTATCTTTGACAGAGCAAGTGTCACAGACACTTGACCTCCCAATGTCTTAGCCTCTGTTTACTTCTTATCTTGTGCTGTAACAACTGATCATTTGAGTTAGTGTGATATTATTGTGCTCGCAGATTAAGTAGTGTCCATTTCCACCCTTCAAACCTCTCTAATTCCCTGAAAGGTTATCCTTTAGCTCTGCAAACATCATTGACTCAATCCCAGAATTTTGAGGCTCTATTTCCTGATGCAATTTTCTCAATTACCTAAGGTGCCAGCAAGAAACAGGCGGTATATGCAAACTAGGATAATTTAAAGAGGAAACTATTTACAGTGATGTAGATGGGGTATAGAGAAATTACCAGGCAGAGACGATAACCAGGAGCTAGGACAACAGAGCACTGCCACCTTCAACTTCAGGAGGATGTCATGTGGAGAAAGCCCCATAAAGGGGAACAATGGCCTTCAGTCTGGGGACTCAGACAGCCTGTGGCAACCACAGAGAGAGAAAGAGAGCTGGGGGGAATAAACCTTGTTCCAATCTCTAATCTCCCACCAAGGATTCCCAATGGCCAAACCCAGGAGGAAGCCAGAGGCAAGAAAGCTGGTGAACAGAGTAACCCATTTAGCCTCTTGGGTGGAGAATGGATCTGGAGGGGAATGTGCAAATCTCTTCAGCACAGTAAGAAAGGCCAGGAGTTAGTTCTAACCCAACTGAGTCCCAGGTACCCCCACGAAGCAGGTGCGTGGATGGTTAAGATTAGAGAAAAACTTGGGCGAATGTGAGCTCTCAGCAGAGAGGAAGCCATGAAAGTGAATGAGACGGTCTAAGCAAACAGAGTGAGAAAAGGTTGTCCTGGAGAATTCCACCATTTAAAGGTCAGGTAGAAGAGGAGATGCTGGCAAAGCGACAGAGAAAGGGCCAAGGATGAGACAGCAAACCCAGAAGAGTGTGGTGGCTTTGGTTCCAAGAAAAAAACACTTCTGCCCAAACAAGGGAAGTCACTTTTGTTGAAGTCTGCTGAGGGGTCACGGGATATGAAAACTGAGGAGTGCCATGAGATTTAGGGTCACTGGGTTTGGGAAGAGAGTGGAGGAAGTCAGCAGGAAGAGGCCAAAGAGCAAACGGGTGATGAATAAGGCAAACAAGGACTGTGCCCCTCTTCCAATCGGCAGAAGAAAAGAGAACTCTGGAAAGAAACTTTGGGGTCCAGGTATGGAAGATTTTACAATGAGAGTGATTAGAGCATGCTTAGATGCTGCTGGAAAGACCCCCAGAGAAACAGGTCAGAGTCAGAAGATATTAGGTAACATTCCTTCTCTGAGAAGCCTGCACCCATGGAATGGGGAAGAGATTTGACTTTGCAGGAAGAGAGCATCACTTCCATTTTGTCTGGAGGGGGAATAAAGCAAAGGATGGGCACAGGCAGCAGGAAATGAGGTAATTCCTGCCTTCGGGGGAATAAAAGGCATCTGCCAAGAGGGAGGGATGAGATCAGGTCAGAAGTGAAGAAAGTTTGAAATGGTCATTAGAGATGAAGGAATGGGGCCCAAGAGGACAGTGGGATTCCCTGGGTTGGACATGGTTTGAGGGTCAGTGGCAACAATAACCAGGAGAAGATGGCTATGCTGGGGATTTCTTTTTGGCCATACTGCCTAAGAGAAGACTTAAAAAAATGGAGTAAACCGGCCAGTAAGTTTAGGGTATCAACAAGATAGTGATTGACATAATGGACCACAGAATCTAAAGTGACTTCACATAGAAACAAAGATGGATTGGGTTAATGGATAAGGTAATGTAGCGTGGCCCAGGCACTAAGGGCTCAGTATGAGGAGGTACAGAACAGGTAGGCAAGCAGACTAGAATGACAGGGAGCTATAGTCAGAGTGGGAGATTGGATAGATGACAAAGTCCAGGGTGTGAGCAAGAAGTGGGTGCTGTATGAAAGAGATGAAGGAATGGAGAGACTAGAATTTTGCCTGGGTCATCCATGGGTACAGTGACTTCTCCCAGGAGGAAGATGAGACTGAGGTGTGAGAGCTAGGAGGCAATATTTTCTGAGAGGGAATGTCTAGGAGGCCAGGGAACAAGAACTCAGCACTTGAACTTCAGAGGAGTGTTTGGAGGCCGTATCAGGGAACGAGAACGTGACCTCTCCTTCTTCTTGATCTTGGGTAAATACGATATAGAAGAATTCTTAGGGCTGCAAGAGAAGCGATGCTCTCTGAGTGAAGACAAGCTTCAACTCAGGCAAGGAGATAGAGGTTCTCTGTGGAAGACAGGTACCAGAGGAGAGCTCATCAGGGTTGATATACCAAGGCACCCTGATGTGAACAGAGGCAGAAGAGTTGGCCAGGGATAAAGAGGGAAGGTGTCCACTGGAACATGTTTGGGTCACAGCTTGTGAAAAGAATTGCCATTAGAACAATTTCAAAATCAATGACTGTGTTCAGAAAGCAGGATTCCTGCTTTTCAAAGGCCTCTATGTACACCAACAATTGTCCTTCACTTTCTCTGGTGACCCTCTGTGTCTGTGCGTGGTCTGGCTGCAGAACAGTGCCTAACCAGCAGTATTTTCTCTACGCTCAGGGCTGTCCTGGGGCTTCTTTGGTTCCAGCTGTTGTTTGCTGAATCTGGCAAAATATTTATTTTGTCAGATTTGTCTCTTTATTTTCTAGTTTGCCAAACATGGGAGTTTTAAAAGACCCCCCCCCACACACACACACACACTCCCTCCCACCAGAGGATGGCTTTAAGCCAGCGCTCCTGGGATGGTTTTCTGTGTGTCTCTCATCTCATCATTTGACCTTGTGCTTAGTGTTGTTCTTCACTGATTTTCTCGGCATGGTTCTAACCCCTCTTCCCTTTGGCTGGGATATCCACCCTCTGTTGTGCCCATTCTAAGCATATCTGGAGCAACCAGTGTGGTTAGTAGACAGCTAGGGTGTCTCCAAGGTCCCCAGGCAGTGTAGTGACATCTGTTATTAATAAAAGAGAAGACATAGGACTAAACTTTCAAGACTTTTAGCTGTACCTTAGATAGTAAACAAATGCTTAGATAATCAACAAATTCAGAAGTCAGTGTGCAATAGTAAAACTGAACTTCCCAGTTTTCCTCTTACCTTCCCTGCAAATCTTCTTCCTTTCATCTTTCATGCTAACCTCATTTCTAATCCTTACACGACAGGCTGTGACTTCATATTGATGAATGGGCCATCAGTATTTATTTGCCATTGTTTTCTTTTTCCTATTTCCTGAGCAGCATACTCATGCCCCATAGTGGATCGGCCAACTTAGAATGCAGATCTAACTGAGTGCGGAAAGCACAATCAAAAAACTATTTTCTCTACACAACAGGTTGGCTTTGTTGTATAAAGTTATAGCGAGCAGAGCGCCGTGGCACATGCCTGTAATCCCATCAGCTCAGGAGGCTGAGGCAGAAGGATCGCAAGTTCAAAGTCAGTCTCAGCAACTAAGCTTAGGCCCTAAGGAACTCAGGAAGACCTTGTCTCAAAATAAAATTCGAAAAGGGATGGTGGTATGGCTCAGTGATTGAGTGCCCCTGGGTTCAATCCCCAGTACAAAAGAAGAGAAAGAAAGAAAGAAAGAAAGAAAGAAAGAAAGAAAGAAAGAAAGAAAGAAAGAAAGAAAGAAAGAAAGAAAGAAAGAAAGAAAGAAAGAAAGAAAGGAGAAGCAGGAGAAAAAAAGAGGAAGACAGAAGGAGAAAGAGAGAAGGAGGAGGAGAAGAAGAAGTTGTTATAGCCATCTGGAGATTTTTCAGTCAAAGCTCTTCCCATAATTTTCAGTTCATGGAATTCAGGGTCATCTCTTTCATTTTGCATTGCTATTATTGTTTTTGGTGGTTGCTATTGTTAGAGCCCATGATATTTTCTGGGTGGCGTTGTAGTGGATTGAGTCTATCATGGGTGATATGTTTAATGTCATCTACCATCTAAAATGTTTACCAACTGCCTCAGTGCACAAATTGCTGTCCACCAGCCCCTGCTTTCTCTTGAGGGCCTAAAGAAAGATCTCCTACTAGAGAAAGCCCCATGATGTTGGCAACCAGGAAAAGTTTCAAGAGCAACTCCATGGACCTGTCAGTTGGTTCTTTATTAATATAAAATAAATGACAATGTAATTGAGTGTTACTAAGGGATAAATACTTTTGAATTACCAAATGCCAGGACCCCTCCGATATTGGAGACCCACTTTAGGAATCTGGGTAGAAGAACTGACTTAAGATACCCTACCCATCCATACTTGTTCTAAAATTCTTTTGCTCTAGGTACAACTTAAATTAGCTACACGAGGTTAAAGTGAAAGCCTTCCCACTGGATTGCTTTTGCTTTCTGCTGCTTCTTCTAGATATGAACAAGCAGACACAGGTAGCCATGTCCTTCTTCAGCCTTCTTGAAACTTGAAGGGAATCAACCTTAAGGTAATACCACTCACAACATGAACAGAACGGGAGAGAAAGAACATGGGTCCTGGTTGAGATGGGTGAGTTGCTAACTCAATCAGCTCTGGAGTCTACTCTGCCTTTGGAATTTCAGTTTTGCCAAGTAATAAATTTCCTTATATTCAAGTCACTTTGATACAGTGGCTGTTGCCACAGGAAGCATTAAAAGTGCCACACATGCTCATAAGTGGTCTGATCTTATTAAATAGGGTCCCAGCAGGAATTATGAGACCTTGAGGGTAATTTCTGTCAGTCTTTTCTTCATCCCACTCAGCCTGAGTCCTAGCTGTGCTTTGGATTAGTATTCCTCGATTTCTTCAGCTTCCCCCCATTTTCTCCGGCTCCCAGAAATCATTGTTATTCTCCAGCTAACTATAACGTTTAGTTCAAGTTAGTGTAAACTGGAGTCAAATCCACTTGATATTTTAGAAATGTTTGAAGACCCCATCTCAGGGTGGCCTGAGACTGTCATTAGGAATGGAGACTATACACTAGGGTTGTTTTCGGCAGTCAGCCAAACCCCAGGGAGAGTTTTCTTCGGTATCAGCACTGCCTCCAAATATTTGGGTCCTCACCTCAGGCTCATTCGTACTTACAAAGTTCTTGGTCTACATATGACCTTGCATCTTGTCAGTGAGGGGGTTAGCCTGGGTTTGAGGTCAGGGACATCTAAATGGCTGAAATCATCCTGGTTGGGAGTTGGCTGAAATGGCTGTTTTTGATCAAATTTGAAAAAAAAAAAAAAAAAAGCAGCTGACGTTTCTTTCTTTTCTCTTCTCTCTCTTTTTTTTTTTTTTGGTACCAGGGATTGAATTCAGGGGCATTTAATCACTGAGCCCATTTAATCACCCCAGCCCTTTCTAAAATTTTATTAGAGACAGGATCTCGCCGAGTTGCTTAGGGCCTAAGCTAAATTGCTGAGGCTGGTTTTGAATTCTTAATCCTCCTGCCTCAGCCTCCTGAGTTGCTGGTATTACAGGTGTGAGCTACCACCCCTGGCTTCAGCCAGTATTTCTTCAAATTCTTTTTCTACTTCATTCTCTCTTTCCAGAACTCTAATTGCCCATATTTAGACTGGTTGATATTGTGCCACAGATTACTGATGCCTCATTCTTCTTTTTCTTTTAATTTCACTTTTTATGCTTACATTATATCCATTGACCTGTCTTGTTCACTAACAATTTCATACAGCATACTCATTATTGCATTAGTTCCTAACGTCACAAAGAGTCTTTCAATTTTAGATATTCTATCTATAGTGCCAGGATTTTTTTTTTTTTTAGTTTTCATATCTCTCTTGAAATTTCCCATTTTTTCCACCTACAATATATGTATTTTCCTATAGATTCTTTAGTATATTTGTCATAGTTACTAGGCCCATTAACTCTAACTTCTGGGTCATCTGCTGGTCTGTGTTTATTGTCTTTTTATTATTTTCATTATAGGTTATATTTTCCTCCTTAACTGAACATTTAATAACTTTTTAAATTGTATTCTGAAATTTTGAAATGAGAAACTAAAGACAATTTTGGATCCTGCTATCCTTCTCTAAAGAAAGTTGACCTTTATTCTCTCAAGAGTTAAATGAAACACCAGAATTTCTGTGGTGATAGAAATGTTCATTATCTATGCATTCCAATACAATAACCATTAACCACATGTTAGCTATAAGCATTTTGTATGTGGTTACTGTGAGTGAAGAACTACATTTCAAATCTTTGATTCTAATTGAATTTCAAAGGCCGTGTGTGCTAGAGGTTAATATGTTGAATAATACATCTCCGGTGACTTGGTTTTAACAAAGGGTAGATCTATTTCGGTTCTACCTTTATTCTTAGAGTAGGGTCACTAATCTTGAGAAGTAGTCCTTACTCCTCCTATTGCCTCAGTGAAAAGCCTCCCATGTTTTCCAGGCCTCTGTAACTTGGTGAGAATTGAACTCTAAACTCCATCTACCTAATGCCAGGTAACAGCACTTTCTAGTCTCCCAATGTTATTTTTCCCTAGGCTCCATGCACCTACCCTGCATATGCAGAGTTCAGGAATGAGGAAAATTTGCTCAGTTTAGGAGTTCCAGCTCTGAGGCTCCCATCTTTGTGAGATTTCTTCTTCAAATTCCTACCTGATTCTTCAGCTCAATCCATTGCCAATTTCTTCATGAGCTCAGATTCTCCCCACCATGGGAAGTGGACAGAGCTGTCCAAGGCGAAGCCTGACATGTGTATCTTGCCTTGTGTCATTCATTCCATTTTGTAAGGGTCTTCTCCAACTTTTGTCTGTAGAACCAAATGATGTTAGTTGTTTTCCAGGAGTTTCAAACATATTCTGTTGTAATTATTTTGTTTGGGGTCCAGAATTTATAATTGTCTTTGGCAAGAGGGTTAGTCACATGCAGTTTCCTCTACCATTATCACAAGTTGGAACTGATCAGAATGCCCACAAAAATTATAAACTAAGCTACTGAGTTTGCTGGGAAAGCTTGGCCACCCTTTATTTCTAGCATATTCTGCCATGTTTTTTGTACCAAAATATCACTGGGGCTTAATATTTGCTGAATTAATTCTGACAACTGAAACTTTTCTTGAAAGAGTCATACTTCAAAGTATTATCTATAGTTGATAATTTAGAGTGGATGGTCCTTTCCTGAAAGTAGTTTTTGATAGGGCTAATGAGAAAGAAGAGAAAGTTCTTGGGTGCAACTGTCTTCTGATGGCAAGCAGCAGAACTCCTGCCGTGATTTTGGTTTAAGCAAAAAGAAAATTTATCAACTAGTCCTGATTAAAATTCTGCAGCTCCAGACTCAGCTGGATTTAGTGCTCATAAAGTATTATCAGAACACAGAGATTTTGTCTGGTTTTGTTCCCAGCTAGCTTTCAGATCTGCCTATGCCACTGTTAGAATTAATCCCAGGTTTCTGTGGCCCCCAATGGAATGGAAGATGCTTCAGCCCCAAATCCGCTCCAGTATCCAATATAGAGGAATAGGTAAGTACCTCTTTCCCAGAAGTACCTGGGTAAATATCATTGCCTCTCATAGGATCTGCCTGGACCAATCATGTAGGCATGAAATAGGATGAAAGGATTAGGTTATGCTTGCTCATGTGCTTCCCCCCACATTCAGAGGGGTGTTGATTTCATCCAACACACAGAGACTGAGAGTGGGAGAGGAGAAGTTCCCCTGATGAAAATCTTGGTGCTTAGCTACTAGAAGGGCAGAGACACATTGGGGCAGAAATCACAGAAGCTCACTAAATCGGGTATTGGAGGAGAAAGGAAGCCAGGGGCCTGGAAGGGGTTAAATGCTTACAAATTAGGCAGAGAACCTAAAAGAGAAATGCTGACTCTTTTTCCACTTAGCCCCTCAGCTCAGAGCTGCAAGGAGCAGGTACTGTGCTGTATATCACTGCCTCCTGGTTAGTGTGCTTGGGGACTAGCAAGAAGTGAAATCCATGAAATTTAGATATCACAGCGGTATCTGAAAAAGGTATCAGGTGGAGAGTGGCTTTTAATGTGGAACCCAGGCCTCCAATTAGAGGCTTGTTCCACTTGCTAAATTTGGTTTAGGTTAAATGCCCACTGACCTCTTGTCCCTATAGCATTTCATCACTGTGATGAATACACAGGAACCAATCCTCTCCCCCACCCTCTCTAATGGTACACAATCTCTATGCCATTAGAAGTCCGAATTATTTTTCCAGATAAATTGCCAGGCTGTCTTCTCAATCCTTCCATTAGTGAGGAAGCAATCCAAGAAAAAAAGAAGCCAGCGTCAACAAGCAGCCATGCCCCAGAATGTTCCCCTGGCCTGGACCAACAGCCCCCAGGGCTTAATAATGAGCAACACCATTGGGGGTAGGGAGGACACCACCTTTACTCTCCCCCTCCAGAAAACCAGAGGAAACATACAGGACACCAGCAACCACTGGAAAATACCTGGAATCTCCCTATCCATGCAGTCCTCATTGGTTACTGCTAAGCACCTTTCACCTTAAACCTGGTAGTTTTATGTAGTCTAGAGAAAGTAAGAGGACTATCCCTTCCCTTAATAAGTAAGAGGATCATCCCAATTTTTAAATAATACCTGAACTTTTAGAATCTTATGTTTTTCTACAATAAACATGCCTCACTTTTGCCATCAAAAAAAATAAAATAAAGAAAGGAAGAAAAGAAGAATTAGTATTCAAAGTGTAGGGATTCCTGCCGGGTGAGGTGCCACATGCCTGTAATTCCAGTGGCTTGGGAGGCTGAGGCAGGAGGATCGTGACTTCAAAATCAGCCTCAGCAAAAGTGAGCCGCTAAGCAACTTAGTGAGACCCTAAATAAAATCCAAAATAGGGCTGGGGATGTGGCTTAGTGATCGAGTGCCCCTGAGTTCAATCCTTGAGAAAGGAAGGAAGGAAGGAAGGAAAGAAGGAAGGAAGGAAGGAAGGAAGGAAGGAAGGAAGGAAGGAAGGAAGGAAGGAAGGAAGGAAGGAAGGAAGGAAGGGGACTTTAGGTTGCCTCTCATAGGATCTGATGAATGACAATTGGGAATTTATTGTTCACAGGACTTTAGGCTTTTTCTGTCAACTCTGAGTATATAATAAAAGAGAAACACATTTCCTTTTTTCTTGTTTGACTAAACATGGGACCTTGTACCTGCCAAGCAAACCCTCTACTACTGAGCCCCACCCCCGAGTCCTGGAAATATATTTTCAACAAATTTTAAAATGCAGCATGCAAAGAGGATTTCCTACCAGCTCTCTTCGTACACATCTTCCCTCTGGAATAATCTCCTACTCCTTTTAGAAAATTATTTGATTCTTGCTCATTTTATGAAATGACCCAACATACTTCCCTCAATCACCCTCCTGAGGAGTCCGTCTCTTGAAGGGTCAAGGTCTCATTTAGCGACATTCAGAAAGATTCACCCTCCGGTCCCCTACCCAACCTCTTCCCTTTCTTTGCAGGCCACCGCCCTGAGAACACCTGCTGCTGACCTCATTCTCAGCTTTGTTTCCCGATAAGATTACTGGCCAGGTGCTGGAGTCTTTGGCTTGCTGGGTGGTTGCCTTGTACAGTTCCTGTGACCTACACTGGGGAAGAAGCAGGCTTCTTCATTATTCATGATGGCCTTGAAGTCCAGTTACCAGCAGTGTCCACCACAGGGGCCATACAGAAACTCGCTTAGCCAGTTTCTTTCCCTGGCCTGTTCCAAGCCTGACTTATTGACAAAAGCACTGAGTGTTTCTGTATTCCCAGGACTGAATCCCACCAGAACAAGCCTCGGTCTGTTGCTAAACTCTGATTCTCATTTCCTCCCCCGACTTTCTCTCCACCCCCCACCTCCCTTTGCTACAAAGCTATGGACCATCAAGTTTTAATGCAGTGTTGAGTTGTTGATTAAAACAGCGTGTTGTTTTCTGAATGTCAAACAACATATGACAATAAAAGGGGTAGAAAATATCAGCAAAACAAATGTGTGGTTGCTTGGGCGCTGGATGCAAATGCACAAATGGCTGAACTTTAAAAGCTTCCATGTTCATGAGAAGTCTTGGAGCATTAAAATTGATGATGGTGATTAGGTTGCCTTTCAGAGCAGCAAAATCTGTATAACTGAATCCTCATGGGCTTAGCCACTTTCAGGCCAGGCATATTAACTTGGCTGGCTGTGAGGCTGCCTTTTGTACACACACACACACACACACACACACACACACACACACACACACACAGTATTTAACCAGGAGTGCAGTGGGCCCCAAATTAAAACCATATTTTGTTAGCACCACATGTTCCAGCCTTGACAGTATTTATCAAAGGGGAAGCTGCTGGATTTATTGAAAGAAATGAACTTCACCAGGCTCTGGCAGTCTCAACCCCGATAGGGAGTTGTTATTTTTACCCCGCCTGTCTAGTAACGCTGCTGTTGTTGGCTCAAGGCTATTTACTTGCTTCCGGCATGGCAGGCTACTGCTACCTCCCTGCTGGTCCAGAATGCCTGCCTCCTTCCCACAGCAGGGCCCCGGGAATGTCATCAGCAACACAGCCATTCTTACTCCAAGGCTCTGTTTGTGTTCCCTTGTTTTCTGTGGAGTCTTTTCACACACACACACCCAAACCCAAGTTTATGTCTTCTCTGATCTCTCCAGACGTGGTCCAGGGATAGGAAACAGGGCCATCGCTTGGGGTGGTGATACAGATGGAGACTGTCAGTCCCCCCACCCCAGACCTCTCAAATCTGCATTTCAGCAAGATCCCCAGGGGATTTGAGAGTTCTGCTGTGCTCCCACTTACCTTTCCACCAGTAGCTCTCGGTAGGAGTCTCCTGTTACTCCCTACAGGAGTTTTGTAATTGTAGAAATGTATATAGGGTTTTTGATTGTCACAGTGGTGGGTACTGGGAGGAGGCACTATTGGCATCATGAGAAGGGATAATGCTGGACAGCCTGCAGCATATATAAGGAGGAACTGGCACATGTGTTACATGACTTTTTTTTTTAAGAGAGAGAGAGAATTTTTTAATATTTATTTTTCAGTTTTCAGTGGACACACCATCTTTATTTTATTTTTATGTGGCTGAGGATCGAACCCAGCACCCTGCGCATGCCAGGCGAGCGCGATACCACTTGAGCCACATCCCCAGCCCACGTGACTTTTTTAAAGTACTGCTGGGCACTCTTTGTTTTTTACTCTGGTAGGTAAAACACAAACAAAAAACCTTTATGTTTAGCTATCTGAATCTGGAACTTTTTAATTTTTTTTTTTGTTGTTGTTCTTAACATATGGACACAAAGCATTGTTTGCACAGACTTAATATATACTGGATTTTCTACAATTTCAACTTTTTGAAAATCCAGGAAACATATGCTTGTCAGGTTCAGAATTTTACCTTTGTTCACCACTATGGAAAAGCAATATCCATGTTTGTACTGCTTGTAGCTTCTTCTCCAGGCCAGTCTGGTTTAGTCTGCATTTGTAGCTGTCTCAATAGCAGTGAAATTTTTATTTTTATTTTATTTTATTTTATTTTCTAGTACTGGGATTGAATTCAGAACCTTGAACATGCTCAGCACATGTTCTACCACTGATCTCCAATCCCAGCCCCTCTAAAACAGTGACTCAATATCTAAGCACTTTCTTCTGCTTCTTGATATAACCATGTCTGAACATTTATACATTAAAATACATTATTTTTATTATAAATCATTTTAATTTTTCTTTATATCAGAGTTAAAAGAATTCATTATACTGATTTTGAGCTAGTTATATTGTGCATGTATAAGTTATTATTCGTGATTTTTATTTGAAGAAACTGAAGGGGCCACTTGAACCTATTTATTGCAAAAAGAAGGTACTGGGTATAATAGGGCTGGAACCTTGGTTTTACATCACTCATTTGTCCCTTTATTCCATACTGTCTTGTAATCTTGATTACAATCTTAATTTTTAAGAGACTATGTATTATCTCCTGTATTAGGCAATACATCTCCTTATGGTGGGGCTGTATAAACTTGGCCTTCTACCTACCACTGAGTTCAGCATAATGCACAGTGTCAGTCCACTTGAGCTGCTGTAACAAAAAAAAAACCACACTGCACGACTTAACCATTTCTCACAGTTCTGGAGGCTGGGAAGTCTCAAATATAGTCACAGCAGGTTCACTGTCTGGTTTCCTAATTTGCAGATGGCTCATTTCTTGCTGTATTCTCACACAGGAAAGGGAAAGAGAGAGACCGTAGGGGGGCGGGGGGCGGATTTCATCATGCGGGTCCACCTGTGTGACCTAAACTAATCTAATTGCTTGCCAAAGGTCAAGTGCCATTACATGGAAGAGGTCAAATACTATTACATTGTAGGATTAAGGCATCAACCTAAGTGTTTTCAGACACAAACATCCAGTCCATAGAATGCATATTGAGTAATCAATACCTCCCTCCCTGCATGCCATTCTCCAGTGCTTGTTTGCTTCCTTTCTTTTTGTGATGCTGGGGATTGAATCCAGGTTTTCACACATGCTAGGCAAGCGCACTACCACTGCGCAATGACCTCCACTCTTTTTATTCCATTTTGAGACAAGGTTTGCTAAGTTGCTCAGGCTGGCCTTGACTTGAACTTGCTATTCTCCTCCTTCAGACTCCCCAGTAGCTGGGATTACAGGCCTGGCTCAAGTGCTCTTGAATTCCTGTTGTGTGTAAAGCATTGGCTTCTAGGCCACAAAGGTCATTGAGAAAAGGGTTGGCACGCTCTTGCTCATAGGGCAGGCTCAGGAAACAGAAATACGATGCTGTATTGTTATCAAGGAAGAAACAGTTTCAACACATACATAAGTGCAGGGTGGCAAACACATTCAGAAGTTCCTTTCCTTCAGTTAGTTTTTATTCATTGGATTGAGCACCATCTTCTTTTCTGCATTCCTGGTAAGCTTTTGAGAACTGATTTCAAATCCTTTGGTTCCTTTGTTTTACCACCAAGCTTCAGTTTCTGTCAAGCAAAATCCCTTCTATTTCTTGGAACAAATTCCACAAGTATAGTCTTTCAATCATATGGGATAATAATAAGTTTTTTGGTTTCTGTTTTGGTGGGTGGGTGTCTGTGGCATGTAGGTTTTAACCTGCTGAATGTTTGAGTAGGCCTCATTTTCCCCACCAGTAGAACAAAGAAGACGAACTAAATTGATGCTTCAAAATCTGGCTGTTTCTGGGGAAATGTTTTAAAAATACATCATTCACTGGGCTCTACTCCAAACATGTTGAAAGAGACTTGGGACTAGAGGCTAGGTATTGAAGACTTTTAATTGTATCAGGTTGCTCCAGTAGATGGTGATGTTTATTGCTTAGACAAGTGGATGTACAAATGACATGGGAGATCCTGCTGATGCAGACTTTGCTTCATCAGGTGCAACAGGGGGCCTAGGAGTCAATTCTAACAAGATCCCAGGGGAGATCAGTACTACCCAAGAGCCAGGAATAAAGGACTTTTAAGTTCTTTCAGCTAAATATTCTCCATCTACAAGTGCTAAGAAGTAATATTATACAAGATGACCCATTAAAAATAGTCTACATGTAGTGCAAGATGACCCAGCTAAGGTAAATTGTCATGGTAGGGTGGAATCATTTCCTTCATATATAAAGATTAGGTGATATTTTTAAATAATCTATGATTTATTACCCATAGTTTAGTATCTCAGAGTACAATGTTGAAAAAGAGTTTTCAAAAATCTTTAGATCAGGGGCTGGGTTGTGGCTTAGTGATGAGAGCTCTGGCCTAGCATGTGTGAGGCACTGGATTTGATTCTCAACACCACATATTAATTAATTAGTTAATTAATTAATTAGAGGTCCATTGACAACAACAAAAAATATCTTTAGGTCAAAAAAATTTTTTTGACCACTCAGCAAACTTTGCACTTAGTGGCACAGGAAGTTCAATGCCAGGCATGATTGTAGTGTCAGATGCTCTCTATCCCCATCCTCCCCATCAGCTGGCACATGCCTGAAATTCCTACATATGGGATAGCCTTCCACTAACTCCATAAGTGACAATAAACATCCCCAAAGAGGGTAAAGCACTCTTTCATAGAAAAGAGTTGGTGGGTAGGGGTGGGATATACAGAGAAGAAAGCTGTTTCAGGAAAGGAAGCTGGGGCTGAAGTACACGCCACCTTCTTCATAACTTTGTCCACACGAAACTGCCATGATTAATCAACACAGTCTACCAAAAGGTCTTCCTGAAAAACGACCCCCATTCCTTTTGGCTATGTCTTGAATGTTTATGTCCCTCTGAATTTTATACTGAAACTTAATCTCTAGTGTAGTAGTATTAAGAAGTGGGGCCAACTGAGAATGGGGGCACACACCTGTAATCCCCGTGACTCAGGAGGCCGAAGCAGGAGGATTGCAAGTTTGAGGCCAACCTGGGTGACTTAGGGAGACCCTGTCTCAAAATTAGATTAAAAAGTTCTGGGAATGTGACTCCGTGGTAGAGCACTTGCCTAGCACATGTGAGGCTCTGGGTTCCATCCCCAGCACAACGACAAAAAGGAAGAAGTGGGTCGTTCAGGAGGTGATCATTCATGAGGGCGACCCTTACCAAAGAGGCTCCACACAGGGTGTGTTCCCTTTTGCTCTTCCACCTTTGCCGTGTGAAGACACAACGCCCAAGGTGCCATGGTGAAGCAGAGAGCAGACCTCCGCAGACACCACACCTACTGGCGTCTTGATCCTGAACTTCCCGGCCTCCAGAACTATGAGAAATAAATTTCCATCAGTTTTCAGTTCCTCGGTGTTGGTATTTTGTAACAGCAGCATCCTTTACCTCTTATTGGCGGGTGACAGTCCTCGGGCATCTTCATTCCACAGGCCTTCTACTAACGGCTCCCTGGCAGATTCACCCAGGCAAAACAGGGTACTAGAGTGAGCCCCAAGGAGATAGGTTTGTGAGTCCTGAGCTGACCAAGGTGGCTGGGGGAGGAAGAGAGTTTCATGCAGGAGAACAGATGTGGATGCTTGAAAAAGAGGAAGGTGTGGTGAGCTCCGGAAGAGAAGAGGCCACCTCGTGGCTAGGCTGCTTTTGTAGCTGAGCAGCTGCTCACGCACAATGCCACCTCCTTGTAATCTCTTATAACTCACCAAGGTCAGGACTGCCAGTGTGAGACGTGCAAATAAAAATGAAGGAATTTATCTTTCTTCCAACAATTTAGACACTTGTCCTCCCTGACAAATTTGGATTTTGTTTTTGTTTTCTGCAGTGCTGGGGATTGAAACCAGGGGCACTCTACCACAGAGCTACATCCCCAGCCCCTTTTTATTTTTATTTTGAGACAGGGTCTCGCTAAGTTGCTGAGGCTGGCCTTGAACTTGCCATCCTCCTGCCTCAGTCTCCCAAATCGCTGGGATTACAGGCGTGCACCATCAGCAAGGATTCCCGACAAACTCGTGAGCCTCATGACACCCACACTGAGGAGAGCAACAGGCAGATGGAGGATCTTTCTGTCTAGCTGCTGCCCAGGCTGTATTCACCTCTGGGCACAGTGAGCTCTAGAAGACCTGGAACCATCTCTAAGAGCAGGGATACCTTGGGCTGCTGCAGGACATAGCAGCTGGGGAAAGCTCACTGTAACAACTTCCTTCTCCCTGGGCTTTTTTGCATCTTTTCTGGCTTCCTGAAAAGGTGTGTGGGTGTGGGGCAGAGAAGAGGTGTTCCCGATTTAAATTATATCTATGCATCTATAAACCACATGTCCACTGAGTACCAGCTGATGCGCAGACTCAAAAGTGGAAGCTCAGTTAAACTAATGTCAGGGGAAAGGAAACCCTTCAGCTCCACCAAGGCCTACAGAAGCACGACCTGTCTGAGAAGAGCGATCCATGACGGCCACCAGGGATGGATGGAAGGACTCCTGCCCCTGTTACCTGAGGGTGAATTGGACTTGGGACACAGGCTCCACGTTATGCCTGGAGAACTAGGTCCATTTAGGGAATAAGGGGAATTTAACTCTTGCTTACACTAGAGGGTTCATATTTGCCCAGTCTTACTTCTTCAGCATACCAGCTAGGGCTGGATGAGTCTACCATAATACCACCCCCCTGAGGCTTGAAGACCAGTGGGAAGAGGGTCTTGCTGAAGGGTTCATGGTGGGCTGAGAGAAGGGCCTTAGTTTCATGAACTTATACCATTGACATAAGAACTGCACTTTCAGCCAAGTGTGGGGGTGCACACCTGTAACGCCAGTGATCCTGGAGGCTGAGACAGAAGGATAGCAAATTTGATGCCAATCTCAGTAACTTAGAGAGTATAAAAAAATTTTTTTTAAAGGGATGAGGCACAAGAGTTGTAGCTCAGTGAGAGAGTACCCCTGTGGGTTCAACCCCAAGCACCTCCCCACAAAAAAAGAAGAAAGAAAGAAAAAGAAAAAGAATTCCACTTTAGCTAGGCATGGTGGTGCACGCCTATAATCCCAGCAGCTCAAGAGGCTGAGGCAGGAGGATCATAAGTTCAAAGCCACCTCAGTAATTTAGTGAAGCTCTAAGAAACTCAATGAGATTCTTTCTCTAAATAAAATACAAAAATGGGCTGGGGATGTGGCTTGTGGTTAAGTGCCCCTAAGTTCAATCCCCAGTACCAAAAAAATAAAATAAAATAAAGAACTTCACTTTCTCACTTTCAACTCGGGAAGGAGAGACAGAGGCTCCCACTGGACCCATTCAGCACATGCCAAGTCCAGCTTGGACATAAGCAGATGTAAATGGAACTCCTGGGCCGTGACAGGTTCTGCATTTGAAAGTTATGATCCCACCATAGAAAATATCAGTAGCTGGACACAAGGAGGGCCTATGTGTCCCTACTCTGACAAGCTTGCCACCAAGCAGGGCCATTGCAATAAAAGCTAGTTTTAGCACAGGACAAATTTCATCAAATGCAGGACCCGTGTTGAATACCAGGTAAAATTAATCTTAAAACAACTCATTGGCTCAAAGAGAATTCTCTTTCTCTCTTCTTCCTGTAATACTCTGCAACCCCAAGCCAAAAAAAAAAAAAAAAATAGAAACATTCAGACAAGAGCAAAAGTGTCTCTCGCTTTTGTCCTCCTTGGGCACTCTCCCCACAGGGTGATGAGTCACAGGGGTTAGAGGATGTGTCCATCCAAAGCCCATACCCCACATTCTACACCACTCTTCAGAACCCAGGTTCCCAGAATTCCCTACCCAAAGGCCCTGGGCCCACTTCAGGCCTCTTCCCAGGGTCTGAGACCTGGGGATGGACAATTATTAGAGTTCCATGGCCTGAGGCATAACCAACAGAGAGCAGTTCATACAGAATAGGATATACAGACCGAGTGTCTTTAACTGCAGGGGAGTTGGGGAGGAGGGCAGAGAAGAGGGACTTGAGGTGAGGAGCTGGCTAAACTCTGAAGCAAGAATTCTAGATTCAAACTTGCTATTCTGGGTCCCATTGAATATATAGTTTTTTCAAAGAAAGTGGGTAGGACATATTCTATCTTACAGTTTCTTAGCTAGATTGGCAGCTTCTAAATATTTAGACGTATGGTAAGTGGGTCTCCTCTGAATTCTTACCCCAGCCTGCAAATGCTGGGACAGGCTTTCTGGAAGCAAACATAAAGAGTGAGCTCTCCTATGGTTAGATGGCAGGAGTCAAGGAGGGAGTGGTCTTAACCTTACTATCACATCAGGGGTCTCTACACGGATAGCATAATTCTTGGGCTTGCCAATTTTTATTCCTTAGTCATACAAGGCAATTAGTCTTACTAGATAATTCCCATCCAAAAAAAGAAAAAAAAAATGCAGGTGCCACTAAATCAAGAATTATTCTAACACTTTTTTTATACGAATTAAGCAATCTAAATTGTTGATACAGACTAGAACTAACTTGTGTTTTAGCCACTAATTAATGCATCCTAAAGAGTTAAAGCAGATTAGGATTAACTTGTTCACATATACATCACATTACTCATGCAGGAGTATTAAAAAGTAAGTGACCACAAACACAGCCTTACAGTTAAAGCCACCCCCTCAACCAGCCTCTCGGCCTTTGTTCCTAACCTGGAAGAACCCAAGAGCAGCAGCCCACAGCATGGGGAATCTACCAGGCCCTAGGAACTCAGAACACAGGGGCACGTCGGCTGCCAGATTACATCACTGTTTTAGGCAATTATTCACTCGGTAGGATTTAGGATTTGGGGTTCCAAGACATTTACTGCACAGTATTTACACAATGTCTTTCTTTCTGTGCCAGGTCTACATGTTAAGCAACTTCCCTTTATCTGTTCTTATGTTACAGGAGCTAAGAACTTTCTGTTGACATTCACTTAGGGGCTTTCCATAGGCAAGTCTGACCATGGCCCATCCCATGCTGATTTTCCAACTCTTTGCTCTTCATATAAACTTGAGTTCCTCTAATAATTGTTCTTCAGCTTTCTCAGGAAATAATGCGAATGCAACACTGAGCTCAAGAGGCAGGATCAGAACTAAAACTTGTGACATTCAAAATCCTGGAGTTCAATTCATACTTCTTAAAGTCTATTAAAACCCCACATAAATAAACTGCAAGAAAATCTTTATCATTTAGCACTTAGGAGTAAGCAGATATAAATCCTAGTTTATGGATGGAAAAATTTTTCTTTTTCTTTTTTTTTTTTTTTTTTGTAGCTTCACTTAACTTCTGTTTCATCCTTCATTTTACCAAAGGAGTCAAAAGTTTTGTCTCAATCCATTCAGGATTATCTCTTTGGGGCATTAAGAGGTAGGGGTCTGTGTGTGTGTGTGTGTGTGTGTGTGTGTGTGTGTGTGTGTGTGTGTGTCTAATCCCCAGTCATTTGTCCACATTGGATTGGCATCTACTCAAATCACCATTGTCACATTGCCTTGGACATCCATGCAGATGGCAGCCTTGCTCCCACCCAATAGGTCCATTAAAACCAGCCACTCTTTCCCTTTCCTTCTGAGAAGCATGGGAGCCATTCTGTTGCTCTCAATCCACACTGGGATGCGGGAACTCTGTTAGGCTAATCTACATCCTAGATAGACACCAAATCCATTTCTTTAAGATCTTCCCAGCTTCCTAGGGTTCCATCTTGAAGAAACAGTTTCTCCCTCTTCATTCTCACAAGCTAGTGAGTTCTATCACCAACTCTTTCATACACCTGAAACACACAATCCCACTTTCAAGAATCCCTCAATGCTAGGCATGGTGGTGCACGCCTGTAATCCCAGCAACTCAGGAAGGCTGAGAGGTAGGAGGTTTGTAACCTCAGCAACTTAGCGAGATCTTATGCAACTTAATGAGACCTTGTCTCAAAATTAAAAAAAAAAAAAAGGACTGAGAATGTAGCTCAATGGTAAAGCATCCCTGGGCTCAATCCTATTACCAAAAAAAAGAACCAGAGTATCATTAAAAATGAGACAGATTTTGGGCCTGGGGTTGTGGCTCAGTGGTAGAGCGCAGGCCTGAGACACAGGGTTCGATCCTTAGCACCACATAAAAGTAAAATAAAGATATTGTGTCCACCTACAACTAAAAAATAAATATTTTTTAAAAAATGAGACAGATTTCAACATTAGCTTGCTCTCCTCCAAGACCTGCAAGTTACCTGGCTCCTTTATCCCTGTTGGATCTGGGGTTCTCTTTCCCAAAACATGGCATGAGTATCCCCTTCAGGAAGTCCTTCCTCATGTCTCTGATCCTATTCTGGTCATACCATGGCTTGAGCAAGTAGGTCCTATCTGTGTTACAGTTGTATGTGATCATATCATTTCTTCCTGTCTTCCGTCCAATTCCACTGGACATCCCTTGTAGTAATCCCTAACCCTTTAGCACAATGGTCTGCGTACAGAGGAATCTAATCTTGCAGTTTGATTTCTGGATCCCTTCCTTGACCCTGGATAATCATTTATCAGTAAACAAATTAGCCAAGAATCAGCCAAGGTTTCCATAGTGAATCATTTTTTCATTTCCACAGCTGGAAAAAAAATAAAATAAACAGTACACACCACTTTCCTTTCAAAGAGGAATTTCAATAGAGGCCTGTGGTCAGAACATCAGTGGCAGATCAAGTCTGAGAGTTTTGACATGTTTAATTCTGGAAAGACAATCAACTTTTATTTTGATTCTGTGTTCCTCTACATTCCTTTAGGTTAAAAGTGTAAAAGTTAAAAAAAAAAAAAGGGGATCAGAATATTGGCAACAACAATGATAAGTAAACATCATCACTGGCTGAGCGCCCATCAGCAGACCTGCTGGGAGCTAAGCCCCACCTCACTCTCTGGGGCACCAGAGAAGAGTGAAAACTCTGCCCACAAGAGGCCAAGGCTGCTTATGTCTCTTGCAGTAGCTGCTGTCCCCTTGATGTCCAACACCCTCTTCCCACCTCTGCCTGAGGAGCAGCTGGGAGGGCCCTGCCTCTGGCCAACCTCGGTCCCCTGTTCCCAAGTTGGTAGCAGCTCAGCCCTAGGAAGCTTTGCCAGAAACGGAGCTTCTTTCCCTCTGTCACCTCCCCATCCTCACCCCACGCCCACTCCACCCTCACCCCACCTTTACCAGCCCCACCTGCAGCCTTACCAGACACTGAAGGTGACTTTCCCCTCTCTCTACCACAGGTTTGGACATGGGGTTCGGAGTCAGGCCATGGTACATTTGACCCCACCTATACCATTTTCTTCTCTTTGCTGAAACTCAATTTTGTCATCCCAAAAAAATGGAAATAAAAATACTTGTGTTATGGTGTGGTGAGGATTAAGTAGTAATGTTGATAATAATGATAGCATCTGTGATGACCAAGGGACATCTACAAGCCAGGAGTCATGCAGTGTTTCATACATTTTCTTAAAGACCAACATGGTGCCTGGCCAGAGCATGTGGTTGAAAGCTTTCTTCCTCCTCTTCTTCCTTCTTCCTTCTCCTTCCTCCCTTCCCTAAGGAACACAGTACCCAGGGGAGGGAGGGGTGTCTGCTCTGTTATGGAAGTTTTATCTTCTCATAGTAACGACTTTCCTTCTTCCACAGACCACCCAGGTGCACCCAGGCCCCCAGACTCTCCACCCACAGGAAGAAGGGGATCTCTTCCCTCTCCTGTCAGAGCCGCCTGCTCAACAACGCAGTTCAATTTCTGGTCCCAGATCTATTCCCACTTTGGAGCTCTGCTCCTGGTGCCCCATTTCCTCCAGGAAACATGGATTTTAGTAGGAAGATACTTAAGTATCTGTCACTGCTGAGGTGTGCTGGGATGAGATGGGTGCCTATGAACAAACGCACAGAGGTGTTGGTCAGGACCTGTAGAGAGGCAAGGAAGAGCTGCTCAGCAGCCTCGCTGAGACAAGGGACATGTTTACACCAGAGCCAGGGTCCAGAGCAGCAGAAGCTGACGGAGATTCTTGAGAGAATAGCCCAGAGTGAGTTGGCCACCTGAAGGCCCACATACTTAGATGGCCTGTCACTGGAGATAAGGCCAGCTCTCTGTTCTCCTGAACCACACCCAGCAGGTGCCCTTCCCCTGAGAACACATTCTTTCCCTTCCAGAAGGACAGACAGGCTGCTTGTGCCAGGCACGCTGCAAAACACCTGCAGAAAACAGAAAACCTGCCCTTGAGGAGTGAAGTCTCCATGGAGCAGAAGGGCAGAAGCCAGCTAAGCATAATGCCCATCCCATCCTGAGAGAGGCCACCAAGGGGCCCCTGGAAAAGGGAAGCCATACCCCAGACTCAGGGAAAGGGCCCTGCAGAACACCAAGAGCTTGCGGTGCGTGATTCCCAGAAGGATGAAGTTCTAGAACCTTTGCTTAGACCTCCTACAATTGGAACCGCCATTGCTTCGAGCAGGTTGTGTAACAGGGAATTTGTTTGGAACCAAAAGACAAAGTCGTGACACAGCCGGTGTGCACCCCGTTCTCCTCTGGGAGCTGCCCTCCCACACAGGCCTTGCACCGAGGCAAACCGTGCCCCCCACTACCCAGGTCTCCCTGGGGAAGCCCCCTACATGGTGTATTTTACATCCAGCCTCGTCCCCTGTGCCACTCCATCTAAACCTTTTCCCTGAGGACTGCAGTGTTAAAAGTCCTGGCTCTGAAGTCAGACAGCCTAGGTGAGCGACCTTAACTCCACAGGAACTCAGTTTCCTTATCTGCAAAATGGAGAATGACATCTATTTCATAGCTACTCTGGGGATTAAATGGGGGGGAGTCAAAGCACCCAGCATCTTTCAATAAAAATTAATTATAGTATCATATTAATTATTATGCTTGACTTACTAATCACAGAGTATTTTCCTCAAATTCTAAAAACAGAAAAAAATTTCAGAGTAAGTTGCACTGCCCAACACATACATAATAAAGTTGTCATGAGAGAAGTCTATGGATTTGGTAGGGATTTTCTCATTGTTATCATTTCAGTATATATTTACATTGATAAGGTGTATCCCTAAAACATTTGTAATCTATTATTTAAACACCTCGAAAGCCTGAAGTCATAATAAAATAATATAATTCAACTATATTTTAGTTATCTGCACATTTTGTATGCACCATTTCTTGGCATATCTCAAAATTAATAACATTTATTTATAAAGTTGAAAGCATCTTGTTCACTGTAGAAGATTTCAAATAAAAAGCATAAAAGAGGAAATAAAAATTACCCATATTACCACCACCTAGATGTACTCACTGTTAATATTTTAATTTATTCCTATAAGTGCATGTGCCTGTAATCCCAGCTATTCAGGAGACTGAAGCCAGAGGAACACAAGTTCAAGGCCAACCTGGGCAACATAGCAAGACCACAACTAAAATAAATAAATAAGTGAAAATTCAAATTAATTGAGTCAGATACAGTGGTGTATACCTGTAGTCCCACTACTCAGGAGGCTAACTTGAGCCCAGGAGCTTGGGAGGCTGAGACAGGAGGATTGCAAGTTTGAGGCCAGCCTCAGCAACTTAGCTTATACCCTAAGTGACTCTTATAGTATTATATTAATTATTGTGCTTGACTTAATGGACACAGAGTATTTCCTTAGTGAGACCTTATCTCAAAATAGAAAACAAAAAGCACTCCTGGGTTCAAGCCCTAGTATGAAAAAAAAAAAAACACTGAATACATAGTTTCTGAACTCATTTCAACTGTCATATAATGAGAATTTACCATATCATTAGTCTTTTAAGACATTATCTTTACACTTACATAATATTCCACAACAAATCTATGATGTGATTAACCTGATCGCTTACTTCATTCAGTTGGGTTCTTAAATCACTTCTTATTGTTCCCCATCTTAATGTGGAGAGACATCTTTATGCATAAATCTGTGTGTGCTTCTCTGATTATTTCCTCGATTTCCTTAGGTCTTATGGCAACCTATTGTTCAAAAAAGATCTATTTACAATATTGAAAGAACTGAACACTCTCTTCAACTGTTTCCACCCATTATTATTGTTGTTTTTACTTATGTATCTCCAGTGGTAAGATACTTGCTGAAGAAATATGTTTAATTATAGAGTTCTGACCCAGAATCACTAGAGATATCACATAATATAGTATATGCACGATATTTCCTTTCTAAAATTAAAAAATCTGACCCTAAGGTTTTCGTCCAAAATGATGGCTCTTCATCATGTTTATTTGTAACCAAGTTGGTGAGTTTTAACACTTGTGCCCTAAAGACTGATTCAGTGGTCTTCCAAATATTTGTTTTGACTGTTTAATGCATTCTAGTAAATTCCTAGGAAGTTGTAAGAATGGTTCAGAAAGGTCTTGTGTACCCTTCATTTTCCCCAATGCTAACATCTGGTACAAGCCAGGACACTGGCATTGGTGTGACCCACAGATGAAACTAATTTTACACACACTCATTTGTGTTTCTATGCAACTTTATCACCTGTATAGATTTATGTAGCCACAACCACAATCAAGATGCAGAACTGTCCCATAACCAAAAATTTGTATTCCACCTCATTTCTTGCCCCATCTTTACCTCTGCCCACCCCCCAGTAATTTTTTAGTCCCCAGGAAGAACCTCACAAAGAGATCTAAGGCATGTCTTTCCCATCCCAGCCTGCTTGGTGCTATCACTTCTAGGGCTCCCTAGGGAAGCTTAGTATGATCTCCTCTGAGATCACTCTTCTAATACCTGTGCTCTACTGCCCAGGCTTCTGCCTCCAGGATCTACCATAGTCAAGAAACCTTAAACAGGTCAAATGGGGCAGTGAGGTCACTCATTTACATAATTGTGACTGGACGTCCTGTAAGAAATGAGGACACTGTCCATTCTCCAGCTCAGTGTCATCTTTTGCCACATGAGTCCCAAAGCAGAATTGCAACTGCCTAAATTATATATACTCTCTTCTTCCTGACTGCAGATTCCTTGTCTTTGGAGACCAGATATAAGCCCTTGGGCTGGGCTGAGCAGTTACTGCCTGCTGTAGTTTGAATGGTTGTTGTGAGCCATCCTTGAGCTGTGTGTGTGAGGTGTGTACATTTGAGCATATGAGGGGACCAGTCTGGCATTGCACACTGATTGGGCTGTGCGACACAGTGTGACTTCCTCTCACTCTGCCTGCCTGTGATCCCACACAGCACCTGAGGTGGGTGTGACTAGCCAAGGTGTCAATCAATCTGCTGACCACAAGACACCATCAAGCAAGACTCCACCTTTCAAATAATGTCTTCTCCCAATAAATAGGGGGTTTCGGGTGTGCTCGTTCTCTTGTCTCTAGCCTCCTTTGCTCCCCTTTCCCTCCAGTGGGGGAGCTGACCCCTGAGGTCGCAGAGCCATCCCTGACCCCCCAAAAAGGTATTTTGTGTCTGAGTAGTCTTTTTGTTGTCATCTGTGCAGGATGTGGGCAATAAATGGTCCCCCGAAATTCATGTGTTGGAAACTTAATGCCCAACTCAGTTTCGGAAGTATGAGCTAAGTAGGTGTCTATCAACGGATGAATGGATAGAGAAAGTGTGGTATATATACATAACAGAGTTTTATTCCGCCATAGAGAAAAGTGCATGATGGCATTTTCAGGAAAATGGATAGAACTAGAGACCATGCCGTTAAGTATAATAAGTCAAACTCAGATATTTGAGGATCGTATGTTTTCTCTCATATGTAGAAGCTGGAGAGGAAAAGGAAAATAAAGATGGGGGTAGAAAGATTAAGTCTTGAGGACTCTGCCCTTGTGACTGGATGGTCATTATTGCAGGAGTGGATTAGGAGATGATCTGTTATCTTGAGAGTGAATTTATTATAAAAGCAAATGTGGCTGTTTCTTGCTCTCAGAAGCTCACTCATCATGTGATCCTACCGCCATGTTATGACACAACAAGAAGGCCTTTACCATATACGGCCCTTGATCTTGACTCTCCAGCCTGCAGAGCCATGGGCCAGTAAATTTCTGTTCTTTAAGAATTACCCACACACAGCCAAATCAATGTTTATAGCAGCACAATTCACAATAGCTAAACTGTGGAACCAACCTAGATGCCCTTCAATAGATGAATGGATAAAAAAAATGTGGCATATATACACAATGGAGTATTACTCAGCAATAAAAGAGAATAAAATCACGGCATTTGCAGGTAAATGGATGGAGTTAGAGAAGATAATACTAAGTGAAGTTAGCCAATCCCAAAAAACCAAATGCCGAATGTTTTCTTTGATATAAGGAGGCTGATTCATAGTGGGATAGAGAGAGAGAGAGCATGGGAGGAATAGATGAATTCTAGATAGAGCAGAGGGGTTGGAGGGGAAGGGAGGGGGCATGGGGTTAGAAATAATGGTTGAATGTGATGATCATTATTATCCAAAGTACATGTATAAAGACACAAATTGTTGTGATATACTTTGTATGCAACCAGAGATAGGAAAAAAATTGTGCTTTTTATGTATAATAATCATAATGAATTCCACTGCCATATATAAATTTAAAAATAAATAAATAAAAAGAACCACCCACTTTCAGGCATTCTGTTATAACTGCAGAAAACTGATTTAAACAATGCCCTTCCTCCTGATTTCTCTACCTGTGTTCCTCAGGGGGCCTCTATTCAATAGTTCTTCCTCATGGTTCTCGGTTCTCCTAGGTAAGTAGATACCTGGGTTGGGAGACCTCACTGCAAACTCATTAGATGTGAGCAAGCTAAACTGCAAGTCTAAACAATTTAGACTTAGCTTTGAGAACCCCATTTCCTTCAGGACCCATTAGACAGTATTTAAGGGGGAAAAAAAGTGCTGGGAGGGCAACACAGAGGTAGAGGACTTGTCTAGAGTGTGCAAGGCCCTGAGTGGATTCCCAACACACACACACACACACACACACACACACACAATGAAATAGCCAACTTGAGTTCAAAGAATAAGTCATCAGTTTAGTACATCCATAATCTCATTCAAAATAAAAGTTTCACTGAGTGTTATGGTTTAGATCGTGAGGTGTCACCCAAAAGCTCATGAGTGAGACAATGCAAGAAGGTTTAGAGGAGAAATGATTAGGTTATGAGAGCCTTAACACAATCAGTGCATTCATCCCCTGACAGGGATGAACTGGGTAGTAACTGAAGTCAGATGGGGCGTGGCTGGAGGAGATGGGTCATTGTGGGCGTGCCCTTGGGGTGTATATTTTGTGCTTATTGGGCAGAGCTCTCTCCTCCCTCCCTCCCTCCCTCCCTCCTTCCCCCCCCCTCTACTTTCTGGTGTGATGTTCTGAGCCTCTTTTCTCCATCACACTCTTCTGCTATGATGTTCTGCCTCACCTCCTTTCCCAAAGAATGGAGTTGGCCATCCATGGACTAAGACCTCTGAAACCATGAATCCCCAAATAAACTTTTCCTCCTCTAATTGCTCCTGTCAGGTCTTTTGGTCACGGCAATGAAAAAGCTACTAAAACATTGAGTCTAGCTTTGTTTAAAAGTGTTTGATGTCTAAAGAAGGTAATAATCCTCTCTCCTTCCTCTACCATCTAATGTAAGAAGTATTAATGGTAATTAACTTGGTGTGAATATTTATACATTTGCTAAGGAAATTTAAGTTATAGAATAGCAAAAGATCGCAACTTAGAACAGGAACTAACATCCCAAAATGAAGAGCTTCATGACCTCTTGCAGGAGAGGGTAACATGTTGCCTCATGTTAGGCAAAAGCTGCGATTGTCTATCTGGGCATTAAACATGATTAAAAGAAGTGCATGTGAATGCCAAATCAACAAGAAATAGGCTGTGGTGGATTTCTAACCATAACCACTGAGATTAAACAGGAACTGTATTTCCAAGAATTCCTTTTCCTGTATTGTTCTAGGTTAGAGTTGACCATAAGAGACATTTTGCATAAGATTTTGGAAGGTAGGTGTGAAGAAGTATTCTCCACACCCTGAACAGCCAGTGCTGGGGGGAGCACTGAGCAGACGGGCTGGCCCAGCCTGTTGGTACAGGACAGCACAGAACCCACAACTCCTCCAGCTCCCACAATATCTCCTCCAATGGTTTCTCTGCATCCTGGGCTAGGTGGCTAGGTGCAAGCACAGCTTTGTGGCAAAGAATGCCAGCTTCTCCTGCAGGTCACAGAAGAATCAAGTTTGGAGTTGATAAGAGAGACACATAGTTTCCAGTTAGCTCTTGTGGATTTTAGATGTTCTTGTGGGTCCCTGTTTGTTGTTGCTCTGCGTTGTTTTGACCTTGTTCTTATCCATACCCTTCTCAAATGTCCATCTGGCTGACCCATGAGGACTTCAGGCTCAACACCAGACACTGCAGGGTCAGAGACACCCATAGACTGCCTCCCCCAGCCTCCATAAAGGCAAAGATAAGGCTCCTAGATCCCCTATTCCTATCACTCACAGCAACTCTGCATCAAACCCTGACTAATACAGAATTAATATTGATTACTTCACAGAAGCTATAACCAACTGAACTTGGGTTTTTTTTTTTATTGAACAGAAGATCAGGTTTTAATTGTATATTGATTAAAGTGGTAAAAGATGAGAAAGAAATAAAAATGCCTCGTAAAGATGCATGGAAATACATATTTTCTGCCCTGAAAAATAAATCCTCAGTAATGTTAAGTCCTTCAACTCTGACACTCAAATGTCCTGCCTGTTATTTGGAGAGAAAACATCTTTACAAATGCTAATCATTTATTTATTCAACCAAGTAGGTGTTGTTTTTTTGTTTTTTTTGGGTTTTTTTGGTACTAGAGATTGAACCCAGGGGCACTTAACCTCTGAGCCACATTCCCAGACCTTTTTTGTATTTTTTTAGAGACTGAGTCTCACTGAGTTCTTAGTGCCTCACTAAGTTGCTGAGGTTGGTTTTAAACTCGCAATCCTCCTGCCTCAGCCTCCGGAGTTGCTGGGATTACAGGCATGCCCAGCCAACTAGGTATTTTTTACTTCTCAGAAATGTCTGCCCCACACAATATGCCCCACTAAGACTCAAATACATACCAGGTATGGTTCAGGAAAATTACTTAGGCATTTTCTTTTCTCCCCCTGAACCTGATCCCGATATCCTTTCACTTGGTCTCCCAAACTCCAAACTCCAAGTTCTGAGGCTCTGACTCAGACCCCTGCTTGGAACCTGCTGGTTTCATGTTCACGGTGCACATCCTGATGTCCAGACCCCTGTCCTCCTTCAGGTCCTTCAGGTCTTCGATAGTTCCCTGGTCTTGGCAGGTGCTCATAACCCCAGCTCCTACCTTTGCCTACCTGGACAGCAATTCCTAATGAGAAGGAACGTGGTCGACATCCAGGTACCACACTCTCAAGCCAACAACCTGGAGAGGGAGAAAATTCACATACAGAAAGACAAAACAGGCATCTGAGAAGTCTTGGAAAGCATGGTCCCTTCTATCCAGTGCAAGGTAATCAGGGGAAGCTTCCTGGATTAGGTGGTCTTTGAAGGACTACTAAAAATTCAGCATAACCCCGGCTATATTCCAAGGTACAGGGATGAGTTGGCACTACGGCTTGAAGTGTCCCCCAGAGTTCAAGTGTGGGAGACTTCATCCACAATCCAACTGTGTTGGGAGACAGAGCCTACCAAAGAGGTAGAGAGCCCTCATGAGTGGGCTAATGTTGTCATCAAAGGTGTGGATTAGTTATCACAAGAGTGAGCTTTTACAAAAGTATACTCAGCCCCCTTGTGCTCTCTTGGACTCTCTCTCCCTTTCACCTTCTGCCATCAGGTGGTGCAGCCAGAAGGCCCTTTCCAGATGCAGCCCCTTGATCTTGGAAGACTCAGCCTTCAGAACTATAAGAAATAGACCTCTGTTCTTCATAAATTACCCAGTCTCAGGTATTTGGTTATAGCAATACAAAACAGACTAAAACAATTGGGAAGGTAGGAGAAGAAAAATGCCTTGGATAATAGAAAAAGCCAGAGAGTTGAGACATGAGAATTTTGAGACAAAAATTGATTCAATGATTAAAAATAGTGCAGAGAAAACATTAGGAAATACAAACAAGTTTCCCTTTTCTCTCTTAAAAGAACTGGGGAAGCTATGACCACCTCTAGTTTGTTAATTGTCTTTCATAAATGTCTTGCTGAGGTGACAAACATCATTGCAGCGAATGAGAGGAAAACTGGGGTGAACATAAAGGCTGGTAGTGTCACTTCCAAATTAAGAAGGCGCCATTTTCACAAGGACAAGACAGAAGTCCCATTGCAGGCTTTGTCAGGTCAGGGAAGTACACGCCTCTCCAGGACTCCATGAACACTCTCCATAGACACCTTGCTGGTGAACATTGCCTGAGAATGAATTTTTGAATGAATAAATAATATATATATATATATATATATATATTTTAAAAACTTCCCCAGGAAAACACACAGAGGAAAAAAAATTATTGAAGATATTTTTGTCATAAGTAAATATAGCATCACCTCTTTCTGAGAACTTATGACTTTGGTGATTTTTCTAATAAAAAATACAACTTGAAAGACATGAGAAAAATCACTATTCTCTGAAAAAAAAAAACTGTTCTGACTACGTTTCTATAGACAATCATGCTCTCCTTAGGATGCTCTGGCTAGGAAGATGAAACAAACCTAGAACATTTGAGGCTTCTCTGACAGATATCATTCTAGTCAATACAACTGGAGACATTCTCTGTACCCTCACTATTTAAACAAACTCCATCTGGAAATTTCCTCATTCGTGCTAATAAAACAGTTACTCTCAGATTCATCAGACTAATTAAGTAAACTAGAGATAAATTACGTCTAGGTTTACCATAGCCCGCAAAATCACTATGATCCACCTCAGAATAAGCAAATCCTGATGCTGTGTCCTCAGAACACTGTACCTGGAAATGGAACAACCAAGTGGAAAGTTCCAGAAATGGAGGGGACACAGGAATCACTTTCAGACATAACTTGTATAAATCTGCAATCCATATGGTTCAGTCTCAGGCTGACGGTAGAGTCAAAAGAATACAGTCCTCCACAACAAGGAATTTCAAAGACTCAAATACTTTTTTTGAGGTTCTTAGACACCAGGAAGGGAAGGAAAATACCTGTCCCATGAGAACACTTATGAATTCCCCTTGTTCTCCACCCATTTCCCTCCTGTGTGTCCTGAGGCATCCTTATCAAGGACCCCCACAGGTGTTTGTCCAAGCTCCCCACACATGCATTCTGGTCGTTTTACTTCCTCTCTTCTTTCCATCCCTTGATTATGAACATTGATATAAATCCTCTCCCACTGATTACAGAAGAAGTAAAAGCACTTCCTCTTTAGGACAAGAAAGAGGCCAAAAGTTGGGCAGGCGCTTACGGCATTATTTCTGGTTATCTAGGAAAGAGAGGAAGGCCGCAGACACTCCCACAGTAACTGTCCTTATTCTGCTGAACCTACTCCACCGAACAGAGATAGAGGAACTTCATTTATACCAACAACAGGGACAGGGAACAAATTCAGAGGCACAAATGAATCCAGAGTCACATATTCATAAAATACCCATCTTTCAGCCATCATCTGTTGGTTGATGTGTTGTTGTTATTGTTGTAAAAGAGAAAATGTAGGATATTAAACAACACATGCTTTTAAAATTAAGATGATGCAACATAAAACTTGAAATAATGAGAGCAACAAATAAAAATAAAAATAACATCATAAATTGTAAAAACAGGCATCTACAATACTGACATCTACAATTATATTTCTTAATTTTAATAGCATGAAGTAAGTGTGAACAATAGAGACTAATGTTAGATAACTTGCAGGAGGGTCATATAAAAATATTTCCTCCCTCATATAGAGGCTACACCCTAACTCTGGCATGGGAAAGCATCATAATATATCCCTTGTAAACCTTAGGAACTAAGCCATCTCTTAGGGCTATACCAGTATTCCAGGATCTTTGAAGTCAGGTTTATAACATTTTTAAAAAGTAAACATTAACTAAAATCTTGTTATTGTGCATTCACTATAGGGTGGATTTTTAGTTTCCAGATTGGTGCTGGGATAGGGAAGGACCTGTGAGGAAGGAGGGCTACTTGGGCTCATCCACCCACCTAACAGAGGCACTGAAATCACTGGAGAAAAAGGCTTGATAAGGACCTGTGGGCTGATGCCCCTTCAAATGTACGGAGGCCAAAATGATGTGAAGAGAGAGAACAAAAGGAGCCCAACAGCCTGATGTGAGATTGTTCACATATAGGCAGCTTTATAAGCCTGTTTCCATAAAGATTCCCCTCCATAAAGCTTCTACGCCTCTCTTTGAACTGGTAAAACCAGGGCAAGATGCACCTGCTCTGGGAAAAGTCCCCTTCTTCCCGCCTACCCGCCCCCAAGCAATTCACTACAGCTCTGCCCAGCAAATACATTGACAGGGCCCTGGAGCTTCAGCCAGAGACCTCACACACAAGCTGGACAAGGACTGTACCCTGGTGGGAAAGTACACCCAACATACACACACACACACACACACACACACACACGGCATAGAAGTCTACACTCAGTGTGAAGTCCCTGATGCAGTGGTTTATACTATAGTCAAGAGATTGTTTTGAGCAGAGTCTGACGGCGCATGCCTAGAATCCCAGAGACTCTGGAGGCTGAGCAGGAGGGTCATAAGTTAGATGCCAGCTTCAATAACTAGTAAAGACCTAAGCAACTTAGGGAAACACTGTCTCAAAAAGAAAAAGAAAAAGGACTGGCTCAGTAATAAAGCACCCCTGGGTTCAATCTCCAGTACCAAAAAAAAAAAAAAAAAAAGAAAGAAAGAAAAAAGAAAGATTTGTTTTATAGAATCCTGTGCTTTGCTTTTACCATGGAATTAAGAAAGCCCCAGTGATAATACTAATTACAGGACCTTGAGAGAGCCACCAATCTGCCCAGAGCTTCAGTTTCCTCATCTGAAAACTGAAGATGATAAAACCTACCGGGTAGGTATTTGTGAATATTTAAAGAAATTATAATAAACAGCAACTCGCCAGAAGTGGTAACAAGCAAGAATAGAATTTGGAATGTGCTTGATTCTAGCATGTTCTCCAAAAGTAAAAATTGAGGTTGGTAAGAAAGGTGGTAGCTGGTGAATGCATGGCTTTGAGCTTCTCTGCCTGAGAAGTTTGATTTTGAAATCTCAGGCTCTGAGAGGCCTCTGTGTGGGGACAGGTAGCCATTGGGCCACGTCTCGTCACGTGGTCTTCAAAGAGGCTTGTAACGCACTCAAAGCTCATTCAACATTCCCCACAGAGCTCTTCCCTGGTTTCCTCTCAATGCTCCACTACACACCTGAGGGACAGAAGAGGGAACTCTGAAGCAGGAAGAGCTGCCCAGCTATTCCAGGAGTTTTCCCAGGGGAGAAAATGTGCTTTCAGACATGCTCAACTGGAACCGATTGGGAACCAGATTGTGTTGACTGAACAACTTGAGAAACATTTGCCTCTAGTGTTGGTAAATTATAACATGAACTTCCGGCATCTTAGATATTCAACTGTTTACTTTTAAAAGTCTCTCGCTATTAATTTCTTGTTTGAAATTTAATACAATACTCTATTTCCAGCTTTTATTAATTTAAAGTTTGAAGAAGCCTTTATAAGCTAATTAGGGGGAATTAGGATAAGGAAAGAAAATGTCTGTATACATGATCAGGCCTTCATCTCCTCATCTGTAAAATGGACTGGGATATCGTCATGTTGCTTTGGGGCTCTGAGAACTGAAGGACTTGGGGACAAACAAGACAGCTAAATCTCCTAAGGGTTTGACTGTCACTGTGG
Source organism: Ictidomys tridecemlineatus (assembly GCF_052094955.1). Taxonomy (NCBI): domain Eukaryota; kingdom Metazoa; phylum Chordata; class Mammalia; order Rodentia; family Sciuridae; genus Ictidomys; species Ictidomys tridecemlineatus. The sequence continues at coordinate 56,221,351 of NC_135484.1, read as the reverse complement.
TTTCTGTGCCTTCAAAGGAGTAGGGATTAGCTGCCACTTAGACACAGGAATGCAGCTCTTTGATTATTTTGGTGTCTGTTTTCACAGGCATTGAACCTGAACCTCACAACAGGTGAGACCTGACCTGGCCTCTCCTCTCATTTAAAAGAGGGCAGACCCGGCTGATACTAGACACCCTAGAGGTACAGCCCCCACGGATGCCACTGCCATTAAACCCTGCCTTGTTACTCACCAAGGTGTTTGGCCTTGGTTAACCGCAAACCCGCTAACCATCTCGCTGGAGGCCCACGGAACAAGGAGGCTGGCTTCTTATCCAGCCCCTCAGGAATCCGATTAGAAGAGTTACTTAAAATGTTAAGATGTTGCATTCCTTCAGTCCTGGCTGGAACCCAGAGGGACTACATGCAAGATGGCTGGTCCCAGGTACTTGGCTCCTGGATGAAATAGAAACCACCTGGTATCTTTGAGTGGCATGGCGCAGAGAATGGCGAGGGTGAAACTAGAGCTTCCTGGCATTTCCCTGAAGCCCTCCGAGCAGGTGGCAAAGGAAGAAAGCCTTGGCTTTATTTAAAGAGGCAATTAAAGTTCAAGGAGGAAAGGAAGTGTTGTTGTTATTCTTAATTTTTCACACTGTCCCTGACCTTAATCTCCATTCTACAAATAGCCCAGGATACTGTATGCTGCCAGCAGAAGTATATGGATACCCCTGAAAAAATCTATGAATGATTTACAAGCCAGGTCAATAACTAAGTTGTCCAAGAATGTGTACAGCACATAACTAGGGATTAACTCTTTAAATCTCAGAAGACATTCTTCCCAGCCTGGCATGAGAATGAGGGTTGAAACAACAACAACAACAACAACAAAATCTCCACACAGATTTGATATGCCTTGGGGGAATAAAATGTTTTCAATCCATTATTTGTCAAAGATTGAGGATTAGTTTCCCATCTTGGTCAATGATTAATTTTAGGGTTTATGGACTAAAGTTCCCAAACCCATAACTTTTGTAATTTTTTTTTTGTACTGGAAATTGAAGCCAGTGGTGCCTAACCACTGAGCCATATTCCCAGGCCATTTTATTTTTTATTTTGAGACAGGGTCTTGCTAAGTTGCTCAGGGCGTCACTAAGTTGCTAAGGCTGGCTTTGAACTTACAATCCTCCTGCCTCCGCCTCCCAAGCTGCCGGAGTTATAGGCAGGCATCGCTGCACCCGGCTCCCGGTTTCTTTCTATTCTAGCTCTACACTGAAGGGCCCAGGGGCTTTTAGGGGGATTCTCCCTGGACCTGACTATTGTCTGCTTGAGGACCTACTTAATGGCGATTTTAATTAATGGTAGATCCAGATTATTCCTAAAGGAAAAACCATTATTCACTTGGGGGGAAGAGGGTTTGTAGTAGAGCAGCCTCTTTGTACCTGCTGTATGCAGCACAGCCCCAGTGGTCTATTCTAGCTAAGGTGTCAAGGCTAAAACCCCTAACGGAGTTGGCAATGTGAGATTGTGTGGGGGTGTAGATGGGAGACATTCAGAGAAGAAAGTCAGGGCTTGGGAAGGCCTCTCAGGTAGGACTGGACCCGGGCCTCAAAGGACCCATGGGTTAGGGGCAGGTCACCTCAGAAAGAGACAACAGCTTCCACTACAGTGTCATTCCAGCAGCCAGCCCCTGCTGAGCCCACGCCCATGCGCCAGACGTGCTAGGTGCTGGGTACACCACTGAGAGAAGGATAGGCCTGTTAAGGGCTGTACTATGTCCCTCAAAATTCATATGCTGAAGCCCGAAGCCCTGTATTTCAGAATGTGACTGTATTTAGAGAGAGGTAGGTGTTTTTTTAACAGAGGTGATTAAGTTAAAATGAGGCCATTAGGCTGGGCCCTAATCTGATCCGACTTGTGTCCTTACAAGAAGAAATTTGAACACACAGAGACACCAGGGGTGCAAAGAGAAGAGACCATATGAGGACACAGTGAGAGGGTGGCCATCTGCAGCCCTAGGAGAAGGTCCTCAAGAGAAGCCAAACCTGCTTCTTGACACCTTGATCTTAGATTTCTAGCCTCCAGAACTGTAAGAAAATTTATTTCCGTTGTGTCAGGGCCCCAGTCTACGGTATTGTGATAGGGCAACCGGATCCGATTCACACCATGCCCCAGCCCTTCTAAGGTGGGATCCGCTGAGGAGGACCAACCACAAAGAAAATCATAAATTGGTCCATTAATGAAAACCAGGCAGGGCACTCGAAAGGACAAGGAGCCTGGAGAGCATCTGATGACCAGCCTCGGAGGGGAAGAGAGCAGGGAAACAGGCTCACCTGAACTGCCACTGTGGCACAGCACGATGACAAGTCGAATCAGGAGACTGCAGGGCCTCAAAATGGTCAGGAGTATTCACGCTCCTCTCAGAGGCAATGCCGAGCTCCTGAGCTAAGGGGGGTTTCTAAGTGGAGGAATGGACCGAGGAGAAGAACGCTTGGGGAAGATTTTTCTTGTAAACAGATGCTAAAGGGGCACAAGCCTCAAGGCACAGGGACAAGGGGTACAGGGAGGAAGGTTGGAACAAGTGGAAGCAGGGAGGGCCAAGGTGGGGGAGAGCTGCACACAGAAAGCATTTTGGAGGAAGTGACAGGTCTTGGAGACTGACAGGAAACTCTTTTTTAATTATCTTGGTCCATCAGGGATACTGCTGACCCGCAGGAAGGCCTTTGGTGAACCGGTCTTCAGAGTCGAGCTGTTGCCATGGCACCCAGCCTTGTGCTAGGGGCAGACAGACGAAATGGTGAGTTCCTCTCATAGCCTTCCTTCTCCAACCCTCTGGGGCGCACCACTGAGACCTACAAAGCTTCCCGAGTCTGCACCATGAATATCATCGGAACAGTGGCAGGAAGGCGTTTGATGGTAGCTTTGAGACTCAGTAAGAAAGTCATATCTGGCTTATGTCCATAAAGCCATATTGCAGAGTTCTCTCTGAGGGTCTTCTAACTTCTGGTTGCCTTTTCAACTGTGCACAGCTGGGGCGAGAAGGGAGGGGATGCAGGTAAAAGAAATTATCGTCAAAGTAACTGAACTTCCCACACATTCCCCACAAAGGGATGCCAGAGTCTGACTGACAGAAACAGGCCAGTAGTTGCTTAGATCTGCGGGGAAGGAAATGAATATATAAAAACACGAGGGCTAAAGTTCCTAGGCACCTGCTGGCAGCCAAAGCTCATTGATTCGCAGACACAATCAGGGAGAGAAAGCTGTGTGAAGATCCTGGGTTGTCAGGAGCTGGATGGAGTTGTCATCAGTGTTAAAAAGAGAAGATGTCACCAGGCATGGTGGCACATGCCTGTAATCCCAACTACACAGCCAGGGCCATTTAGGGAGACCCTGTCTCAAAAGAAAAAAAAAAAAAAGAGCTGGGGAGGTGGCTCAATGGTAGAGCATCCCTGGGTTCATTTCCCAATATGGGGTGGGTGGGGGGAGGAGTTGCCTAGCCCCTGGACAGGAAATCATGGTTCCATGAGCCAAAGTTCACATCTACAGCCAGCTGCCAAGGCCAGAGCTCACAGTGAGGCACAGACAGGAGAATACCAGCCCTCTGTCTTGTGGTGCCCAGCAGACTCCTTTTCCATCCACCAAGCAGACTATGGTTAATTTGAAAATCAGATTAGAGGCACTGCTTTGTAAGAGACCTTCATTTGAAGCACTAAGCCAAAGGGAACATGTGGAAATAAAACACAGGCTGAAAGAGTCGGGCAAAAAATTCCTGACATGGCAGCTGACTCTACATGCATGATTTAGACATTGGAAAAAAAGAGAATTTTTAAAGAGTGGATCATTTTAGTCAATTATTTGTGCATGGCTGGCAGAGTTTATTATTTTAAAAAAATCTCTCTTAGGAGTATATAGCTTCAGGATGCTCCATCTTCCCCTGGAAGAAAAGCTGGTTAACGTCTATTTTGTAATCAAGGTGTGGTCTCAGGACCAGCTGCACTGACATCTCCCAGAAGCACGGTAGAATTGCAGAATCTCAGGCCCCCACCCAGTCCTGCTCAACAGACTCTGCACTTGCACAAGATCCCTGGGAGCTTTGCATGCACATTCAAGTTTTAAAAGCATTGCTTTACAGCATGCTAGGCAAAAAGAAGGACTGGGTAGCTAGGATCTGGCTTAGATCGATTATAGCCATCTCAGTGCCCACTTCTACTCACTAGGCAGGGGAACTAGCAAAGGCTCTTGGGCCACAGAAAGATGGTTTAGGCGGAAATGGAGGATGCAGAAGAAAAGAGACAGGTTTCCACTTCAGGACTAAAAGGACAACAAGTGCCCCTCCCTTGTAGATGCTGCCATCCATTCTTACCCTTTATCCACACAAGGCCACGCCCCTGAAAATGTAGATTATTCAAAGGCAGCCTCCACAATGAGAAAGAAAGAAGAGATTTATTTTTTCAGTGAACCAAAGGTAATGGGCACTTTCTAAAAATTTTGTTTGGTTGGGTATGTCCTATAAGTTATTTCCCTCTTGCTCACTTTTCCAAAGAGGCTGCATCCAAGATAATGACCTCACTCTGGGTCTGGTTGAACAGCAATTGCTCGTGGTGCCTATGACTCCCACCTGTTAAGATCAGTGAGGTGTACTAAACCAAGAAAGGGATTTTGAGTAGACAAAGCCATGCTTGAGTCCTGGCTATTGTACTTCCGTGTGGCCCTGGGAAAGTCCCTATATTTCCTGAAGCAGAGATAGTAAATTAAAAATGCAGGGTGTTAATTATAATTATGCATCATTGAGTGGCAGCATATCTGCATAGCTTAGCTTGGCTTGACTAATAATGGCACTATTATTATCTTTGGGTTATAGTTGAGGAAGCTAAAGTTTTGAGACACATGGTCCAATGTTATACAGCTAGAAAATGGCCAGACCCTTGGCTGGTAGGTGTCAGGTCTGTCCCTCAGAAGACGGTCAACCCTGATACCACCACCTGGATGACCCCAACGCAATCTGTCCCTTCCATCCCTTCCATAATCGATATTCTCACCTTTTAAGGCAGAATTACAAGTGAACCCGGTTCACAAAGGGTACTACTCATCTACAGTTTATATTAGGGCAGTCATCAGTGTTCACATCATTTATTTTACCACCCTTTGGGCTGCAAAAGTCATTATTGATATTTCATACTTTGTTCGATCATTATTCTCCTTTGCTTCGGATCCCTCCTCCCCGCAAATTTAACTCTTCATGTCAACAAGAAAAATCTCAAAAAGAGATGGTAAAACAAACACCCCATTGATTCCCATAAAATAATTAGCCTTCTCCCTCTCTCTCCCCTCCCCAACTCTCCTACTGCCCCTCCTCCCAGCTCTTCTTTTTTCAACAGTGCTTCAAGCTCCCTCCCAGGCCCGAGGATAAGTATACTCTTAGCATGGGTGAAACAGAGAAGGCTGAAACTGAAAGATTGAATAGATTTGAATTAATACAACTTTCTCTCAAACAAAAGCATTTAAGAGAGTTCAGCAAAGGTTAGGCATGCAGAGAATGCTGCATTTCCTGGTATCTTCTGATTAGCTTTTAAGATAATTAATGGAGATGGAAGCGTTGCTTGAGCAACAAGGCATTCCTGGAGAGAAGCAGGAAGGACAGAGCTGAAGATCTTGAGCATTAACGGAACTGGATCTCCAGCTTCTTTTCCATCTGTCAACATCCTCCTGGCTCCAATGTCATCTGGATGACCCCATAGTTAGGTGACATCTAAACTCTTGGCACTTTGCAAATGTCTCCCTTAACTGGACATCATACCCCTTTCCCAGGAAAGATATTTGCTCTCCATATTTCCAGGGGGCAATTGCTACACGCACAGTCCTCGTTACAATCCAATATGGTGGCCTCCATTATTCTTCTCATTTTGCTAATTAAGGAAGGACATCTAGACAAGTTTAGTAATTTTTCTAGTATCACACTGGGACTGAAATTAAGCCCAAAGCCAAAACTATAACAAGATATAGTATGTTTCCTTCTCTCCCTTGTTTTATACCTATATTTCTACCACACAAAGTAGCAGAGAAAAGCAAAAATAATCAGAACAAAAGTTCATGCATGTTACCATGGCTTCTTTCCGACCATCTGACTGGCCAAGTAGCCATCAGACCAAATAAAATATTCAAATTCAGCCAACTCTGATTTTCTTTCTTTTTCCTTTTTCTTCTCTTTCCTTCTTTCTTTTTTTTTCTTTTTTTTTCTTTTCTTTTCTTTTTTTTTTTTTTTTTGATACAGGGTCTCACTAAGTTGCTGAGGCTGGCCTCAAACTTGCGATCCTCCTGCCTCAGCCTACTGAATCACTGGGATTTCAGGTGTGTGCCATTATACCGACTTTTCTCATGCTTCTTTTTATCTTTCCTCAGATCATAAACATCTTCTGAGTAATGATCATATTTTTTTCATTTTTTATATCCCTCCCAACATTGCCACATGTTTAGAGAGAATAATATGTCATTTGCACATATTTCCAGTGGGCTCTGTCAGCTCTGTAGCACATATACAGCCCTTTATCCTTCCCATATCCCAGCTGACATTATTAATCAATCGCAGTACTCTTGTCTAGGAAGGCCAAAGAGTTTCAGGATCTTTCCATACACCATGCTTCAGACAGCTACTGTGGATCATTCAGAGTACACTAGAACCTCTTTGTTCTTCCTTGTCTAAATCTGTAGATGGGCGCTTTCCTTTGGTCTTTCTTATGTGAGCAGTCACTACCCAAGTTTCAGTTAGGAGGCGGCACAAAGAAAAGTCATCGTAACACAAAAATATTCACTAAAGAAACTGACTCTGTTCCTATTTCAACCCCTCCTCCGTCATCTCTCCTCCTTTAGCACTAGCCAGCACCCCTGAAATCATAGTCAATAATGTTCCTTCCTGTTTTCCACATACTGTGCGTGCAAAAATGCAAGAGATGGCACATTCTGGAAATACACACGTTTTGTGCAGTGAGTGAGAGTTATTGGCAAACTGTTAAAATCAGACACATGAAGCTATTAACAAATAAAAACCTGAGAAAGTTACCGCAGTTAACAATCGAAGAGAACATCTGAGGGTGAGGGTGATAGGTGTTTCAAAAGGGATCATTTGAATATCAAAGGATGGAGCTGAAACCCCTGGGAAAATGGATAAAGCCCTGGAATAATTTTGCAAAGAAATGACCTTGTTTATGCATGTACTATAAAAACCAAACATGCAGTGAAGGTTTGTATCATACCCATGAACAAGTTGGCCAGAAAACAGTGATGCCAAGAGAAACAATCAAAACTCCCATCGTCAACACTTCCGGTTTGTTCTAAGGATCATGGCGAGACTTGATTTTACCTTTAGTTCAATAACAGAGAAAACAGTTCCATATGAGATGAAACTGAAATTTTGTTTTTCAAGGTAAGGTCCCTATGACAAGCTTTCTTCACTGTTTCCTAAGACATATGTCTCCCATATTAAGGGAGATCTGTGAGCCAGGCATGGTGGAGCAGGCCTGTCATCCCAACATCTTGGGAGGCTGAGGTGGGAGGATCATGAGTTCAAACCCAGCCTCAGCAACTTACTGAGGCCCTAAGCAACTAAGTGAGATCCTGCCTCTAAATAAAATACAAAAAAAGTGGGGGAGGTGGGGACCTATGAGGAGCTGTCTCTCGGAACCAATAAGCCCTGAATAATGAGGGTCTCCTGTACCTCTTCATTTTTTACAGCGCTGTGACCAAGTAGGTTGTTTGGGCTTGGTTGTTCAGGTGGGGAAACTGAGGCCCAGAGGACATATCAGTGGGCACATATTCCAACATTCACCTGGGTCAGCCTGATTCCTGTAGCTGAGCTCTGCTGTTAGATATTTCCCAGAGGACTTAAAACTGTGTATTGAACAAAGCAGGGAAGCGACCTTATCAATAAGTCCATCAACAAGTACCACCTACCACTTGGAAGAGAGGAGGATCCCCCACAAAGGCAGCCCTAAAGAGCCTCCTAATCCCCACGGTGTCCCTGGATCCTCTGACAGGCCCAGGGGCCCCTCCAACTGTAGGTCTCTTCCTCCAGGTCTGTTCCAACTCTCAGGGTCTTTTCAGGAGGCCTGAACTTCCTATTTCAGGTCCCCAATAAATGAGGCCTCTCCCATCATGCCCCTCTTCCTCTCTTCCCCAGAGTATCACTTTCCCTCAACCTCCTGAAATGAACCCACTCTGTGTTCCACCCCAGCGCCTCCCCCATCTTCTGTCGAGCAGTTGGCACCGTCTTCTTGCCCACAGGGAACAGCCCAGTGTGTTGGGCTGTAGCTGTGGACATGCCTCTGCCAAGGGAGGAAGATGTGCCTGACCAGAAAAGAGAAGGGGTAACCCTTCTTTACCAAAAGTGCGGAGTAGGTAGGTGGTTGGCGGGTAGAAGAGCCCAAGGTGGATCTCCACTTCTGCTTTTATATGGAATTTGTAATCCAAGCTGGATTTGGGAATTCATTCGAGGAATTATCTTTGAGGGATGGAAAACTGAAGTAAAAAACAAAAACAAAACAAAACAAAAAAACGAGTCCAAACCTCTTTGCAGAAGAACCCATGAAACTTGACCTTGTCGGTGATTAGCTGAGGTCACACAGAAGGTTAGAGCCAGCCCGTGGCCTCAGATCTGGGGATTTAACATTTCCTGGGTCACAGCTGTGACTTGAATATATCCACCTCTCATACACAGCTGAATCACTAAGTGGATCAGAAGTAATGATGGAAGGGTGAGACTGGTTTGATTAATTTTGTATGGTATTATCTCAAGTGAAACTTCATCAAGAATTCAAAGAAAAATCATGTGTCCCAACTCCTGATCCATTACATTTTCTGCCAGATTTCTCAAAAGGTTAGCTATCTTGGAGATTTTCTTCCAAAATGGAGGGGGCAAGGAAGCAAAGTTTGAAGGGAGCCTCCTTGGTGAAGGCTTCTGGACTGTCCTGCTAAGTGGTTAGAACAGTGGTCATTGAAGCAGACAGAATAGAGTTGGCTTCTCAGCTTCCTAGTTGTTTTACCATGGGCAGATGAGATAATCTCTCTGTGCCTCAAAAATCAGAACAGCCATCTCCCAGCGTAGTGAGGTTTAAATCAGCCGATGTATGCAAAGTGCCCAGAGTAAGATTTAGTCAGAGTAGACTTCTTCCTATCCCACCTCTCCAGGGTCTCATTCCTCCCAGACTTCTTCCAGACATTTAGAGATGTCTCCTCCACCCCCCACTGTAATGCCACCAACTTGCAGGGGATACTATGGCGCTGAAGTAGGTAAGAGGCAAGAGGCAGAGGAGCCTGGCTGGGCAGCACAGACCCTATGGGCCCATGATGGCCAGTGAACCAAGCCTCTTGCTAACCCTGCAGGATGCCTTCCCTATGTTCTGCTTCCTAACCGGGCTGCCCAGCAGAACCTATTAAAAGTGCCAGGCCCCCAATCTCATTTCCAAATAGCCTCAGGTCTAAAGTACCTCCCACAAATCCATCAGCATTACCTGAGGAGGGGCAGGGGCTCTGGACCCCAGCCAGGTGTCACATACCTGCCTTCAGGGCCAGGAAATGAGGCGCCTGGGTGAAACTACATTCCAAAGCTTGAATGCCATTCACAGTCAACACAGGTCCAGCGGCCCAGGTAGACCGGCAGGTAAGGCAAAGGGTGGGGTCAGTGGGGGAGAGGAGACTATAGCCTTTCACTGGGACACAGATTACTTTAAAAGAAAGGGTGTCATCTTAGTGGCAAGAGCCCCAGTTTATGTGCTTGGTTTTGTCACCACCTACCAAGTGTCAGATTTATTACCTGTCACAGTGGTTTTGAAAGTATAGTCCAAGGACCCCTCAGAAGAGATCATGAGATTTAAAATTTCTGATATGGTAAGTATCAATAAATATAAACCATATAATCTAAAGCTCTCTGGGGTCAGCAATAGGATTTGTTTTGTTTCAACACTTAGGAATACACCAAGGCATTCGATCACTGAGCCACACACCCCCCCCCCCCCCAGCCCTTTTTCTTCTTTTATTTTGAGATAGAGTCTGGCTGGTTGCTAAGGCTGACCTTGATTTCCAATCCTCTTTCCTCAGCCTCCCAAGTCCCCAGGATTACAGGGGTAAGCCACTGCATCTGGCTAATTTTTAAGAGTTTATAGGAGCCCTGGAACCACGCAGTTGCTCCATGTCTCCCTGTCCTGCTGCAAGAGCCATGAACCTGGTACAGGCCCGGGCGGTGCCTCTGATGCCCACAAGAAGCCACCTCTTGTAATCAGGATCCCATTTCCTTCTAACTCCAGAATGTCCACTGCCAAGAAAGCCTGTGCCTGGGGAAGGGAGGCTGGGCCTCATGTGGGGGACTTGGTGGAGCTGCTGCTGTCTGAGCAGGGCCCAGGGAACTCAGGTAGCAGCTGAGCAGAACATCAAGTGAAGACAGGTGCAGGGGCTGGCCAGACGGCCCAGGGCCTAGAGGTGATGCTGGGGCCTCATCATTCACATGTAGGTCAGTCCTTCCACTTGGTGGGCCAACCCCAGACTCCCCATAAGCTCCTGGTTCTCTGGCAGTTGAGAATTTACTGGGCAAGTCCTACAGACCAACATACCTTAAAAGTCACCTGGGTCTCAGCTTCTCTGTGGTCAGCCTCCCTTCCCCTCCCCGTTTCTTGAAACTCTCCCCTCTTCCAACTTCCATACCATCCAGATCAGCACCATCCAACAGAATTAAAATGTGAGCCACTTACGTGATTTAAAATTTTCTAGAAGCCACATTTGAAGAAAATGGGTAAAAATTAATTTTAATAACACTTCACTTAACCTCATATGTCCAAAATATCATTCCTTTGTAATAAGGGCCACTCCTTTGGGAATTGTCCTTGGTTTTACTTGCCTGCCACATTCTTTTTTGAAAGGATTATGTCCTCTCCCTTTTGCTCTGCCTCCCATTCTAAAATGATGTTAACTGCTAAATAATCTTTCGATTCACAGAACCCAGAATATCTGGTGACCTTCAAATAACATCAGAATATATGACACCCTCTTCTTAGTCTGTAGCTCTGTACCTCAACTAAAAGCACGTAAACTGCTTTGAGGTTTAACTTGCAGAAAAGTCATATGTTTGTATTAAGAAAATGTAAAAACTAGAGCTGGGCTATGGATCAGTGGTACAGTATTTGCCTAGCACATGTGAGGCCTTGGATTTGATCCAAGCACAGAAAGAGAGAGAGAGACCAAGAAAATACAGGACCCAGCCCCAGGAGGTTGAGGTTGATTGCAATATTCTGACCACAGGTGAAAAAAAAAAGAAAAAAGATACATGTCCCGGATGATGAAGACCAGGCTCAGCACATGGCCTTCCTGCCAACTGTCTCACTGCTGCTTCTTTCTCTCTCTGTAAAAACCCTTTGTACACTGAGCTCCCCTAGATGGAGCTTTGAGGACAATAGCTCCTCCGTATTCCAGGCTCCCTTGAATAAATCTGATTCCTTCCTGAATATTGAAATATTATCCTGAATATTGGCTTTCAAGTGGTGAGCAGCCCATACCTGTGTCTAATAACAATTTCAACATATAATCAGAAGCAATCAGTAAAATGAAATATTTGACATTGTTTTTTGGTACTAAATCTTTTGAAATCCAATGTGAATTTTAGCCTTTCTGTACATCTCAATTTAGATGTGACATTTTCACTGGCAAACTTGATCTGAATATAGATGGTAAAGAATTTAGACTTGAAAAAAGTAGATGCACATACACAAGCTGTTCCAAGCATATTTAAGTGTTCCAATAACTGAATTAAGTAGTTAAATATCAAATTTTAAATTTAATTTAAATGAAATTTAAAAGTTAGTTTCTCAGTGGCAGCAGTCATATTTCAAGTGCTCAATAACCACACATGGCTAGCCACTGACATATTGAAAAGTGTAGATGTAGACTGTCATCTCCCCAAGCCCTACTCATTCTTTGTGATTAGCTAAAACTTGCAATTAAAACAAATGTAAAATACTTTGGATTAAACAAAAAGGAAAGAAGAGAAGGGAGAAGGAATGGGAAAGACAATAGAACAAATTGGACATAACTTTACTATGTTCATATATGAATACAACCAGTGTAACGCCATATCATGTACAACATAAAAAGGAAATTCATATTCCATGTATGTATAATATATCAAAACACATTCTACTGTCATGTATAACTAAAAAGAACAAATAAAAATATTTTAAATAAAATAATTATAAGAAAGCAACACATGTTCATTATTCAAAATTCAAACCTTATGTAATATAATATATACTGTATTCCTATCCCTCACAGACACTTATTGTCAACAATACAGTGCATATTTTTCAGATTTCTTTTCTTTATATATATTGTTACATTTACTGTTATTATTAATTTTTAATTTAAAAAAAGATAATCCTCTTTACTCTTTCCTTCAGTTAAACACACAGGTATCATATAGTGCTAGAAGGGATGAAAAAAACTGATAATGTTTTGCTCTATAAGCTCACATTCAAATGGGGCAGAAAAAAATTAAATAAAAGAAACAAGAAAATAAACAGTATAAATATAGTTGTAAGCATTTTGAAGAAAATGAAATAAGTTTGGGAAGTGACATGGGGACTACTTTCAAGAGGGCAGTGAGCCTCTCTGAAGAGGTGATAATTGAACTAAAAGAGTTCATGAGCCAGATATGGTGGCACATGCCTATAATTCCAGCAGCTAGGGAGGGTGAGACAAGAAGATCAAAAGTTCAAGGCCAGCCTCAGCAATTTAGGGAGGTCCTAAGCAACTTATCGAGATCCTGTCCAAAATATTAAAAAACAGTTGGGGATGCGGGTCAGTGGTTAAGTGCCCTGAGTTCAAATCCCAGTACAAAAAAAAAAAAAAAAAGACTCATGACTTAATCATGCCCTTCAAAGCCCCCACCCCTTAACACCACCATAATGGGGATTAAGTTTTAGTGTAGGAATTTGGGCAGATGCTTGCAGACCATAGCAAGCACAAGATGAAAAGCAGCTCTCTCCTTCCTGTGCTGGACACCAACGTCCTCTCCCTAGAAGCAAGCACAGTCACCGTCTTTCTCATTTCCTTCCAAAACTGTGGCTATGCTTTATTTGGGTCCTCAAGGTGATAAGATTAGGCGTTAAGACCTTTGGGAGGTGATCCCTGCTGTCATCTATCTCCATCACCATCTCTTAGAGAAGATCCCCATCACAGTAGGTCCATACAACAATCCACTTACTTCGGCCCCCATTGAAGGACACCTGGGTTGTCTCTCCAGTTTTTGCTATGAGTAACCGTTGGGCAGGGGTCCTCTCACAGCTGAGGGAGTTTAGAGCTATATCCTGAAGTAGTCTACCATGGGAAGGTGAGTGATTTATTCAGCCAACTCATTTTTGAAAATCATTTAGCCGATTTCCAATTTTTGGCATAACAATATTGTAATGAACATCCTTGCACATAAATCTCCAAGATTAACTCTATACAAAGAAATTACTAGGTTAAAGTGTTTAACCTAGTAATTGAATTTAAAATTTTATCAATCATGTTGATTTTCTCTCCAAAGAAGATCTTACACTAATTTAATGTCTCCCAAGCATGTGTAAGAGTACCTCTTGAGCTGGGAGTATATAGCTCAGTGGCAGAGCACTTACTGTGCATGTGTGAGGCCCAGGGTTCAATTCCCAGCACCCTCACGCGCACACACACACACACACACACACACACACACACACACACTTCTTTCCCTGCAGCCTCACTAAAATTATTTATTATAAAACTCTGAGCTGAGTATGGTGGAACTCATAGGCAATTCTAGTTATTTGGGAAGCTGAGGCTAGAGAATCACAAGTTTAAATCCAGGCTGGGTAACTTAGTGAGATCCTATCTCAAAAAACAAAAAACAAAAAACAACTTCTCTGAGTGCTGGGGTATAGCTCTACAGCAGAACAGGCATGCTAGCCACGCACAAGGCCCTGGCCTTAATCTCCAGCACCAAAAAATAATAATTAAAACATAAAAACTCTATGATTTTTGACAATCTAATAGGTGAAAAATATTAACTTGCTGTTAAGTTTTAATTAGCATTTAGTTAATTAATCATGCAATTAGCCATTTTCTTTAAGCTTACAAATTATTTATATTTCTTTTTCTGCCTCTCCAGATGTCCTTTGCCCCCTTTTTTCCTATTGAGTTGTAAATCCTTATTAGTTGTAAAATCTTATTTAGTTGTAAAACTTTTAAAAATATCTTCAGTAAAGTAGCCCTTTGTCAGATGCCTATGTGCAAGTACGTGCACACACACACACACACACACACACACACACACACACACACATACATCTTCTTTTTTTCTATTATAGTGCTGCTGGGGAATCAAATCCAAGGGCTTGTGCATGCTAGGCAAGTGCTCTACCGCTGAGCTAAATTCTTAGTTTCATATATATATAAAATATGATGTCCTAAATGGCCTTAGAAAGTCTAGATCTAACATGATATTATTAAATTTTAAAATTATTTCATATTTGTTTCTAATATTATTATGCTTTCATTTTATTACACTTATGTTTGTGGTCCATCTGGAATTTAGTTTGATAAAAAGAATAAGGACAATAATGCCTCCCCACCCCCACCCAGGTCCTGCTCCAGTCGTGGGGATTGAACCCAGGGGCACTTTATCCCCTGAGCTACATCCCCAGGCCTTTTTTATTTTTATTTTGAGACAGAGTCTTGCTAAGTTGCCCAGCCTGGGCAGATGATGAGGGAAAAATCACTCAAGCCCTTGAGTTCAAGGCCAGCCTGTGCAACTCTGGGAGACCCTGGACTTGGGTGTGTGTGGGTGGGGGGGCAAGTAAACAAAAATGTTCATAATGAGTGATGTAGGAAAAGTAATATATACAACTTTGAGGTAGTATGTATAATTTTGAAGCAAAAACTAAAAGGAAAATGAATTTGGAGGCATCCAAAACAGAGCAGATGCTAGATATAATAAAAAGTGCCCAGGCCTCTGTTCCAGCTCTGTGGAGTTCACGGGCTCCCCTGTCTGTGCCTTCCCTCTCTCGTTTACCCAACAGAGAAGTGAAAATTCTCAGGTTCCTTCAACAATTACAAAGCTTAAGGTTCCAGGACTGCCATGGAGCCTCTCCCAAGACTTTTTTTCTCACTTCCCATGGAATCTTCCATGAGATTCTCCAGGATGATTCTCCTGCCTTGAGGATTCCTGGACTGTTTTGCCCTGAAGCCTAAGGTCAGGACTCTAGAATAAGTCCTCTGTTGTCACAGTTTTCAAAAGCCTTTTTGATAATTTCCCATGAAACAAGAAATGTCCCACCTTCCTGGGTCTTACCCCTGAAAGAAACCGTGCTACCACCCCAACCTGGATGAGGGTTTCATTTCAGCCAAGACACCGGGGGTGTGGTCCCTGGGGAGCTTCTGACCCTTGGGAAAAAGGAAGTGCTGAGTCTCTCCTGATAACAGAAAGAGGCCACTTCTGAGAAACCTTCCACTGAGGCTTCGAGTCCCAGCAAAGGAAGAGGCTTGTAGAAAAATTGCATTTTTTGGCCGCTCTGCAGCAACCAAATGAAGAAATCCTTCAAAGAATTATTTCAAAAGAAGTTTTGCGAACTTGGAGTTAGGGGGAAATTACTGTCCCTTTTTTATGATCAGTATTAGTTTCTAGGTGTCCATAAAAGGCATTTAATACACAAGGCAAGTTGAAATGAGAAACCCAGAGCTGGGGTTGTAGCTCAGTGGCAGAGCACTTGCCTAGCATGTGTGAGGCACTGGGTTCGATTCTCAGCACCACATATAAATAAATGAACAAAATAAAGGCCCATCAATGTCTAAAAAAAAATACAAAAAGAAATGAGAAACCCAGAGCCTGCCTTTGACAAGTCTTAGCTAAGTTTATTTAAACAGTGGGCTGTGTGGATACAGACGGGAGTGTGGAGGAGGAATGGAGATCATTAAATACTGTGAATTCTGATGGGTGTGAGTTTTGGATCAAATGAAGTTTCCCTTTAAACATATTTGTTAGAACTTCACATTTTCAGATAAGAATGAGAAACAAAAGAAAAAATATAAAAAGAACTGAACATCCATGTTCAGAGGCCTTGATATTAAAAAGCCAATGGTTGTCCAAGAAGCTTCTGGACTCAGTGTTTTTGGATATATTGATCAGCACTCACAAGACCAAATTACAGTTCATTCATATTGCACGAAAAGACCCAGAAGATTCATTTCAAATGCCAGCTGTCTTTTCTTCTGGGAGGACGGGGTGAGTGGAGAGGAAGGAAAACAGAAACTTTCATTTTATTTTACCTATGTTTTTTTTTCTTATAGCAGACATTTATTCCCTTCAAATGTTTTTAAAACACTTTAAAAATATCTAATGGATATAAAAAAGAAAAAAAAAAAAAGACCTAATGGAGTCATAGACTACATGCATGGGAAGAAGGGTTTGGCCAGAACTGATTGTCATGAATTCTTCACCCTGAGTTTGTGGTCTCTGCTGAAGGACACATCTGTGGATTTATCTTTCTTCAGAGATGCTGAGTAAATAAAGTCCTTTGTTGACCTGCCTTTAATGTTACGGTTTGAGTGGGAGTCCAGACGGGTGGTTGGTGTAGAAGACAGTCCTATTGGATTGGGCAAGGGGTTCAAGGGGGTTCAAGGTTCAAGAGTTCCACACTAGACAGTGAGCTCAGAGTTTGGGACACCCACATCTTTGCAGTTTTGTCTTGGACCAGACTCTACAAAGTGAAGCACTCTCAAAGCAGAAAACTCAACCTTGTAGTACAAGGTTACCCTTCATTATGTACGCCTGGCAGGTGAACTATAGAAAGTGACTCTCAGCAAGTCAGGACTAAGAGTTTGAGAGGTAACCAAGAAGGAAAGAAAGGGCAATTGAGCTTTATTAAGGAGGAGGCTTCCCTTGCCAGGAGGCCAGAGAAGCTCAGGGAGCAGCAGATTATTTTGTTAAGAAATGCACCAGCATAGATCATTGAAAGAGACTCAAGATAAACAGAACAAATTAAATCTCTGACTTCAGACTCCAATGACTGTGGGCAACTGAGCAGTATTTTCAGGAGCCTCAGTATCCAGTTAATGAATGTTAACATTATTTTCAGTGTATTAAACCTCTTTTCAAAATTCTCAGTTAAAATGAGCCCTTCTTGCAATTTTTCATTTGCTGGGGTTAGAGGGTAGAAGGAACTATTTTAAATCCCCTATACTTAAACTATGCCTTTCTCCCAGTCCCCAAATGAAAGCAATGTTGGCTGTCATGCCATGAACATCTTTGGGTGTTTTCAGAATGTGCATTTTGCACATACAAACTGTACCCAGAATCTTCTTCTGGGTGAGACCTTCATATTGCTTGTGCTATGTCAGTGACCCTATTTCTTGTCTAAGTTTATCTCGTCTCTTTCTACTCTTTCCAAGTCTTCAGCCTCAAATCTCATATCCAAATATTGAACCTGAGTATTATAGATAGCTCTCTAACTTATACTCAACGCTTGAGTATTCTTTATTTTTCTTTTGCATGCCAAAAAGAAATGAGCTGTCAATACCTGAAAAGACATGGAGACAACTTACATGTGTATTACTAAATCTAAGAAGCCAATCTGAAAAGGTTATATGCTGTATGATGCCAACAAAAGGACATTCTAGAAAAGGCAAAACTAAAACAAAAAAACAAAAAACATACAGTGGTTTCCAGGGATTAGGCGGGAGGGATAGGGATCCTCTATACCACCTTCCCTTACGAATGTGTACTCACTCCCATTTTCAACATTCCCCACCAGAGTGATATATTTGTTACAGTTGATGAACCTGCTCAACACATCATTATCAGTTCATCCCTAAAGGTCTTGGCTTACATTAGGGTTCACTCCTGATGTTGTGCATGTATTCTATTTGGACTAGGATATGATTACATGTATCCACTACTTCGGTATCGCACAGAATAGTTTCACTGCCTTCAAAATCTTTCTGCCTTTTCACCACTCCCCCATCTCTCCCACCTAACCACTGGAAACCACTGATTTTTTTTCACTATCTGCATAGTTTTTCCTTTTCCAGAATGTCATATTGTTGGATCATACAGTTTGTAACCTTTTCAGATTAGCTTCTTAGATTTAGAAGTATGCCTTTAAGCTTCCTCCATGTCTTTCAGAGACTGACAGCTCTTTTCTTTTTTGTGTGGAATTTTGCATTCCATTTTCTGGACATATCATAGTCAATTATGAAAAAAGTTGCTAAAACATCTAAATGCAGGTTTTATATAGACATAAATCTTCAATTCCTTGGGTAAATACCAAGGAAAATGGTTGCTGGATTATTCAGTAAAACAATGTTTGCTTTTGTAAGATGCCAAACTGTCTTCCAAAGTGACAGTTCCATTTTGCATTCCCACCATCAATGAATATGAGTCTCAGCTCCTCCACCTCCTTACCATCTTTTGGTGTTGTTAGTGTTCTAGATTTGGGTCATTTTAATAGGTGTGTCATGATATGACGTTGTCTTAATCTGCAGTTCCCTAAGGACATGTTGGACATTTTTGCCATATATATATATATATATATATATATATATATATATCTTCCCTTCTGTTGAGGTTGTAGCTCCATTTTTTCATTGAGTTGTTTGGTTTTTTTTACTGTTCATTTTTAAGAATTTGGGGTATATTTTGGATAACAGTCCTTTATCAGACATGTGTTTAGCAATTATTTTATCCTAATCCATGGCTTATGAGTCTTTCTCTTGACAATGTCTTTCTCAGAGCAGACATTTTTAATTTTAATAAAGTCTGGCTTCTCAGTTCTTTCTTCTCCAATATTCTTTTAAAAACTTGAATTCAAGGTTACAACACTTTTGCTTCAACAACCTACTCTGGAACAAAGACAGAAGCACTGAGCACATGGCTGTTAACTTCATCAGTGTCATCCAATTGATGGCATTGACGATCCTTTATCCTGGGTTTGGATGGTCTTAGGGTTTTCTGGATGGTCCTTTATATCATTTCCTAGAGTCTTTCCATGGGACACCTAGTTTTGATTCTGTCTCTTAAGGAATACAAGAAAAACTTGAACTAGTACTTGTATTCTTCATACCTCTGTGAGGATCTCTACAGATCCTAGGGACTAGACATTCAGACAACAAGACCTCAGACACAGCCCTTCCCAGTCTAAGGATGGTGGGAAGAATTTAATCTTTGTGGAAAGTTGGTACTCAACTGTGTTGCATCCTGCCAAGTTCCCAGTCTCATTGCTACCCTCTCACTCTCTATTCCACATCCCATACGTGAAACAACCCAACCATAAACAGACTCCGGAATTAGCTATAAAATATCAGAGTCATCAAAGTGTGGTATCATTGTCACGGGTGACCAGCTTCATGGTTCATCCTTTTACCTAAATAAAACCAATAACATCTTACCCTGGGTGGATAGACAGCAAAGAATAATTCTTCCCTCCACCCACTCCTTTTGTGTCTGCCTAGGGAAAGCTGAGCTAATTAAAAAATAAAAGTTACCAGCTGGTAAATATCTTGGATCTGAGCTTTGAAGCTGAGGTAATAAGTCTTTTGAACAAACTGCAAAATAAAAGACAAGGGGCAAATTCAAGTGGACTTTTGCACAGACTCTTTCTTATCACTTCACGACATGGTTTTCACATCAGATATTTAACAGCTCATCAATCTGATTATAGTACCATTAGTCCCACTTCCAAACCTGATTAGCTACTCTGGTCTTGTTTCTTACAAAGATTAATTTTAGGTTTTTCTCAATTAGGATTAAATGTCAACCAAAATGTAATACATGAAGAGCGTTATTAACATTATCATAATAACAACTTATGCTCCCTCCACATTAAAGCACATAACATTTGCCTACAATGTGTGATTTAAACCCTTTTCTTCTTAACCTTAAAAGAAAAGCAAAAACAGGCTGACACTGGATACGAATGGAACATTCTGTCAAGAGCTTTTTTTGCAAATGCTGCTCTAATTCATGCAAAATCAAATTTATCTCCATTGGATTAGGTTTAACTGATTCTGGTCCACTCCATTGACAAAGATGAGTGTTAAACTCCTTTAAGAAACAACAGCGTTGGAAATATCCATTGGATGCCCACAGTCTTCCATTTGAACAGTCAAATGCCCTTTATGAATTAGCAATGAGATTTGACAGAACTGATTTTCCTTGGGAATTATAAGAGATGTTCTATTTTTAACCAGAAGCTAAAAAAGTGTGATGAGATCAATGCTTTAAATTAAGTCTGCCTTAGACCTCAAGAAAAAGTTCTTTTCAAAGGAACCAACAAAATTGCAATGATGAGGAGCCGGCTAGAAAAATCCTGGCTAAGATTCTTGACGACAATCGTCGCTCTGCTATCCCTCTTTGCCACCGAAGTCTGGTGTCTGTCTGTGTGATTGTTTAAGGAAAGAAAAAGAAAAAAAAATGACAAACACAACTTCCATGAGATCAGACTGAGATTCAAGGAAATCCCCAGTTGCTTGCACTGAAGCTAACCTTAGCATTTATATTCTGGGCCAGTTCTAGAAAGAAAATCTCAAACGCAAAGCTGGGTTTTATCTGATAGAAAAACAAGGCAGAAACACTTTCAATTTACATTTTAGAAAAGGAAGGAAAGTATCAGGAAAAAAAAAATAGAGCCATGACAACCCAGGAACCTAGAATAATAACTGCTAACATTTCTAATATTGTAGATATTTCCAACCAATGTTTTTGAGAAGAGAGGGCTCCTTTGTACCTGTTTCTGTGTATACGTATTGTGTGTATGATTTTTTTAAAAAAAAAAATTTTATCTATGTTATGGTTTATATATGAAGTGTCCTGCAAAGACTCCTGTGCTGCAGGCTTGATCTCCAATGCAGCAATGTTCAGAGGTAGATATTTGAGAAGGTGATTGGATCATAAGGAGTCTGGTCTTATCAATGGATTAATCATGGCTTAATGGATTATTGAGAGGTGGTAGAAACTATAAGAAATAGAACCTAGTTAAAGGAAGTGGGTCCTTTGGAGGTGCTATCTTGACCCCGGCCCTTTCCTAGATACCATGAGGTGAACAGCTTTCCCCAGCCATATCCTCCCAACATGATGTTGTGCCTCACTTCAAACCCAACGCAAGGGAACTGAGAGACCATGGATCGAAGACTCTGAAGCTCTGATCCAAAATAAATCTTTCCACCTTTAGGTTGTTCTTCTTGGATATTTTGTCACAGTGACAAAAAGCTGACTTTTTCTCCTGATACATATAAAGTTTACAATTGGCTATCCCTACAGGGCCAGCAGGGAAAAGCTGGTGCCATCCCCTCTAACACTGATGGATGCCAGCAAACACCACAAAGCTACACATAGAAACAGTGGTCTTTACCTTGCTCTTCATAACACAAAGGTTGATGGGAGGAAGCCAGTGTAAGAGTTAGTGTCCAAAATTGGAAATCAAACATGCCATGGAGTTCATCAGCTCACAACAGAGAATCATAAGGCTTGCTATATTTAATTAAGCAAATCCTACCATTATCAGGAATGGCAAGGTCTGTTCCTGGGAGAATGTGATTGAGGAAACTGCTGGTTGATGCAAGAGAAAATGGTCACACTTAGCTGGACATGGTGGCACATGCCTGTAATCCCAGCAGGTCTGGAGGCTGAGAAGGTGGATGGCAAGTTCAAAGCCAGCCTCAGCAATTTAGTAAGGCCCTAAGCAACTCAGTGAGGCCCTGTCTCTAAATAAAGTACAATAAAAAGGACTGGGGATATGGCTCCATGGTTAAGCGACCCTGGGTTTAATCCCTGCTACCAAAACAAACAAACAAAAAAAGTCACATTTCATAAAGTCTTCTTGCCTCCACTGCAAGTTTAGAACTAGAAAGAACCTATCCTGAGTACCACCCACCACGCACTGAGCCAGCCACTCCATTAATACCATTCCCTTCACCTCGTATGACAACCTTGAATAGTAAGGACAGGAACAGTATCACCAGAACTGAGACTGTGTTGTCTCCTCAGTCATGCAAAAAGTAACTCCAGGGCTGGGACTATAGCTCAGTGGTAGAGTGCTTGCCTTGCACGCATGAGGCACTGGGTTTGACCCTCAGCACCACATAAAAATATATTGTGTCCATCTACAACCAACAAATATATATATATATATATATATTTTTTTTTTAAAGTAACTCCAAGTATCTGGAGAGGATCCCATTCCAACAACAACTCACCCATTTATTCATTCAGTGACCACTGAGTATGTAGCTACTGTGTGCCAAGCACTAGTCTAGATGTTGGTGACACAGCAGTGAACAAAAGCAAAGCCCCTGGTCTGCACTGAAGATTAGAGAACACACACATGCACACACACACACGCACACACATAGGTGTGTATAAAATACATGTCAGGTGCTAATGAAGAAGAGTGGGGGTAAAAGGGATAGAGAGCCACGGGTGGCCTGTATGTCCATTTCCTGTGGCTGCCATAACAAATTACCACACACTTGGTGGCATAAAAACAACAGAAATTTATTCTTTCACACATCTGGAGGTCAGAAGTTACAATCACAGTATTGGTAGGGCGTGCTTCCTCCAAGGGCTCTGGGAGAGAACCTTCCAGGCCTCGGCACTCCTGATGGCCGTCAGCGTTCCTGCATCCTGTAGCTGGCACCACTCCAATCTCTGCCTCCGTCTCCCCACGGCTTCTCCGCCATCATTCTTTTAGAAGGATGCTAATGATTTGATTTAGAGCCTACCCAAACAATCCAGGATGAGACCATCTTAATTATATCTGTAAGGACCCTTTTGTGACTAAGGTCACTTCCCAGGTCCTGGAGATTCGTCTGTGGGTGCGTGTTTTGGGAGAGCCACCATTCAACACAAGGCACGCTGCTGTTGCCATTTCTCTTGAGATGGTCAAGAGAGCCCTTCCTACTGAAAGGATATTCGAGCAGAGACTGGAATAGAGTGAGGAGCACAGGATTCCACTAGGACAAGGGATCAGAGGGAGGAGCAAGTTCAAGGGTCCTGAGGCAGGGGTGTATTTGGCGGGTCTGAACAACAGTGAAGAAGAAGCCATGTGGCTGGAAGAGCCTAAACAAGAGAAGAGGGACATGAGTGGGGATAAATTGTGATGAATGATTGGCTTGCCACATATGACAGCAGCATAATGCCCTCTTTCCAAAGGTTACAAGTGTTTCCATTGTGTGGTCCACCAGAGGCCAATGAATACGACACCTGGCAATGTGCCCCTCGGCACAAGAGCATGCTGCCAAAGTTCTTCGAAGTATTTTAAGAATTCTGGCAGAGAGAACTTGGTTATCAAAAGGTAAGTTCCAGTCTGCTAAGTATATCCCTCCTATTTCATCACTTGGCACCTCTGAATTCCCCTGACCCACTTCCCTGTGGCTGTGAGATAATCTCCTTTGTGTTTTCCCAGGCACTTCCCATGTGGCCTCCCAGCGCTCATCATGACACTGTGATGGCTTGCCGCTGGCCGGTCCCAGCCTCACCTCCACTCTTCTTGGGGACAGGAAAGAATTTGTGCTCATAGTCCCCACATTGGTATTGGGTCTGGCCTGCAACAGACAAGCAATGAAGAGGAAAGAAAAGAAAAGAAAAAGAAAAAGAAAGAAAGGAAAGAAGGAAGGAAGGAAGGAAGGAAGGAAGGAAAGAAGGAAGGAAGGAAGGAAGGAAGAAGGGAGGGAAGGAAGGAAAGAAGGAAGGAAGGAAGGAGGAAGGGAGGGAAGGAAGGAGGGAAGGAGGAAGGAAGGAAGGAGAGAGAGAAAGAAAGAAAGAAAGAAAGAAAGAAAGAAAGAAAGAAAGAAAGAAAGAAAGAAAGAAAGAAGGAAGGAAGAAAGGAAGGAAAGAAAGAGAGGAAGGAAGGAAGGAAGGAAGGAAGGAAGGAAGGAAGGAAGGAAGGGAGGAAGGAAGGAAGGAAGGAGTCAATCTCATTTTTATCCATGCTTGGACCGCTACCCATTGCATTCCAAAGAAACTTTTACCCTTGAATGTTTTATTTAAACCTATGAGTAAATCTAACTAAGAACACATTTATCCTAAACTTTGGAGATGGAATAAAAAAACAGATAGTTTTGCCTCCAGTGTCACCATCAGAGCACTCAGAGGTAGGAGGCCCAGGTTCTGGTCCTATCTTTGCCATGAGCTGTGTGACCTCAGGCAAGTCACTTAACCTCTTTAAGATCTGGACCTCTACCAGTAAGAAGAGGAGGCTGGCCCTGAAGGAATATAAGTCTTTTCTCATTCTGAAATTGCCAGGCTACATGTGAAGTCCCAGGGACTAACCTGGCACCATAACTACTCATTTAAATTCAGAACTTGCTCTGATGGGAGGTGCTGGATCCCTTCAGGATCTCAGTCAGCTGACCTCAATAATCCAGCCCCATCTCTCCAGATATCCAAACTGAGCTTGAGAACCTTGTCCTCCACAGTTCTCACTGCCTGGTTACCTCATTCCTTCTGTGGGAGCCTTTAAAGTTCCTCAAATTTTTCTGTTGAAATTCTCTCAAAAGCAAAAAAGAGCAAATGACTGACTATTCCAAGAAAACCTGAGAGTAGGTATGGGGGCTGCCCTCCAGAAGATAGAAATGTATTTAATTAATATATGTATTAATTAATATGTATTAATTATATATTAATTATTAATTGTGCATTATATTAACTAATGTATAATATTTATATTATATATAATACTTAATTATACATATATATATCACCGGGGATTGAACCCAGGGATGTTTAACCACTGAGCCCCATCCCCAGCCCTATTTTGCATTTTATTTAGAGACAGGGTCTCCCTGAGTTGCTTAAGGCTTCACTGAGGCTGGCTGAGGCTGGCTTTGAACTTGCCATCCTCCTGCCTCAACCTCTGGAGCAGCTGGGATTACAGACGTGTGCCACTGCACCCATCTAATTTAAAATTTCTTTATTGTTTTTTAAAATTTATTTTAGATCTGTATTATATATTTAAAATCCCTATGAATTTTGTGTTCTGCTCTGTGATATATCTGATTATTTAAAAAGTAATGTAAAATTTCCCCAAAACCTTTGAGCGAAATCATTGATCGCTGCTTCTCCTAGTTTTCTACAAGATGTCACAGCACCACTGAGCCCTGAAAGAGGCATTCCTTCTGAAAATGGGGCTGGAATAACCCTTTTGTAATAAAAATAATGTCAGAGGACCATCTGCAGACAGAGAGAGTCAGGATGATACAAGCCTCCACTCATTCTGTGTTCCCTTGCTCCAACATGACCCCGTATTCCACTCTTTAATGCTCTGAGAAGCTGCCCCACTGTGTGAGATCTCAATGAAACTTTACTAAACAAAACAGAGAGTTAAAGGGGAAATAAATGCAGAGAACAAGAAATACAGTGAAGGCTGGGACATAGCTCAGTGGTAGAGCACTTACCTAACATGTGCAAGGCCTTGGGCCAGAACCCAGACCCTGAAAAAAATAAAAACAAACTCCCAGACAGCCTGGTTTGGGTGGTGCCGTCCTAACCTGCCCAGAGCTGGCTTGTTTCCAGGCCTTGGTCTGATCATTCTCCATGGTGACCCATGGTCAGCCTTAGCCATTTGCTGAGTTCCCGACAGAAGAA
Organism: Ictidomys tridecemlineatus; assembly: GCF_052094955.1. NCBI lineage: Eukaryota > Metazoa > Chordata > Mammalia > Rodentia > Sciuridae > Ictidomys > Ictidomys tridecemlineatus. The sequence goes on along the minus strand of NC_135484.1, from coordinate 56,195,749 downwards.
AGACATCAGTCCCTGGTTCCTTAATCATCTTCTCTCCTCGTTCCCTTGCTCTAGGTTCAGACTTACCTTGGACAAAACTGTAGAGTAGATTGAAGCTCCCCTACAGTGGCCTGGTCTCCTGTTCTTCCCTCAGGCCTCTCCCAAAGTCTGGGTCCAGGATGGATTCCAAAACTTAAATCACAGGGAGGTGGGAATGATCGATCGGCAGCTTTACACCAAAATCCATTCCTCTGGTCAGAGACCAAAGGTGCAGACTGCAGGATTGGAAGCAAATCTGTAGGCCTTGGGGAAAGATGCCCTCTGAGGGACAAGTGGGGGCTGAAACCTGTCCTTGTTCCCACCCACCAAGCCATGGCCTCAGCTATGCCGTGATCTCCACACTAGGCCCACCAGACTAGACTGCCTGCCTAGGCTTCCATGGGCACAAAGGTATTCCACTCTTTAATGCTCTGAGAAGCTGCCCTACTGTGTGAGATTTTAGTGAAACATTACTAAACATCAGAGAGTTAAAGGGGAAATAAATGCAGAGAACAAGAAATATAGTGAAGAGGGATGGCCTGATCTTTATGGATTATCTTTCAGGAATTGGGAAGTTTTACAGTGATCAGAAAGAGGCCTCCTCTGGGCACAGTGACCCCTTGCAAACGTTCTCCCTCTGCCTGCTAGAAGCAGCCTGTGGGCAGAACTTAGCCAGTGGAGGGCAGGCCAGATCTCTGCCCCACCGTCCCCCTCAGCCTGAGGCCTTTATGAAGGTTGAGAACTGAGCAATTAGGGCACTTGGGGGTGAGAAAGCTCTCAAGGTGCCTCTGAACTCCCACCACAGGAACAGGTGTCCTTTCTGGTCATCTACATAGACCTTGTTCTGAATATCCCTGGACCAATATCATGGCTAACCCTTGAGTTTTTCCTCATTGTTACAAACCTTCTCTATGGCAAAAGCCAAACCTCTTTTTGCCTAGTTGCTTTTCATCCTGGCTACAAAGCAAGCTGACTTATTTCTTTCACTTTTCACCATGTTGGCAGAAAATGCTTTTCTCATTTGCCTCTTATCTGAGGTCCTTTATCTTCTCACCATTTCCCATTTGTTTTCTTCCTAGAAACTTCTTATCTTTTGCCATCCTAAATGCCTTCTCTAAGGGAAGAGAGCCAGCTCTCACCTTTGAGCATTAACCAGAAAGTCTCCATGTCTCATGGGTGTGTCTCCTCAGAGCAGAGCTGCCTCAGGAGCCTGGAGAGGCCCCAGGTTTTTCCCTGGGTGAAGGTCATGAGACTGGGCCTACAGCAACTGGGTTTCTGAGGAAAGTCTAGAGGCCCAAGAAAGTCCTTCCAGACAGTTCTCTTCACTGTTGCCATCTATATCAGGAACCATTTCTTTAGTAATGATTTATATAAAACACTGTCAAATGCTGTTTTGAATTATAAATGAAGAACATTCCTGTGTACCTCACCAAATACACATGTTAAATGGCAAATGAAAGAGTTAAGATCATTTTTGTGGCCTGAAAAAATTTATTACTATTGGTTTGTTAGGATGGAGTGGGTAGGTTAGGGAACTGTGGTAGATTAAAGTGCTCACCTAACATGCATGAGGCACTAGGTTCGATCCTCAGCACCACATAAAAATAAAGATACTGTGTTCACCTGAAACTAAAACTGGATGCTCAACTGCGGTAAGATCAATAATGCCTCACAAAGCATTATCCAGTAGAAAGTTGAAAAGTTCCTTGGTATCTTTAAAATGCGAACTTTATACAACTCATGAAGAATGTTGTTATACTGCCCTTGGAGTTGTTCCTGGTATGTTATACTGTATATAATACTTCCATTAAGCTTGACTAATTGATTAGAAATCAGAAAGAGAAAGGAAAAAAAAAAGTGTAGGACAGGACATAGAACATCCAGAATATACAGATTGTTCAGAAGAGGTAAGGGGCAGTATCACTTCCTACTGAACTAATATATAAATCTTATTTATAATATACATGATATTCCTTTGGATAATTGCATTAATCCTTAAACATTTAAACAAACTGTTATTAAAATGTACAAAATGCTCTTGGTAAAACATTTAGACGGGAGGCAAAAAGAATGAACCAAACAATCAGATAGATCTGAACAGTCTCGTGAATGATAACTGGTAGAGTTAAGTGCCAAGAGATTACATACATTACCTATCCTCTTTTCATAAAATTAAGACAGCCATAAAAAAATGTATACTTGGGGGATAGTAGAAGATAGGAAAGGTAGCAGAATACAATAGTTACTAATAGGGCATTATGTAAAAATGTGGATGTGTAACAGATGTGATTCTGCAATCTGTATTTGGGGTAAAAATGGGAGTTCATAACCAACTTGAATCTAATGTATGAAACATGATATGTCAAGAGCTTTGTAATGTTTTGAACAACCAATAAAAAAATAAAAATAAATAAACATTAAAAAAATGTATACTTTATAGGAAAACATGCAATAATATTCTATATAAAGGAAACCAAGGGGGGCTGGGATTGTGGCTCAGCAGTAGAGTGCTCACCTAACATGCATGAGGCACTGGGTTCGATCCTCAGCACCACATAAAAATAAAGATATTGTGTTCACCTGAAACTAAAAATAAATATTAAAGAAAAAAAGCTTTGCCTGCCACGATGGCACATGCCTGTAATCCCAGTGGCTCTTCAGGCTGAGGCAGGAGGATCTCGAGTTCAAAGCCAGCCTCAGCAATGGTGAAGCACTAAGCAACTAAGTGAGACCCTGTCTCTAAATAAAATACAAAAATGGGGCTAAGGATGTGGCTCAGTGGTTGACTGGCCCAGAGTTCAATCCCTGTTACCAAAAAAAAAAAAAAGGGGCTCCATGTTCTGTGTCAATGTTCATGGTGCAAATGCTGTGGGCGTGGACAATTTCAAGCTACCAGATACAGAGTTGGGAACTCACATCACAATCAGCTCCCATGAGCTGGGTTGAGTGGGTTCCCTCACACCACCAACTGAAGTGCTTTCCTGATAACTTGTCATTATGTTACTAAGTGTCTCTACAATTGGTCAATATTATACAGACATGCCTCTGTTTCTTCAGTTTTAAAAATGGATCCACTTCTCCCGACTATAGTGAGACTCAAAATGCTAAGCACATAAAGTTTTCAAATCATGTCAATACTACTTCCCATGTCCTCTTTCCTTCTTCTTAGGCTGCAATTTCATTCTTCTTCCTCATTGTGAAGGTACAGTCCCACCAAGGACCCAAGCCCAGGAATGTAGCACTTGGAGCCTATAAGATAAGAGATGTGCTCCAGTCAATGGTTTGCTGGAACGCTGAAAGGACATTTTCTTAGGGAGAGATATTGGTAGACCACAGACTTTCCCCAGAAACCCAGAAACACGAGGTCTATCATGAATAGGTCTACCTGAAATGGGTTCCATGTGGTTGGTCATTCCCCATAATGAGGCTTTGAGGGATCCTTGTGGAAATAGGTTTTACGGTCCTACCTGGTGTCAGATCCTACACAAAAGGGAGCTCTACTTTGTGGTAAATTCTACATAACACTGGCACAATCTTGTGCTGTAGAGTCAATGTGGATTAAATAGATTAGTTTTGTTTCTTGTGGCACTATGATTGAACTCATGGGTGTTAACCACTGAACTACCTACTCAGTCCTTTTAATTTTTTGTTTTGAGACAGAGTCTTGCTAAGTTGCCCAAGCTGGCCTCAAACTTGCAATCCTCCTGCCTCAGCCTCTAGAGTAACTGGGATTACAGGCATGTACCACCATGTTCAGCGAATAAGTTTTTATAAAGTTTTATGAGGTTGCTTCATTTCCTGTGGAAGAGGTTTCTGTGGGAAAGTGCATTCCCAGTCCTAAACTTATTTAACTCATATTGACTTCAACCTGTTAATTTTTGGAGGACTGTAAATATATAAAGATAACAGACCCAATGTTAACAAATAAAAATTTTTTTTACTAACAATTAAAAACTTTTTCCTCTACCCCTCCTTCTGCAATAATAGTCATAACTTTTCCTCAGAGCAAGTTTCTAGAAACAGGGATGTACTTTGCTTCTTCCTCACTCACTACTGAGCTAGATTTTCACTCTATTCACTTCCTTCACATGGTTCTGGCAGAAATCACTCAAAGTTTTTTGAAATGGTTGTAAGTCTGTATCCACAAATTCTGTGATTCTTCTCCCTTAAGAGTATCATTCATTTTATCTGAGAGTGGGATTTTCTTGGTGGCTCACTTCTAGTGAACGAACTAGGGCCCAGAAGATGAGCTATCACTTGCAAGATTATGTTATAAAAAGATTCTAATACTTTCTAGATCATTTATACAGAGACAGCTGTGACTTAAGTAGTCCCTGGGAGAGGTCCACTAGGAAGGATCTGAAGCCCCCAGCCACTAGTCATCTTGGAAGTAGATCCTCTAGCACTAATCCAGAGGCTGAATCCCTGAGTGATAACTTGACCACAAATTTATGAGAAGCCCAGAGCCAGAACCACCCAGCTAAACTGCTTCTGGATTCCTGACTATTATGTGTTGGATCTTAAGTTTCCCTCAGAGTCTCATGTGTTGAAGACTTGGTCCTAAGATGATAGTGCTGTGGAGATTTGGTGGGATCTTCAGGAGGTGGGGCTAGTGAAAGGAAGTGAAGTCATTGGGGGTGTGTCCTTGAAGGGCATACTGAGACTCAGTCTCCTTCCTCTCTTTCTTTTTGCTTCCTGGCCCCATGAGGTGAGCATCTTTGCTCCACCACATGCTCCCAGCCATGATGTTCTGCCTCACCACAGGTCCAAAAGCAATAGAGCCAATCAACTATGTATTGAAACCTATGTAACTATGAGTCAATTCTTTCCTTTTATAGATTATCTCCAGTATTTTGTCACAACAATGGAAAGCAGACACCCTGACTCTTAGAAACTATGTGAAATAACAAGAATTTGTTTTCTTAAACTTGATTCAAGTTCTACTGTGTGAGACACTTTTTTTCCTTGTTGTATGGTCCCTTCTATAATCAGACATCACTCTTCCCCCCGATTTCCTATATAGTGTCTCTTCTATTAGTTTTTCTTAACCTCTTTCCCTCCAGAGTTTCCCATGTTCTGTTCTCACCTTATTCTTTTTTCAATGCTACATAGACTGCCTTAACACTCTCATGATTTTGATTAACACTTATATTCCTTTGAAGGCAGGTGATACCTCAAACTCTCAGAATAAAATGAAGAATATAAGTCCTCGCATAGCTCAGGAGGCTACTGAAAAAGTAGGTCACAGAATTCCTAGAAGATCTATACGAATTTGGGCCCCAGGAACTGGAAACCAGGACTCACTACTGCCAGGACATGCTTTCTCTGACCATCTCCTATCTCTCCTTGCTTTGATTTCTCTTTGAGTGTTTGCTAAATTCTTTTCCTGCAGTAGACTACAAGCTGGAGAGGATGGCCGTCTCCTGAGACCACCCTGAGTGGAAGTATTTATCCAAAAGAAGGATGATGGTCAGATAGAAAAGATGCATGTCCACCACTGTGAAGACGGGTGATTCCATCACTGATGTAGCTCGTCTTCTCAACTCTACACCTGTACATCTCCTAGACAGCTCCCGTTGGATGTTCATCGGCCACTATTAGTTTGGAAGAGTTGCTGTAACAAGTACTATAAATTAGGTGGCTTCAAACAAAATTTTCACAATTTTGGAGGGCCAAAGTCCAAACTTAAGGTGTTGGAAAGGACATGAACCCCTCTGATAGTGCAATGGAAGGATCTGTTCTGACCTCTCTTCTGATATCTGGTAGCTTCTTGGTTTGCAGAGACATCACTCTGTCTCTGCCTTCATCTTCACATGGTGTGAAGCTTGTGTTTTGTATCAAAATTAACCAAGGTTGAACTGGGGGCATAGATCAGTAGTAAAGATCCTACCTAGCACATATGAGACCCTGGGTTAGATCCCAAGCACCATAAAAATAAAATATATAAAAATGGTTTTGGGGGGCTACTTCATAAGTTTTCCAAAGGTCCCAATAACTACGAGACAAAAAAAAAAAAAAAGCCTACCAAAGTATAGAGTTCTTAGACCTACCAGCCCCAAGGATTGATCCCTTCCTAACCTCACCTCTGCCCATTCCTTTCTGTAAACTTCCCCCAAACTGAAGTGCTTGCAGTTCTGCTGAAATCAAGCCTGCATTCCTCCCACCACCCACCAGTCAAACTGCTCCTCACTCTCGAAGGCTCAACCTAAGCACTTCCTCTGGGAAGCCTTCTATGCCTGGACCCTCAGTTGCCCTGTTCAGTTTCTCTGAGGCCACCTGATTCCAAGCCTGTGCCTCTTTCCAAGCTCTTCTCAGCAAGGCTGTCACCAACTACTATTATCCCAGATCAGCAGCAGCTCCTGCACAAAGTTCCCTGCAGAACCCCACTTAGTGTACGAGATTCCCACCCTGCTTTGAAGGGGGGATAAGTGCCAATTAGAGTGACCACTCAGACCCCAAATCAAGTCTTAAACAGACCCACATCGATCCTACTGGGCAGTAGTGAATGAGGTGAATATAGTCCTCGATGCTGTCCAAATGAGTTCTCTGGCACCCAGGGAGGGGCCAGCTGGCCAAGCCTGCCACAGGCAAGGGGAAGCTGGGCTGTTGGTTGGCAAGTGATGATGACTCAGCTCCCATGAGGCTCCTGGATCTGGACAGGGTCCTGGCTGTGGATCCCTTGCCCAGTTCGTCCCAGCAGATGCTCCTCCCTTTTTGGGCAATTACAAAGCAGACAAGTTACATACCAATAATAGAGGAGTTAGAACATTTTAGTCCCTGACAACAGGGCAGTGGAGTGCTCATTCAGACCATATGCTCTAAAGGACAATGACTATGTCTTTGCCTTTGTATACATTGCCATAAGCACAAGCAGGAACACACGGAGGGCAACCGTACCAGACACTATCCATGTAGCACACAGCTATGGGTTTTCTGTGCACTCAATCTGTTTGTTTGGTTTGGTTTAATTTGGTATTACGGATTGCACCTAGGGGTGCTTAACCACCGAGCCACACCCTCAGCCTTTTTTATTTTTGAGACCGTGAAATTGCTGAGGCTGGCTTTGAATTTACAATATACCTACCTCAGCCTCCTGAATTGCTAGGGTTACAGGGGTGTGCCACTGCACCTGGCCGTGTGTACTCAATTTTCACAACAACTTAATTAGGTTAGAGTTATTATCTCCATTGCATAGATGGGGATCCTGAGGCACAGAGAGTTTAAGGAATTTGACTGAGATTGCCCAGATGGTAAGAGGGCAGAGCAGGGATTTGAACCTGGGCTGTCTTGCTCCAGAGCTCAAGTTCTTGGTTTTTATATTCTATGGCCCAATATTGGCAGAAGAACTTGTATAACAATGAGTTATATAAAACCTTAAAATATGGCTTGATTCCATAGGTCAGAGATCTACACAAAGTGCATATAAAGCCATTTATTCCTTAAACCAGTGCTCCTGAATGCTCCTTGTGCCCATGATACTATGCCAAGCATGGACATAATTCACAAAATCTTAAGACAGACAAAATGCCAAGATTTCAGTCCAGCTTCATCTTTGACAATAGCAGCAGTCAGTTTGACTCTCCAATTGACTGTTAACTTTTAGCTGGGCTGATGATTTCTTTGAATAGTCCTAATACTACACTCCTCCAAATACTTTGAATTTAAAAAGAAAAAAAAAGATTTTATTTATGAGAGTCCAGATATGTGGATAAGAAACTCACATGACTTTATAAACATGCAAGGACTAAACATGGAGAGTTAGCATGTCTAGTATGACCAGTTTGGGAATTTTGTAAGGAAATCAGTCTTCCCGCTAGATCCTTGCTATAGTCTTCCTTCTGGACCCAGCCCTCAAAAGAGTTTTTCTTTTTTAAAAATTTTATTTAATGGATGCCAATTCTCAAGTGAGAGTTTTAAACGTCTTCTTAAGTTTTTCCATAATCACCATCTGTTTTCTTCAGTTCTCTGACTTCCCAGATACACTGCTAATTTAAGTAATATTTACCTTGGCTTTAGTCAATATTTGACATTTTAGTAAATGTTATACTGCTTAAACATTTATTAAGCAGTTAAAATTGAGTCCTTACCTCACTTAGTATTTATCTTTGAACAGACCTGGTACAGTATATAGAATGCCGATTGTATCTTTAGTTTACTTGGAAAAAAGGTCTTTCCGTACACCTGGAAAGGTGTTGACCAAAGCCGTTCAACAAAGAGGAACAAAACCAGGAAGCCTGTGTGTTAATGACCCCCAACTACAAACCTTGTTAAAAGAAACTAGTGAGCCTTTAATTAAAATTACAAGTTAAATTTAAATTAACCTTGAAGAAAACGCTATGTAACACCAATCTAATATCTTGAACCATTCCTCATATGCTACATTTCTTTGTTTTCACATTTCTTTTTCATCTTTCTCCCAGTGAGTCAGCTTCTGTGTGACCAGAGCAAATGCACAGGTGAGAAAGGGGAGGTCGACTTACCTCCCTGACTCCAGTAAGTGCTGCAGACCCCCCCTGAAGAGGTCCGGAGGGGGCAGCCCTGTGACCTAAAAGTGTTTTATCCCCACAAGTGTCTGTGGTGCGTCCATTCTGCTACCATGGGGAGAGACAGAAAAAAAGCAGATAAACAAGAAGAATTTCAGATGCCGATCATGACAAGAAATTTAAACAGAATGATCTGATAGACAGGTGACTGATGTCTCTGGATTTCAGGTCAAAAAGACCTCTTGACTGTTAACTTTTAGCTAAGGAGGTAACAGCTAAGACTGAAAGATTAGAAGTATACAACTGTGGGAAAGTCAGGGAGGAGCGTATTCCCAACAGAAGACACAGTTGGTGCAAAGATCCTGAAGCAGGATAGAACTTGGAAGCTTCTGGGGATAGAAAGTCCATTTCCCCCCTCAACATGTGCACAATGACATGTTCTTTGTTGTTATAAGAAAAAGAAAGATTATTGGGGGAAGTTCATATTATTTGATCACACTTGTAGCATCACCCTTTTGGAATCAATATTAATGAAATTTCAAATATAGAAAAAGAAACTATTAGGCACAGTGAGATTCACAAAAGTACCATTTAAAATAGTGAAAACGGGGCTGGGGATGTGGCTCAAGCGGTAGCGCGCTCGCCTGGCATGTGTACGGCCCAGGTTCGATCCTCAGCACCACATACAAACAAAGACGTTGTGTCTGCTGAAAAATTAAAAATAAATACTAAAATTCTCTCTCTCTCCCTCTCTCTCTCTTTAAAAAAAAAAATAGTGAAAACGTAGAAACAACCTAAATGTCCAACAACAAGCAAATGGTTTATATAAATTGCAGCCTGTGCATTTGTTGGGGATTACATAACCAATAAAGTTATCAAGACTTTTGACATAGTGCTAAATGAAAACAAGCAGAATATAAGGTGGATGATCTTGGCCATAAAAAAAATAAAATATAGAAAAAATAAAATAGAGAAATGTTTAAAATTATTGTGTTTGAGGGAATAATTAAAAATAAAAAATAATTATTTTTCTAGTATTTCCCTATCTTCCAACTTTCCTTTAATGCACATGAATTACTCTGATGATTTTTTTAAAAAGAAAGAAAGAAAGAAAGAACTTGAGTCTTTAAATAAAATAGTCTTTACTCCCTGATTTGGCACACCCAAATGCCCCCATCCTCCACCTCAACTTTCACTCCAGAGGGCATGCATAGATCCTCTCTGATGTCCCTGCAAAGGACAGACATACCTGTGGATAGAAATGAATACGTATCAGTGGATGGGTCAGTGGCAATGAGCTGCATGCTGTGTAAGTCAGAGTGTCTGTGAACGCTGATTCCGAATGGGCTGTGCTCTCTGAGACCACCCAGAGTGGTTATTACCTATAAGGCACTTAGAAGGAAAAACAAAGGCCATGACAGAAGGGGACAAGACATTCTGATATCCTGGTGGAAGGGAATTCCAATAAGAAGGGACACCGCAGAGAAGAGAACAAGCTGAAGGTCAACTGTGGCTGAGGGTTTAGAATTCAAAATCACGAGAAAACTAGGGATTAGATAGGGTCACTGATCAGATTCCCTGGAATACAGATCCTGAGAGGGAGACTTGCAAGCAGGTAGTTTGTTAGAATGGACTGAACTGTGTCCCCCTAAAAGAGAGTTCGAAGTCCTATCTCCCCTACCTGTGAATGTGGCCTTAGTTGGAAACAGGGTAGTTGCAGATACAGCCAAGATGCATTCATAGTGGATTAGGGTGGGCTGCTGTGGGGTGGGCCATTCTCAATCCAACGTGACTGATATTGGTATAATAGGAAAATGTGGACATGACACAAAAACAAGGAGAATGCCATTGGATGAAGGTGGCTTGGAATGCCACATGTTGAAGCCAAGCAGCATCAAGGACTGCTGCCAACAACAGGAGCTGGGAGAGAGGCACGGGAACTTCTCCCCTAGAGAGGGACGTGGCTCTGCCAACAACTTGATTTCAAATGTCTAGCCTCCAGAACTGTACAGAATCGTTTCTGTTGTCTTAAGCCACCAGCTTGTGATGCTTATTACAACATCCTCAGGAGAGGAATAAGGTTGGCTAATACTCTCAGGAACTCCCCTCAGGAAGGAGGGAAGCAGGACTGAGCAGAGGGAGGAACAGCAGGTGATGCAGCTGCAACAGTGGCTCAGCCCAGGGAGAGCTCTGGACAGGGCAAGACCTGACAGAAATGTCCCACATGGAGGCAAGGGGCTTTGGTGCTTCCAGCAGAGATCTGTCATGGGATTGGGAGGGCCCCACAGGGAGACTGAACCCTCGGCCTGAGTAAGGTACCTTCCTTCCACCGAGGCCACTTCCAGAGCTGTGGAAAGAGGCATCAGCAGCCACCACTCTCCAAATCTAGGGTAGAGAAGGTGAGAGCCTTCGGCCAGAAGGGCAAGTTGAAGGTCCACTCCATACCCAATGCCTGTGGCCATGTTGTCTGGTCTTGGGAAGAAGCTCAGGGGCCCAGAGACAAGGAGTCTGTTTCTTCAAGGACCACATGACTCTGGAGAGAGAACTGGAAGCAGGGGGAAGACTGAGGGAACAGGGAAAACACCCCTGGCTCTAAGGACATGCAGAAGCTTGAGGGACCTCTGTCCCACCCCACAACCCAACATCAGACTCCATCCAAAATCAGGAAAAGGATGTGACCTCTGCTCTGTTGAGTAACCCTCTCCCTCAAAAGACGGAGAATTCTTTCTCGTTGTCAGCCAAGCCCAGCCTTCCTATGACTCAAATTTCCACCTGGCCAAAACAGGTCTCTTTCACTCTGTCACTTACCAAGTGACAAGTCCCACCAGACAGAAGGATTTGCTGAGTTTTCTTTTTTTGCAGTTTTCTGTGCAACATTTTTCAACTCTCCAACTTTTTTTGTTCTCCCCCACCTCCTTCTCTAGACCGATATTGATACTCCTGGCTCAGGAGCACAAGGGACAGCCTCTCTCCCACTGGCAGCTATTCAAATATTTGAAGACACTTTTATATCCTTCCTAAATTTGCTTTTTTCCAGCCCCAATACCCCCAGGACTAGCTAAGCTCTAAGTTCCTGTTCAGCTATACAATTCAATTACACTAAGGAATCTTTAATCATCTCCTCGTGACATTTTTCCAGACATTTATTCAGTCGTCGTATATTTATTAAGCATCTAGTTGGAACGAGGCCCTTTACTGGGGATAGGACAATAAACAAGGAAATCCCTGCCCTCTGAGTTTATACTCTACAGGTTAAAAGATAAGAAAAAACAAATATCACAGGTACAACAGGTGGGATGAAAGGGCAATTAAGGGAAGAGTTCAGAGCACAGAGCTCCACAGAAAGCTCTGGCAATGGCGAGACCTGACAGAAATGTCCCAAGTGGAGGCAAGGGGCTTTGGTGCCTCTAGCATAGATTCCAGTTGACCATTCCTAGCTGCATCTCTGAGTTCCTTCATCCTTCAAAGGGAGATGGTAACAAAGTCTGCCGCATGGTGTAGCCATGAGGGATTAAATGGGTTAATACACCTGAAGCTTTTCAAATGGTGCCTGGAATATAACAAGGATTCAGTGAAAGTTGCTCATGATTATCATTATGGCTACTGTGAAATTAAAGGTTCTATGGGAAAGAGGGCAACAAGGGTGAAGTTCAAGGTTCTGCCTGAGCCCTAAGTGGAGCCCTATATTAGGTGGACATCACTTATCACTGGAGACTAAGATGGGTCTGCACAAACCAACCTTACTAAAATAACCCTTATCTATTATTAGTTTCCCTCACAAAGGGAAATTTTATGTCCTGCTTTCGAGCAGAAAAGAAGAGGGGACAGAACTCTTTCTGCATTTGCTGCCTTATTACCTTCAACTCAAAACAATCCTTCTGCCAAAGTGGCATGTTTCTGGGGTGGCGTATTCTGATCCACTCTGACATTCTGGGGTTATAAGAGGAAAAGGAGGGCAAGTCCAAGTTTCTGACATGGTGCCCCAGGTGGGAAGTGGTGACATTCACTAATGCAGAAGAGAAAGGAAGCGGGTGGAAACAGGGAGAGGACAAGTTCAGAACAGGTGTAAGAGAAAGAGGCAGAAAGCATAACCTGGAATTGTGGAAAACTGCTCCTAGAGACGGCGATGCTCCTGAACAATACTCAGGTCCAGAATGTGGTCATAATACGAAGAACAGGACTCTCCTTGGAAATGAGCAGGCCCCGGATGAGAGCCGTGGCTTGGATGGATTATCTGTACACACACAGAAGCCACGTGTGATGTTGAAGCCTCCTGACGTTGCTAGCATTGCTGCTTCTCCTCTCTGTGACGCAGAAATCAGTCATGTCTCCAGATTTTGTCATCTCCACAGTCTGTGGACATTCTTCTCACATTACTCAAGTTTCTGATAGAAACGTTAAACAGACCTGAGCCAAAATGCTTACCTTGAACATGCATGGGGAGTTCCAGATATACTTGGATGGTTATGAAGTGTTTTGTTTTACGTAGTTTGGAACAAATGTCATGGTAATATTGTACTTATTCAGGGGACTACACCTCCAGCTACTTTCCCATGACAACTTGATCATAAGGACGGCAGAGGGAGGAGAGGGAGGTATTTATCTTATGGTTTACTTCCTGGATGTCTGTGATGTATCACTAAGTCACATCTTGCCAGGTCTACAGAGACCAAGTCCCTTAAATATTAAAAGACTGTACTTCTCCAAACAAGATATATGCAAAATACAAAAGGGCTTAGGGGCTCTCTGGCCATGATGTGTTTTCCGTTGCACTTGGACTTGAAAACTGAAATTTCATGTTGAAGTCTGGGATGGTAGAGAATGGGAGAGGAGGCAGGGAGGTAAATGATAGGGATGGCAAGGAGCCTGGAAGAATGAGGACAAATTGAGTCAGGCTGGATCCCTGCCCAGGCCCTGCCCTTCTTAGCTTTGTAAATTGGGCAGGTCACTGAACATTGGTTTCATGTCCTCTAAGTGGGGTTCATACTAAGTTTACTGTGCATAGTTTATGGGGTTTTCATGGGAACAAAGATGAAACAATGGATGGGAAAATTCTGTGTAAATGCTCAGACTTAGAGCTGTAGTCTTTTTATTAAGGAAGAAATTATTGGACCTGCCCTTCAAACAATCAGCAAGGCTTTATTGCTTATTGACTCTTTGCCTGTCCCATGCTTAATCCTTCCTGGCAGCAAGATCCTTTGTCTGAAAAGCTGCTTCATTCTGGTTCTCAAACTCAGTTTCTCTCCCTGCACTTTCACAACACAGATTGCTTCTGACACCACACGTGATTGCTCACCTCAAGTAAACAATCTATTTTGCACCAGCGAATAGATTGTCTTCTAATTCAACTCATTTCTGACACCATCTAACTGGAGACAGCATCAGATCCCACAAGATGAGAGTTTTATCCCCAAGATTGCCCCCCACTACCCTTCAGACTCCAGTTGCAAGTCCCACTTAGGTTGTTTTACCTGAATTACTGCTTGATTACCTGTTAGGGTTCCCACAACCTGCTTCTCAAATTTTATTAATTTCTTAGGCTCACAAAACTTATAATAACATATTTACTGGTTTACTCTTTTTTAAAAAACTCTTTAACAATGTTAGGGTTCAAACCCAGCATCTTGCACGTGCTAGTCAAGGTCTCTACCACTGAGCTACATCCATAGCCCATGTTTCCCGACTGGGGATGTGGCTTAGTGGTTCAGCATCCCTGGGTTCAATCCCCAGTAGCAAAAAAATTTTTTTAAAAAGGCAGCCATTCCCCCACGTCCCCCTCACCTTTCCCCACACTCCTGCTTCCTTGTGTAGATAATTTTCTGGTGCTCCTCTCCACCCATAACCCAAACAGCTTGGTTCAGCTCAGCAGCTCCCATCCGAAGGTGCATTAGAGGAAATGTTGTCAAAACTGAAATGTTTTTCAGTGACACTGAATTCTAACGGCTGTCTCTGCCTGGAAGTTGCGCATGTACTGTGGCTTAATCAGAAGGGCAATAAAGAAGAGATAAAGATCTCAAAGACTTGGTCATCCTCTCTTCTTTAGCTTCCAGAGAGAGCTTGCTGACCCAGAGACATCACCTCCTCCCAAAAGTTGGAGTCCATTGGAGTCCATGGAGATCCACACCCTGCCTTCTCTCCTCATAACCACTGCTGCACAAGTTTGAGCCCCAGGCAGATAAGGCCCATAAGTTGCTCAGTAAACGATGGCTATTAAAATTGCTAATTGTATGTTGTGGGCAGCGGGTATTTGAAGAAAACAGGACCCAAATCTACCTTGCAAAAGTTAAATAGGACCCCAAATCTACCTTGCAATCATCAATCTGGTGGTCGTGTTTCTCAAGTTAGAATACTCACATGACCTTTAGCCCAGAGGAGACGTGTGGAGAACAAAGGTCGTGTCCTCTGCCTTTCAGTGGGTAAAATTACGCATAACATCCCTGAAGCTTGGGCAGGGTTGAGTAGCATTCTCAAGGAGGCACATTTTGCAGGGACAAGAACAAGGTCTTTTTCTAGCCCTCCGGCTCTGCCAACACAAAGAAAGGCTAGGTTCACGTGCTTTCTGTTTTTCAGAAAGTAGCATTGGCCTTTTGAAATTGTCAAGTACAAAGTTGTGAAAACTGATCATTCAGGCCCACAATACTATGGCAGTGTGTGTGCAGTGGGGAGCTAGTGGGAACTCTCTGGCCTGGCTCAAGTGTTGCTTTTCAAAGTCTCCATCACCCAGTTTTCTTTTCAGCAGGGTGGATGGGGAGCCTCGTTGGCTGACAAACTAGTCAGGTTAAGATACCAGGTGGGCCAAAATTATTCTTCCAAGACTACTCAGGAAAGGGAATAGTGTGGACAATCCAGTAGCAGTTACAATTTTCTTTGGCGCCAATGATAGTGCACTAAAAGATGAGAATCCCAAGCGGCACATTTCCCTGGAAGAGCATGTTGCAAACTTAAAAAATATGGTGCAGTACCTGAAATGGGTGGATGTCCCTGAGCATTGAGTCATACTCATTTCGCCACCCCCACTTTTTTGAAACAGCCTGGGAAAAGGGAGTGCATCATGCAAGGACTTCTCATCCTACTTATCTGATAGACTACATCTATCACCAAAAAGAAATGAATTTTTTATTTTCACACCTCTGGCCTCTGATAGAGAAGAAGGTCTCTTCTCTGCTGTTGAGAGCCACAGCCAAAGGGGCCCCAGCAAACTTCCAGCTGCCAGCAAACTTCCAGCTGCCGGCTGATGATTGGCTCACAGCGGCCCCAGCAACATCTAGCTGATTGGCTCCTCCACGGAGCTGCTCATTGGGGGACTTCTTTGGCTCTGCCCATGCAACCCAGCCAATGGGCCTCAAGAGCAGGAGGATTGTGGGAGGTTGAGAGGCTGGTGTGGGGCTGAGAGGCTTGTGGAAGCCGGTGGTGGCAGTTGGGCTCTGAGGGTTTTTTTCCTGAGGAGCTGTTTTGTTTGGCATTTGTAGTTCTAAAAATAAAGTTAGTTTCTTTTGACAAGTGGCTCCTGAATTGTGCCCAGACAGACTGCGGCACTCTGCCTTTGCTGCATCCTTACTGGAAGGAGGTAGCAGAAGCACAACCTGAACTAAGTCTACTGAGAGATGGAGACCATTAGTCAATTCTAGGAAATGCAAGTCTGGTTGTTCATTTATAGATTGAAGTTGGTGATAACACATAGATTCCAAAGCAATTGAGTGCAGAATATTTTTTTTCTCAAGCTTAAAAATTTTTATTCACTATACTGGATCAAAACACCAACATTTGCCACTAATGTTATAATAAAACTTTTGAGATTCTTCAGGGGGAAAAAAATGATGACTCTGTTGTTTTGGCTTCCCTTAAAATATCTGGGTCATCTCAGGCTGAGTCTTCCTAAAACCCTGGAGCTGTGTCTCCAAACCAGTGACAAGCTGGGGAACAGGACCAAGTAGAATTTATTCATCCCAAAGAAGACAAATGTGTCATTGGGGAGAGGGGAGGGACTAATACATAGCACTGTGACAACAAAGGAAGGATTTTGAATGTATTGACAGCATTTTCTTTCTTAAAACACATGAAAAGGGACTGGGGTTGTGGCTCAGCAGTAGAGTGTTCACCTGGCACGTGCAAGGCCCTGGGTTTGATCCTCTGCACCACATAAAAATAAGTAAATAAATAAAATAAAAGGTATTGTGTCCAACTACAACTGAAAAATAAATATTTAAAAGAAAACATAACAGGACTGGGTGTGGTACACACAATCTGTATTCCTAGCTACCTGGGAAGCCGAGGCAGAAGGATCACAAGTTCAAGGCAGCCTACATAACTTAGGGAGACCCTGTCCCACAATGAAAAATAAAGCTGGGCACGGTGGTGCAAGCCTGTACTCCTAGTGCCTCGGGAGGACGAGGCAGAAGAATCCCAGGTTCAAAGCCAGCCTCAGCAACTTAGCAAGGCTGTTAGTAACTGAATGAGACCCTGTCTCAAAATAAAAAATAAAAAGGGCTGGGGATATACCCTGTGGTTACATACCCCTGGTTCAATCCCTGATACCAAATAAATAAATAAATAATTTTAAATAAATAAATAAAAGGACAAGGGGTGTAGTTCAGGTGGGGAACACTCCTGGGTTCTATCCCCAGTACTGCTAAATAAATAAACAGATGCACAGATGGATGGATGAATGGATAGATGGATGGCAGGGTAAAAAGAGGAAGAAACAAGATGTAGCCTCAGAGAATATAAGTGCAAAGACATGTTGATTAAGAAACACAAGGGGTTTTTTAAAAATAGTTTATAAAAGAAAAGCCAGGTCATTTAGTAAGAGTGCATTTCAAGGAATCAGAGACAATGATCTCTCTTCCTTTGCTTCTTATCTCTCTGGCTCCAAAAACCTTCAGCTTGCCCGCCCCCCCCCATGCATGTGCATCTCACACACACACACACACACACACACACACACACACACACACAGACAGACAGGTTAAATATTGTAAATGCAGCAAAAACCACCACATCAAAGCTCATCATCACTGTTATTTCAAGGTTGCTCGAATCTGGCAGCTCTAGCTACAACTCCAAACTTCAGAAGGTTTATTTGAAGAGCTGTTCAAATGCTAGAGGCTACAAAAGCCACTGGACTCTTCTACTTCCTGTTCTTTAAACTCAGTTGAAAAGTTCCTTTCTTCTTCCCCTCCCTCCCTGTGATGGCAGTCTGTGATACCATTACTAGTACTCAGTGAACACTGCACTGCTCTTCAACTGGTCGTAACTGAAATTCGCCTGCTGGACTCTTTTTTTTTTTTTTTTTGGTCCAAGGATGCTTTACCACTGAGCTACATTCCCAGCCCTGCTTATATTTTATTTTGAGACAGGGTCTCTCTAAATTACCCAGAGCTTGTGATCCCTTCTGTCTCAGCCTCCTGAGTAGCTGGGATCACAGCATGCGCCACCACACCCAGCCCACCAGACTCTGTGAAATGCCACAGGAAAACACCACATCAGAAATCTGCCCTCGTGGTGACATGAAAGATTCAGCCTGTGTTGGTCTCACTTTCTTTGGCTCCTCTCATGCCATCCTTCCTCCCATACTCTTTTAGAGTCTTCTTTGTGGGTTTTTTTAATTTGTGAACTTTTTTAAAGCAATTCTAGAAAAAAAATAAAATAAAAATAAAGCAGTTCTAGTTTTATAGAAAATTTGGGTAGAAATTATAGAGTTTTCATATATCCTCTCCTTTCCCAGTACCTCTATTATTAATATCTTGCACTTAGGTGGTACATTGATTTCAATCAATGAACAAATACTAATAGATTATTATTAATCGAAGTGCATAGTTTTCATTAGGGCTGACTGTGTTGCACATTTTATGGGTTTGGACAAATGCATATATGTATCCTCCATTAGAGTGTTATACACAAAGGGTATTAAGCCTAAAAATCCCCCGTTCTCCTACCATCCTTCCCTTCCTCTCTGAATTTCCTGGAATCATTGATCTTTCTGTTATCCCCATACTGTTGCCTTTTTTGCAATTTTATATAGTTGAAACTCTATCATATGAAGCATTTTGGGGTTGGTTTCTTTCTAACAATATGTATTAAATATGTATTTAAGATTTAAAGAATTTTTTTTTTTTAGTACTGGGGATTAAACCCAGGGGCACTTTATCATTCAGCCACATCCCCAGGCCTTTTTATTTTTAAATTTTGAGACATAGTCTCACTAGTTGCTTAGGACTTCACTAAATTTTGAAATCCTCCTATCTCAGCCTCTCAAGTTGCTGGGATTATAGGCATGCACCATTGTACCTGGCTGCTTCATGCTATCCATGGTTGGATAGCTCATTGCTTTTTTTTTTTTTTTTCCTGGTTGGTGCTAGGGATTGAATCCAGGGCGTCAAGAATGCTAAATATGTGCTCTATCACTGAGCTACACCCCCAGCCCAGCTTATTGCTTTGTAATGATTAATAATATTTCATTGTATGGATGTCTTGCACTTTGTTCATCCATTAACCTATTGAAGGACATCTTGGTCTGGGCAATTGTGAATATGTGAGTAGGTTTTGGTGTGGACATAGTTTTCAACTCGTGTGGGTAAACATAAAGGAGCACAATTGCTGACGGTGAGGTAAGAGAATATGTACTTTTTCAAGAAACCTGCCGAACTATCTTGCAAAGTGGCTGTACCATTTTGCAATCCCACCAGGAACAAATGAGATTTCCTGTTGCCCCATATCTTGGCCAGTATTTGGTGGTAGCAGTATATTGCATTTTGGTCATTCTAGTAGATATATAGTAGTATCTTGCTGATGTTTTAATATGTGTTTCTCTGATGACATGTAGTATGGAACATCTTTTCATATGCTTATTTGCCATTCATGTATCTTATTGGATGAGGTATCTAGGAAGGTCTTTTGTCCATTTTTTTAATTGAGATTTTTTGCTTACTTATGGTTGAATGTTGAGTTCTTGGTATATTTTGGATACCAATCCTTTATTAGCTCTGTGTTTGGCAAATATTTTCTCCTAGCCTGTGGTCTGTCTTTTCATTCTCTTAAAGACATACCTGTTTTCCTAAATTAAATGTGTTCAGGGCCATCCTGAGCAACTTAGGGAGATCCTGTCCCAAAATAAAATGTAAAAGGCTGGGGACGTAGCTCATTTGCAGAACATGTATCAAACACGGGTCAGGCCCTGGGTTCAATTCCCAGTGCAAAACACACACACAAACACACACACACACACACACACACACACACACACACACATACACACACAAATCAAATGTGTTCCCTATCATTTTCCTCCATTTCTTTGCAAAAGGCCTTCTTTGTTAGTCTGAAAACTGGATCAAATGAAGCCTCTACATTTTTTTCACAATCTTTATTTTATTTATTTATTTTTATGTGGTGCTGAGGATCGAACCCTGTGCCTCAGAGGTGCTAGGCAAACACTCTACCACTGAGTCACGACCCTAGCCCAAAGCATCTATATTAAAACTCCAAATGGTCCTAAGAAGGAAGCCAAACAAACCCAAAGACCCTAAAACATCCTGATCATCCTGGGCCAGAGAATCCTAACAGCTACCAGGGAATAAAAGCTGCCTAGGCTCTGCAAAGCCAGAAGAGAGGATCACATAGGACCCTGGACGCTGGAGCAGATTAACTTTCCGAGAGCACTTTAGTGAGTGGAATGGTGCATGTACAGTGAGCAGCCACCACCTCCCTCTTTACAGGGTCAGGGAAAGCTCTGGCTGATAAGCTGATGAACCAGCTGATCTCCATCAGCCCGTGAACACTGGATTTGAAAGGATTAATAAATCAAATCCAAGAGAGTTTTTTAAAAAGGGGAGGGGCAGATACAGGTACATCTTGCAAATAAGTTCATTATTTTCCACACTGGCTCACCTCTGGACTACATTAAAGAAATTGGTGGCATTATCTAACACAACCCAGAAAACCAGAAGACCATTCCCGTGGCATCCACCTTGATCACATATGTGCATACACGGAGTTTTCAGCAAGACCAAGAAAGCGATCCAAGCAATGGAGACCATGATGTGGTGATTCCAAAAGAGAAGCCTGAAGTCTCTGTCCCAAATTCTCTTATTCTCACATTCACCCTGATTACCCTGTGGGAACAGGATAAACTTGTTGGGTAGGTTTAACTCATTTGTTGAGGGTGCCAACTACAGGTTCCAGAATGGTGTTATATAGCTGGTTTACTCTCCTGAATTTTTGAGGCTTTATTAGACATAGTGGAATAGCAAAGAAATAAGCCCTTTTGCATTTTAATGAGAGACACCTATAGAATCAGCTATAATGGATCTAGGCTGTTAGACAAGGCAAAAGAAATCACCTAAAAGATGAACTAAATAAATAAATGTAGGAGAGTTCAAAACAATTCTGATAGTTCTTATTTATATGCCAAATAACTTTTTTAAATGTCCCTTCCCCCAATTGCTGGTGACCTTAACACATAGGCTTTCATTTGACTTCAATAATCCTAAATAGAAGGTTCCAGCTACATCCTGTCATCTACACAGCAACTACCCCAAAACTAGAGAATGGACCAGCCCCATCCTGAGAGAGACCTTGGTTCTGAAGCCCTCCAATGTCCTTCAGTCCAAAATAGTCAGCATGTCAGAGCACCATACTTTCGAGTATTATTTTCTGAGCACCAACAGGAACAAATTAAGTCTCTCTCTTATTGCTGAGGAAGCAAACATAAAATGGAAACTGTATTTACACAGGAGTTAATTACTTAAAGAAACATAGGGTATGTTTCCTTAGAGGTCCTTTCAGAAATAATCCTCCATCCTGGCAAGCAGGTACTGTTCCATCTAAAACCCACATGAGATAAGTTTCCCACTTCTCCTGGGCCATCTTTTTGGGGCCAACAGTTCCATTCATCTGCTTGGATTTAGAATGTAAGGTAAGTCCCACCACCATCACAAATGGCCAACCCCAGAACTCTCGACTCATGGAAAAACCCTTACAGTGGTTGGTAAGGTTATAAAACATCTTAGGAAAGTTCCAGTAGTATTTTTGAAGGGTACAATTCTGCCCAAAACTGTGAGGCAACAAAATCAGAGTCAGCATAAGTTGAAAACCCTTATTCTCATTTTTATCAATTTGCCTACAAAAACTCTTGATTATTGTGACAAAGTAATTAGACTGTGGAGGAGCTATTTATTATAGCTGACATTCCAATGAAGCAGCAGCAGGGAGCTAATCCACCAGTTATTGGATAAAAAATTACAAATTGAAGCAAAATTATAAATAAATGTCTTACTGTTCTTGAATATACTAAAATGAATGACTATGACCTGGTGATGCCATTAATTCTGACGCAATGCCCAATGTAGAGTAAACTGACTGACTAAACGCTGCAGCTCTCTGTGCTTTGCCCTCAACAGCAAATTAGATATCTCAAGAAGGCTTTAGAGCTAGAGGAAGCAGACCACTGTGCCGAAGATTCATCTCTTAGCCAGTTTTCCCCAAATCTTCTGTAATGCACCTGACTGATGCAAAAATGTGAACTGCACCTAGACTTAGAAGATGAAAGAGTTCTTGTTCCAGGTAGAGGAAGTTAAGGGATTACTAAACAAATACAAATCCCACCCAAATGCCAAGACTGACTAGCAGTGGATGCAGATCTGAGAACTTGTGCATTCATTGAAAGTGAATGTTTAGTGTTTCTAGAGCAGAGGTGATGTTTCAAAACAACCCAAAGACCCCACGACAACATGACCATAAAAACGTAATTTATGAATAAAATGTTGATTCTTTTCATATGGATTTTCTGTTTTCATAAAGATTCAGTAGCTGGTTCAAATACAGCTCTAAAATTATTTCAATGGCCTTTTTTTCTGTCCCCTTGTACCCAATCAAAGCAACTAAAACTCTGTATTTAGTTCTGAAAAAGCATTCTAAAATTTCTAAGTTCTTAAGCCCCAAAGGAGAACAAGGCAAAGCTAAGCCTTTCACAAGCAGTAACAGAAATGATCTCATTAAGCACCACTGTCCAAACACGTCCCTCTTCAAACAGACCAGGTGGTGACAGATCGACTGGAGGTACTGGTGTCTATTTTATCTTCAACTAAAGGTTTTTCCCTTAAGCCGAAACTGACGCTTATGTTCTTGACAGAGCTTACTTGTTTTAAAAAGAAAGAGAAATCTCCCAAATAATTACTTTAAAAACTAAAAATTATAGTTTAAAAAATGTTAACACCATTGGTCATACATATCCTAAAATACAAAATCAGCAACATAAAAAGAACTTTAAATGTTGCCACTGATTTCCCTCTCTAATTTCAATTTTCCTGATACACAAGAATTCTCTCTGTTCACAGCAGTTGTTTTAGGGAAAGCCTCTGGGCCATTTAACTCATTAGGAGCTAGTCTCTAAGGGGTATAGTTGATTCATTTTTGACAAATACTTCGTATGTCTAAGGTGCTTGAGACACATCATTAAAAAAATAATCCTAAAGAATCTCCAGCCTTCCTGGAGACTATCATGCTAAGTGAAATAAAGCAATCCCAAAAAAAAAACAAAAGCTGAATTTTCTCTCTGATACTCAGATACTAACTCATAATAAGCAGGGTGGGGATGAGGGACAGAAATTCACTGGATTAGACAAAAAAGGAGAATAATGGGAAGAGAGGGACACGGGAATGGGAAAAACAGCAAAATGAATCAGAAGAACTTTCCTCTGTTCATATATGAATGTACAAACAGTGAAATGCCCCATCATGTACAACCACAAGAATGAAAAGTTAGACTCCATGTATGGATGATATGTTGAAATACATTCTACTGTCCTATATAGCTAAAAATAATTTTAAAAAATAAAAAAAATAGAACCTCCAGTCTTGTGGAATGGGAGAAGGCAAACAATAAACAATTCAAAGAGTAAACCATCCAGTGTGCAGAAGGAGCAAGAGTGGCATCACTGAGAACCTGAGGGGCAGCAGAGTGGATTCCTCACATGAGAGCTGTCCAGAGGTGAGAACCCAACCAGAATATTCAAGGAACAGCAAATGTCAAGTGAGGCTACCATGGGTTTGAGCAGGTTGGTGAAGAGTGAAGCTCAGAGAGACTGAGGAGGATCCTGCTTTCTCCTTCCAGAATCGTTTTGTCTAGAAAGGTATCTCAGAGAGTGTGCCCCACGTCGTCAAACAGCATAACTTGTTTCAATTTTTCTAACTTGTTTCAATTTTTCCAACTTGTGGAAGCCACCTGTATCTCCCCACTTATTGCTACCTTCCACCCTTCACCTTTTAGGTTTCCGGTGATTAGCCATATTCCATTCTATTTTTTATCTTATTGGGTACACAGGAAACTACACTTTCCAGCTTATCTGGCAGTTTTACTGGGGCCGTGTGACTCAGTAGTCGTTGGTGGAGGGTGAGCCAAAGTGACGTGTCCACTGCCAAATCCTAACATTAAGAATATATTATACAGACCTCTTGTCCTCTCTTGCCTTTCCTCCACAATCTTGGAGGGAATCACAAAATGGTACACTGGACCCCAGGTCTCCAGAAGGAGACATCTAATCAACTTGGGTTGTGGGAACCACTAAAGCCACTGAGTTTCAGAGTTATTTGTTTCTGTAATACAACCTACAGTGTTTTATTATTATACTTTTATTGGGGGGGGGGAGTGCTGCAGATTGAGCCCAGGGTTTCATGCATGTTAGTCTAGTACTCTATCATAGAGCTACATCCCCACCCCTTTTTTATTTTATTTAAGTTGCTGAAGCTATCCTCAAATTTGCAATCCTCCTGCCTTAGCCTCCTGAGTAACTGGGATTACAGGTGTGTGCCACCACATCCAGCTCATTATACTCTGATTTAATTCTTGTTCTGCTCCTTCATGCTCCCCCAAACCATTTCACAAATAAAGAAACCACAGCTAGTTAATGAGGAAGCCAGTTCTCGCTCCTGTTTTTACACTAGACCTTCAGTGTTACTGGGGTAAATTCAAGTTTCTTGTGGTATAGAGAAGGGAAAAAAAATCTCTGATATTTAGCTTGTATTACCAGAATAGCTCACAATATCATTCTTTCAAACAATAAGGCATAACAAACAAAAGACCATGTATTACAGCAGGAACTAAAAGGTGGGACCAAAGCAAATGCCGCTTTCAGGCAAAAATTACTCTATAAGGGGCTGAAGCAAATAATCAGAATTCAGCCTTTTTCTAACTTGTCGACCACCTCATCATTTTGTAGACATACTGCCATTTATAAATAATGATATCACTCAAAGGATGCAAGGAACATAGCATATCGTGTGTGTGTGTGTGTGTGTGTGTGTGTGTACATGCCCAGGATTTAGAGATTTATTTTCAACTTCTTTATATTTCGTTTTTCTTCTCTATACACTTGGCACCAATTAGCTGGGGATGTAGCTCTGCGCTACTGTTCTCAAAGTCAAAAATATGAGCATCATCCTGATTCATCTATTTCTCTCACTCAACATCAAGTCCAGTAATTCTCCCTCTATAGTTTCCATCTCTGAAGTCTCCTCTCTATCTTCAATGTCACTTCATTTCTTATCTAAATTAATCAAGTGTCCTCATCACTGTTTTCCTGGCTTCTACTTGAAATCTCCATGATCCCAAAACCTTCAGCAAAAGTGATCTAAAAACGTACATCAAATGATGTCCCCTCTTCCACTTAAATGGTTTCTTATTGGACTTAGCATACAACAAACACTCCATACTGTGGCCTGCGTGCTTCCACCTGGCTTGGGCCCTGCCTATCTCTCTGGCCTCCTCTCACAGAGTTCTCCCTACTCCCCACTCTCTAATCCCTGTACTTCTGGCAGCTCCATCTCACATTTTCCTCAGTATTTGCTTTGCCCCTGCCTGGAATGTTGGCCCTGGCTCCCTCATGGCTGGCTTCCTCTCATCCTAGGACTGCAGTTAGATATCACTCCCCCAAGAAGTCCCCCTTGACCACCCGCCTGAAGAAGGTCCTTCCCCTGTTAATCCCTATCATGGTATCTGGTCTTTCAGAAAACCTCTCAGTCTGCAATGATATTTCCATCCTGTTCTCTTGCTGCCTGATCCACAAGAATATTTTTATTCATAAAGGTAAAATAATAACTAATACTTTCTTCATGCTAGACATTGGCCCAAGTATTTTATAGATGCTAGCACAGCCTGCCAAGTATCTCCCAGAAACAACCCCTGTATTTTTGCAGACCCAAACTTCATAGAACGTATGTATCTCTCCACAGAGTTCATTTATTTGTTTTAGGATAAATGGAAAATTTTATACTCAGACCTTCAAAAATTTCCACTTATTGTAGGAAAACAATGTGAAAGATTTTTTTCCAGTTATTTTTCAAATTCAACTAAGAGAACAGCAGCAACAGTCACAGACACTTTGAAACACAGTGAGTATCCATTGGGGGGAAATGTGGCCTTTGGATGTGGCCGAAGCTGAGTGACCTCAGAGCCCCCTGCTCAGGGTGAATCATGCTTCCACACCGGCTCTTGTCCTGAATGCATGTCCTGGTGCTTTCCATATTGAGCCTTTGCTGCTGTTGTTCTGTTTGTTTGTTTGTTTTGTTGCCTAGCACTGTACAGTGAGGGCCAGACAAGTGGATAAAGTTTTGAAGAAAATTTGGGGTAGAAATGAAAAGAATAAAAATAGCTATTACAATAAAGGAAATGGTACTGCACATAAAGTAACTGTTTCAACATTAGGAGCCACAAATTAAAATTCACAAAAGACAGATTAACAACAACAACAACAAAAAAAACTTGAACAAACTTTTGCAAGTAAGTCTGTGGAAGTTTACAGAAAAATGTGACTCAAAAACTCAAACAGGGGGGGATAATAGAGGATAGGAAAGGCAGCAGAATACAACAGACACTAATATGGCAATATGTAAATCAATGGAAGTGTAACTGATGTGATTCTGCAATCTGTATACGGAGTAAAAATGGGAGTTCATAACCCACTTGAATCAAAGTGTGAAATATGATATATCAAGAACTATGTAATGTTTTGAACAACCAACAATAAAAAAAAACTAAAAAAAAAACTCAAAGAGATAATTGGACTTTAGACTTAATTTTTGAGGGTTTTTTTTTTTTTTTGGTAGTGCTAGAGATCAAACCCCCTTACACATGCTAGCAGGCTCCTTATCACTGAACTACATCCCCAGCCCTTATATACCTCTTCATGGAGGATGAGAAGGCAAAGGGGCACTTCTGAGTAAACAAATGACTTCTTAGAAGAGGGAAGTGCGGAGAAAGGACACTTACAAAAATATAAAGGACTTTTTTGAAAGATAAATGGGCCCTCAGGAGAACAGATGAGAGATATGATAGTTTGTGACAATGTCTATCCAGGTATGGAACTGACTTCTCAACTCGGGGAAGGATTAGAGTTACACCTGGGAGGGATCTGTGACAGTCGGGTCTTTTGTGGAACCTCTGCTTGTAGGCAGATAAGGATTTCAGGAAATGAAATGCTTTCAGTTCAACATCATTTCAGTTCAAAGTGGCCAATTTGGGAGTTGGCATATCCTGATCCTCTTCAGGTGTTTTTGTGTACTTTAGTTCTGTTTTCACAAACTGGTTGGGGGATTTGGTTTTCCTGTGTAATGTGTCATAATCTTTCCTTTTTAAAAAATAATGGGAAATAATGCCCAATGAACACCTTCACACACACAATGCCCAATTTTCAGGCAAAAATTACTGATATTTAAAAAGAGATGCTGGTATTGACTCATGTTAAACAAATGTCTATTCTAGGTGTACCTCCCTCTCTCTGTGAGCCTTAGAAAGGTTAAGCACCTGCTCAGTGAATGCAAGCCCTTATCCTAGAAGAACCAGCGGCAGAGCAGCTGCCCAGATCAGCTGAACACAGGCAGTGAGCACAACAGCCATGTGGAGCCCACCAGGCTGGCCTGGGCCTAAGGGGCAGAGACAGGGCAAAAGTGAGCCAAGGCTTTCCAACCTCTCACCCTGGGGCAGCCAGGCCAGGTCCAATGAGCAGCGAGAAAATGGAAGTGGGGGAAGACTCAAATGGAGATTGCAGGGCTAACCAACAGTTAATACTTTCTAAGATCTGATAACATAAATTTGGACCATTAGTGTTGACCCAAGAGATATAAAAACCTCTAGACTAGCACACTCAAGTGGCAACCAACTCTAAGGTCCCCTCTCGCACTGCTGTTCTTGACGCTTGAATAGATCCTACTCATCTCACTCTTGCCTTCTATTGTCTATGAATTTTATTATTTGAATTTGTGAGTGAAGAACCTGGAAAGGATTTGGGAGTGAGCTCCTGGGGTCTGTGGCAACACTAGAGAGAATAGGCTTAAGGACTACAACACGCCACTCAACAGTACCGGAGAAGAATCCAGCTTTACCAGCTGCAGCCCTGGGAGCTGACACGGGCAGGCATACCTTGCCTTGATGAACTGGTAACACTAAAATGGGCTATGTTGGCTATAGAAGCCTGTGGCTTATGCAGACCACACCCACCAACAGAAGTGGAGAAACTCTGGTTTCACCAGGATTTAATGGAAGTGAGCAGTAGAGCTGGTGCCTGAACCAGACATTCTGTATAAATATCTGGATTCTTAAACACTGGTGGGATTGCAAATTGGTGTAACCACTATGGAAAGCAGTATGGAGATTCCTCAGAAAATTGGGAATGAAACCACCATTTGACCCAGCTATCCCATTCCTTGATTTATACCCAAAGGACTTAAAATCAGAATACTATAGTGACGCAGCCACATTAATGTTTATAGCAGCTCAATTCACAATAGTTAGACTATGGAATCAACCTAGATGTCCCTCAATAGATGAATAGATAAAGAAAATGTGATATATATATATATATATATATATATATATATATACTCAATGAAATATTACTCAGCTTTAAAGAAGAGTAAAATTATGGCATTTGCCAGTAAATGGTTGGATTTGGAGAATATCACGCTAAGCAAAATAGCCAATCCCACAAAATCAAAGGCCGAATGTTTTCTCTAATATGTGGATGCTAATTCACAATAAGGCAAGGGGCACTAGAGAAGAATAGTGTTACCTTAGATTAGGTAAAGGGAAGTGATGGGAGGGGAGAGGAGAGGATGTGGGGATAGGAAAGACAGTAGAATGAAACAGACATTATTACTGTATGTATATATGTGACTACATGACCAATATGATTCTGCAACATGTACACTCAGAAAAATGAGAAGTTATATCCTATCTGTGCCTATATCAAAATGCATAAATGCATTCTATTGTCATGTATAACTAATTTAAACAAATTAAAAATTAAAAAAACAACAACACTGTGGAGGCTCTAGGGTTTCTCTCACCGGAAGATCAGCAACCATCTTGTGCACTACATACCCCAGCCTGACAGAGTTTAGAGTATTATAGATGATCAGTTCATACCTATCCTAATGGAAGCCTCAATGGGTGGATAAAAACTCACTAATTAAACTCTACCATAATAACTACCCTCTATTGTTGAAAAAATATCAACCTCCTAAAAGTCAAAGCTGAAGGAACTCTTCTATATTGAAGAAAACTAAAGAGATATGACAACAAAATGCAATGAGTAGTCCCAGATTAGATCTTTTTGCTTTAAAGGTTGTTACTGAGGCAACTAGCAAAATTTGAATGGGGAACTGTGGATTTTATGGTAGTAATTGAGGAGACTGGTAACCCATGTGGGTGCTACAAAGATTACTTCAAAGTGAAAACAAACAATGCCGAAATCAATCTTACCTTTCTTTATTAGAGATTTAGGAGAGTCAGATGCTCCCTCTGACCCCAATTCCTTCCTCCTCAGATTCCCAGTCAGGGAGACTTGACCTTGGGCACTGGATATTCCAAAAAATTGTGTGAATAAGCCTCATTCAACCTTCCATCCTTTGGAACTTTTCTATCACGTGTAAGGCCCGTATTCAATAACTAGCACAAAAACAAAAACTAAAACTAAAACATCCAAACCTTCTATCCTTTGAAGTTCTGAACAGCGCATCGCAGTTATTAAGGTGATAACACAAACTCCTCTCTCCAGATGTTCAGGGATACTCTTGGCTTGAAAGCTCCCACATATATAAACTGTTCCCTTGTTAATCTGCCTCTTGTTCACTCATAGGCTCCCAGCACAGGAACATAAAATGGTAGAAGGAAACTTTTCTTCCAACATGACCTATCAGTGTCAATTTCCTGATTTTGATGGAGAGCGTATCTTTGTCGGGAGGAAGACTGGCTTCTATGAACAGTTTTGCCCTGGTGGTTGTGGGAATTGTTGTAAGTTATGAGCTGAACAAAATGTGTCCTTTCTCACAAAAGGGGAACGGGCGAGTTAGGTGGTGATGGAGGGATGGGTAACGATGGCTGCATATATCAGAGCTAGTGGCTTAAACAGGGCAGAGTTGGTGGAGCCTAGGGAATCTCCAGGCAGAGACCCCCCCACCAAAGGTCGGGAACTTGAGGTCCCTATGTTGTAATGACCAATCAAGAGAGGAGCAGAGGGTGGAACTTTGAGGTCACTTTTGCACGTCCCAATCACAGACCATTCATATTGCCTTCTGTACCTATTCTAGAGCCCATACCTACAATGAGACTGAGGATAACATGGGGCCAAGTGGAGACTATAAAACAACCCTGTGGAGAAAATTAGTTAGTCCTCTCCAACACCCCTCCCCGGTATTTCCACCAAATTGGGATTTTGTTTTTCTTTTTTCAGAAGGTTCTCTGTCATATACTTACCTGTTTTTGTTTTTTTTTTTTTTTACTCAATATTGGCTGACAAAGGAAAATGTAGAACCAACTAAATTTATAACATAGTCTGTTTTCCATGACAAATGACTTAATTTGGGAAACAATTTACATTCTTGGCTCTCTGATTCCCTGCTGACATTGAAATAAATGCTGCCAGTCTCCGGGATTTATTTTAATTCAATTTAATGTATTAATTTGATGCAAAGAAGTCATTAACTCCTCCAGCATACCTTCGTTCTTTGGAGGCTTCCCTTTAGTGTCTGGGAATCTTTTGCTGACTCTTACAGATTAGCCAGGTTGGCTCTTAGTTTTGATACACTTAAAAGGCCCAGTGGGGCTTCCAGTTTCTTCTTCACCTCCTAGTATCAGCCATAACTGCCCAAGTTTATGTTCTGTTTGTTGAGTATCACTTTAGGCTTTATTTTCACTGTGCGAGAGATTTTATCACCATGAATCGACCCAGTTACTCTGCTCATTTAATTATATTGCCTAACTTTCTTATTTAGATAGATCTTCAAAAATCTTTAGAAGGCATTTTAGAGAGAGATCAGGCTGGTTCCCAGGGTTTTACTCTTCACACTTAAGAATTTTATTTAAAATGAGCGTGACTATAAAGAAAACAAAATCTAGACATGGAAAAAAAATCATCGGAAGAAAATATCAGATATCAAAATGTGTTTTTTTTAATTTAATTTTCTATGTATTTATAAAATATTCACAATGGTAAAATACAATTACTTTGTTAAATAAAATGAACACAAATTATCTTTCTGTTTTAAGAAATATTATATATGTTTTTGGGTCAGAGAAAAAATAGAATAGGTCTAGTTTAATATATTTTTCCCCCAAAAAAAAACAACGATAAGAAGGATTTTTCTAATATAAATCTTATTTCTTACCAACTCTCCTTATAAAATAAATGATGTGGGGCTGGAAGTGAAGTTCAGAGGTAGAGTACTTGCCTAACAGGTATGAGGCCTTGGGCTTAATCTCCACATCATTAAAATGAATAAGAAAGAACACCCTTGCCAGACACAGTGGCCTATGCCTATAATCCCAGCGGCTAAGGAGGCTGAGGCAGGACGATCACAAGTTCAAAGCCAGTCTCAGCAACAAGGAGGTGCAAAGCAACTTAGTGAGACTCTGTCTCCAAATAAAATACCTAATAGGACTGGGGATGTGGCTCAGTGGTTGAGTGTCTCTGAGTTCAATCCCTAGTACACCCCCGCAAAAAAAGAAAGAACACTCTTAGTAGTACTCTTATGACACTTTTTAAATTGGCAAATAAACTTAATGAATAATGTATTTTCTGTTAATAAAAGACTCATCCATCTATCCACTAGGTCATCTCATTGCTAAGCCCATTGGGGTCCTAGGGAATAGTGGTGAACGGGATAAACCCATCCTTGCCACTTCAAATCAGGTAGGCTGGTGGGAATACAGCAATTAAATAGGCCACTGTTTGGTCTGTTCAGACTGCTAAAGCCAACCATAATAATGGGTGACTTATCAACAACAGACATTTATTTCATATTGTTCTGAAACTGGGTTGTTCAAGACCAAGGTGTCAACAGATTCAGTGTCTATTAAAGGGATGCTCCTCATAGATAGTCAACTTTCACTGTACTCAAATGGCAGAAGGGGTAAGGGGCCTCTCTGGGGTCTCTAAGGGAACTAGTCCTATTCATGAGGTCTCTGTTCTTGTGATCTCATCACTTCCAATAGCTTCACCTCCAAATACTATCATATTGATGATTATTAGATTTCAACATGTGATTTAGGGGGTGGGAGGACACAAAAACATTTAGCCTATGACAGCTGCCACAAATGATTTCAAAGAGAGGAGGACAGTTCTTAGAATCCTGAGAGCAGAAGAGAAGCAACTGGAAGTAGTGGACAGCTCCTTTGTATCATATCCTGATGAATTAACTTAAAATTTCCTAGACTTCCATAACATATTTTTAGTTGCAAATTTCCAGGTAAATCTCACTAGTCACCCATTGGCTTAGGGAGCAGGGCCCTTCCACCCCTGCTCTTTCTATTTGTTATTGAAATTAGCTCTTACTATTGGATATTGAAATTACTATTGGATATTGAACAGTCTGTCCCTCCTGGAGAGCTCAGGCTGTGTGTCCCATTTATCTAATTCTCTCAATGCCTGGCCCAGGGCCTGGCACATACATTTAACAAATGTTTAGTGAACTATTTGGTGACAGGTAGCAGACTGCAAACCCTTGCCTTCTTCAACGGTACATTGAACTCATTCTCTGGAACTAAATAGTGATGAATTAATGAAAACTATTACTCATTACTAGTGAGGGAGCTTAAAAATATTTGTCATGAGCAAACTTGTGAAAAATGAGTTCTCATTTAGGTAACCTTGCAAGCACTTTAGATCTTATCCATATTGTGACTATCATGGTAGCCTGAGATGACCCAGGCACAGAGGTACTCTTACCACTTATCTCTATCACTTGGAAGAATAACTGGCACAGAACAGCTAATCAATAAGTACTTGCTGAATGAATGAATGAATTGGATCAGTTTACACCAACAAGCAATCTAAGATGGCTTCTAGACTAATCATGCAAGCAACATACATACATTGTGAGTTGTGCTTCAAGGAGCTAGTCTTACTCCTATTGATAGATACAAGCTCTGGAACACCCAGACCTGTATCTTTATTATTAATCTGCTTTGCTGCAGGACAAAGGAAGGACAATAATGTTGGAACAATCCAAAAATCAATCTTACACAGTGTCCGCACTTCATTTTGTTCAATGATTGGAAATGCAGCAGGCACAAAGCTCCAGACCAGACGAGGACAACTGGATGACTTCAACAAAAATCTTGGATATATGTATAGACTCATGTATGAATATACTTCATAAATTCCTTTCAGAAGGTGTGAGTACCAGATCAGTTGATCTCAAACTCAGTATCTGGCAGCTCTAGGAAAAGTGGAAAGGGAAACTCAGGGATCTCTTTCTTCTTTATGCATGATAATCTCTGTTGTTGTTATTAATACTCATTAAGCATAAATTAATGGATTTCATTGTGACATCTGCATACATACATGTATTGTGCATAGATCATGTCCACTCTCTCAGGGGTCTCATCTTCTGTTCTAAGGAGAAATGTTTACCTCCTCACCCTCGAAATAAAGACAACCCACTTTGCCTCTTCCCTGAGTATCAAGACCAAGTACATCTAATTAATCTCCAAGATATATAAAGAACTCAAAAAACTTAACACTAAATAAATAAATAAATAACCCAATCAAACAATGAGCAAAGGAACTGAATAGGCACTTCACAGAGGAAGAAATACAAATGGTCAAAAAATATATTTAAAAAATGTTCTACATCTCTAGCAATTAGAAAAAATGCAAATTAAAACTACACTGAGAGTCCATATCATTCCAGTCAGAATGGCAATTATTAAGACTACAATCAACAAAAAATATTGGGAAAAATGTGGGGAAAGAGGTTCACTCATACATTGCTGGTGGGACTGAATATTGGTGTAACCACTTTGGAAAGCAGCATGAAGATTCCTCAGAAAACTTGGAATGGAAGCACCTTTTGACCCAGTTATCCCACTCCTCAGCTTATACCCAAAGGACTTAAAAGGAGCAGATTACAGTGACAAAGCCACATCATTGTTTATAGCAGCTCAATTCACAATAGCCTAGCTATAGAACCAACCTAAGTGCCCTTCAACAGATGAATGGATAAAGAAAATCTGCTATCTATACACAATGAAATATTACTCCACTGTAAAGAAGAATAAAATTATGACATTTGCCAGTAAATGGATGGAACTGAAGAATATCTTGGTAGGTGAAATAAGCCAGTCTCAAAAACCTAAAGACAGAATGTTCTCTCTGATATGTGGATGCTAATCCACAACAAGAGAGGATAGGGAGAGGAAGTATAAAAGTTCACTGGATTAGATGAAGGGAAAGGAAGGAAAGGGAGGGGGGATAGGAATAGGAAAGACAGTAGAATGAAGTGAACATAATTTTCCTATGCTCATATATGAATAAATCACCAGAGTAATTCCACATCATGTTCAACCACAAGAATGGGATCCTAATTAGCATAAGTTATACTCATAACTTGCATAATTATCATATGTATATATAAGTTATATATACATATGTAAATACACATACATATATTATATATATGTATGTATAATATATCAAAATACACCCTACTGTCATATATATACATATATATATATATATATATATGTTTGTGTGTGTGTGTGTGTGTGTGTATATATATATATATAACCAAATGCATCTAATGCTGCAGTTACACGGTCTCACCAACAATCTATAACTCAGCACCAAATATTCACTCTATGAGAAATGCAAAAAAGATTAACCTCTGGGTGTGGAGGATGGGGGTTGTTAATATACATAAATAGGAAAATTGCTGATTTTCAAGGTAGTGTTATAGGTTGAATCATGTCCACCCCAAAATCATACATTGAAGTCCTACCTCCCAATACCTCAGACTATGATCTTATTGAAGTTAGGGCCTTTAAAAGGTCATCAAGTTAAAATGAGGTCCTAGGGAGGGCCCAAAGTCCAATATGACGGGTGTTCTTAAATAAAGGGGATATTTGGACTCAGAGGAAGAGACTGTAGAGAGACACAGGGAGAAGGTGGCGATCCAGAAGCCAGAGGGAGGCCTAGAATGGATTCTTCCCTCACGATCTTCAGAAGGAACAACCTGACAACACCTTGATGGCACACTTGGAGCCTCCAGAGCTATGAGTGGATAAATTTTGGTTGTGGAAGCCTCCAGATTGACATACTTGGTATCAGCATCCCTGGGAAACTAACCCACGGGGACCCTTGGACTTTGTGGTGTAATTAATATGACAGTCTTGCCTCTTCCTGTTTCCCTGACTTTTCAAAGCTGTTTTGCAACATGATCTTTCAGGTTATGCAGCAATAAACCATGACAGACACCGCCACATCCCCAAGTCTCCATTTCAGTGTTGGTCTGTTACAAAAGGCTGTCACTTCACCAGGAGAGCAGGTTTGTGCTACCTCTGGCTATCTTCCCTTCCATCTCGGCTGTCACTCAAAACTTAGAAAGCTTACCTTTCTTTTCCCATTGCCAATGCCCCGGACACCACCCCATCCCTTCTCCCCAAAGCAAACATTCAGTCTCCCTCAAAGAATATGCTTGGCTTAGAGATTCCTTTTGGCAAAACTAGATTATTCTTTTTCTCAATTCTCCCTGAACCATAAATTCATGCCTTTCGGGTTGGGCCTTCCACAGCCCATTCCACAGCAGATTTATTGCCCACTCCATCTTCCTTTTGCACTACTTAATCTGCTGTATTTTAATTGGGTAATAAAACTCTGTGTGCCACCCGGAAAAATTCCAGAGCAAGCAATCATCAGGGACATTCTCTCCGCAGCCAATTGCTAATTATTTATTCAGGCCCAAAGCCTAATTCCACCCCTGAGTGCAGTGGTTCTGAGCTGTTGCACTCCCTATTTGTAGAGCTGAGCCAGAGCAGGATGGGGAGATAGGTGGGCAACAATTGGGGTCCCCTGTGAGCACGTTCCTGGGCAGGAGGCTGTCTCTGAAGTGGGAGAGTGTAGGTGTGTGAAAGAGGCTTCTCAGCTGTTGTCACAGCAAATAGGAGGATGGCCTTGGGGCTTTGCTTTGTTAAATCCTATATTGCTAAGAAATGAGTCTGCCACAATAAATAAGGAAGTGTCCCGGTTAGGTCATGCTTAAGAGAAAAAAAAGACTAGTCCATTTGTGCTATCAGAACAATTGGACAGCCATCTGGAAGCACATTTACACAGGATAAATTACAAATTAATAAAAAATATTACTATAAAAATGAACTTTTAAACATGTTAGAAGAGAATGTGAAGATATATATATTTTATATTTTCTTTGGGGCCACCCACTTTTTTTTTTTTTTTTTTTTTTTTTTGGTGGTGGTGGTAGTGGTACTAGAGATTGAAGGCACCAGTGAACTATGTCCCCAGCCCTTTTTATTTTTTTTATTTTTGAGACAGGGTCTTGCTAAGTTGCCCTAACTGGCCTCAAACTTGTGATTCTCCTATCTCAGCCTCCAGAGTAGCTGGAATTATACACATAAACCATCTCCACCCAGTTAGGTTTCTAACTATGACACAAAATCCAAACACCTTAAAGAAAAGATTAATATATTTAACTATATAAACATTTTTTAAAATGTAAACATGCATCCCCAGCCATCTCCCCCCAAAATAAACCAAATCAGAAGATAAATGACAGATTGGGAAAAAATCAAATCAATAATAAATATCAATAACCTAATAGAAAAAGGAACAAATATGTAAACAAAGGGCTTATTAAGAGAAATAATAAGAAGTAGCTCTTAAGTATTTTTAAAGCCATTGGAAAGAAAAGAAAAATTGCAATGAAATGTTATTTTTCACTTATTTAACTACCAAAACCCTAATCTTACAAATTGTTGGTAGATGTATAAATTGGTTCAACATTTGTGAAGAGTAATTTAGAGTATCTATCTAAAGTACAAACACAGTCATGTACAGCTTAATGAAGGGGATATGTATCAAGAGATTCATTGTTAGGTGATTTTATTGTAATAACATCATAGTGTATATTTACACAAAGTAAATTACTATGACATCACCAGGTGATAAGATCTTATGGGACCATCATCATATATGTCATCTGTTATCGAACAAAATGTTCTCATCTGATGTGGTGTATATAAACTTTGATACTATAAATGTCTTCCACATGTGCCCACATATGACAAAACAACACATTATACAGGGGTTATCAATTTTTACTTTGTTTTTGAGGTACTAGAAATTGGTGCTCTACCAATGAGCTACAACCCCAGATCTTCTTTTTTAATTTTTTATTTTGAGACAAGGTCTTGCCACTCAGACTGGCCTTGAACTTGTGATCTTCCTGCCTCAGCCTCTCAAGTCTTTGGCATTACAAGCATGTTCCATCGTGCCTGGCTGTACAAAGATGATTTATGAAACATCATCCATAATAACCAAAGATTGAAAACTACTTAATGTTCATCAAAAGAGAACTGAATAAACAACTATAGTAAATCCATACAATGCAATACCTTTTACCTATGAAGAAGAGGAGGAAGGAGGAGGAGAAGAAGAAAGGAATTCTTAAAGAATCAATATGACACAATCATTCATGAAAATATAAGTACATGGTTGTGAGCCATCCATGGGCTGTGTGTGGGGGCTATGCGCATTGTAGCTATATGAGGGGACAGGTCTGGCATTGCACACTGATTGGGCTGTGAGATTCAAGTGTGCCTCTCCTCTTGCTCGGCCTGTGATCCCACACAGCACCTGAGATAGGTGTGACCTGTCAAGATGTCAATCAATCTGCTGACCACAAGACGTCATGAAGCAAGACTCCACCTTTGAAACTTTATCCCCTGCCTTATATGGTGAAGAACATTCCATTGAAACTCCTTTGTGTGTCCCCCTTATAAAAATAAAGAGATTCCAGGAGCACACTCTCTTACCTTCCAGAGCGCAAGAGGACCCTTGAGGTCGAAGAGCAGTCCTGCCCTCCATCTGAAAAATTCATGTCCCTGTGTTGCATGATTTCTTCACCGTTTTCTTCGTTTAATGTTGCAGCCAGCTCTTTTGAACCCGGCTCATCTAGTCAGCGCAGGATGCATACCTCAAATATGTATGTAAATCAAGCTTTCAGATCATTTTTTAGTTTTGTTTTTAAATGGGGTAAGGCAAAAAACTAGGGAGGTAGCTATGTGGCAGAGGCCTTGCCTAGCATACTAGAGGCCCTGGGTTCAACCCCCAGCACTGTAAAAACAAAACAAAACAGGTGAGGGGAATAAAATATGTTTAAAGAACTAAAAAATATTCAAAAGAGATGATCAACAAAGAAATAGCAGTGGTTGCTTATTGAGGAGGATGGGTGGGAGAGAGAGTTTTTTTGTTGTTGTTTTATGGGTTGTTTTTTTTTAATAGTTCTTGATGTTTGACCCATGTGAACATCATACCTATTCAAAAAAATAAATAAATAAATTGAGAACAAAATCTACTGGGAGGGAAAGAGAGAACCTGGAGACTAATTTTACACACAATGTGGTTTCCTGGCAACTAACCCTTACCAAATTCTCCATTCCTTTTCTTCAGAGCCTGTCATAGTCATGACAGCTGCAGAGGGTGGGAACTAGAAAGAAGAGAGGAGCAGAAGGGAGAAGACTGGGCCTGGGCTCACTGTCCACCCAGTTCTGCCTCTCACATTACTGTCAAAGGATATTATACAAGAAACATTGTATTTGTGGGGGAGGGAGTGTGTTTGCTAAAGGGATATTTTGCAACCCTGCTTTGTCACTCCTTCATATTTACAAATACACCAGCAGCCTAAAATAAAGGAAGCGTTCTCACCTCTTTGGACTTGAGAAAGTCTACCCATGATCCTGTGTCATCTCCCTTAGTTCGTAAATATGTCCTCCTAAGTATTTAACCAAATTTCACGGGAACACAAATAGGACATGGGGCACCCACAGAAGAGTCACCTGGACAGTCCCCAGGAGGCCCCTTCCCTCTAGTTCCAGATGCTGCTGGTCCAGGGTACATGCTCTCAATATTCAACAAATATTGAGTGAAGGCTGCATTGTACTTATTTTAATATACTGAGAATCTTTCTCCCCAAGTCTTCTGAGGCAAAGCCTCCATTTTTACTCCAATGTTGGCCATGAATGAACAGTAAGGGATGGGAGTTTGTTACCAAGGAGAGGAATTTGGTGTTTTTAAAAAGCAAAACATAGCACAAACAAAAAGTAAAGAAATCAGAATTCCCCTGGGGAATTCTCTTCCACTTGCAATATATGCTGTTAATTTAGAGTGTCACATAGCACAAACATAATTTAGGAATTGGCAGAAAAGACTGAGTATTCCAAAGATGGGGTAAACATAGGTTCTGTGAAGAAGAACTGCTACAGAAAGACTTCATTTGCTTTCTTTGGCTGGAGTCACTAGACACAGGTACTTTTGAAGCATGATTCTGAGAAGAAGGAACCAAACTCAAATATTCACTGGTTTAGGGAGGGAGAGCCAGGCTAGAGAAGAGGGTCAACAAGTTTCAGGAGGAGGCAGACACCCAGAAAATAAGCCACTCCATCCACAGCTCGGAAGACTGGGTAGACAAGTCCCTCTACATAAAAATGCACCAAGGCCGAGCTCATGTACCCAGCAATGCAGGATCACCCTCCCCATCCACCCACTCTCTCACCAAACACTCTCTCCAGGTTCTAGCATCTCTGCCTTGCTAACCACAGAGCTTCCATGGCCATCACAACAAAACTACCATCATTTTGCACCTAAGATATAGGGCCTTGACTCTGAGGAGTCACAGGGGTTACAACAAGAGGTCTAAAATGCAATAAAATGTCCTGTGAGGTTCATTTCTGTATGGGTAGCATAAGTCCTGCAGTCTTCATAAAAGCAAATTACTATTAATAAGAAAGGGGGGGGGAGAATGAAAGAAGCCAGAAGCAGTGGTGCACACCTGTAATCCCAGCAGCTTGAGAGGCTGAAGCAGGAGGATCTCAAGTTCAAAGCCAGCCTCAGCAATTTAGCAAGGACCTAAGCAACTTGGTGAGTCCCTGCCTTAAAATAAAAACTAAAAAGGACTGGGAAAGTAGCTCAGTGGTAAAGTACCTTTTGGTTCAATGTTCAGTCCCTAGTTCAAAAAAATACAGTCTGGTCCTGATTGTTTTCATGGGTCTCTGAGATGGAACTACAAACCTTTAAAGAAGTTAAGTTTGTCTAATGGGGAATAATTTTCCTATTGAAAGGAAGTCAGACTGATGGGCTAGGGGTCAGGAAAAAAAAACACACTTGGAACTTTCTGGAAACTTTCTGATTTTCTCATGTTTTCTCCTCCTCCTCCTCCTCCTCCTCCTCCTCCTCCTCCTCCTCCTCCTCCTCTTTTTCTTGGCAGTACTAGAGATTGAACCCAGAGGCACTCTACCACTGAGCTATATCTGCAGTCCCTCCACACCTTTTTTTAATTCTTCTTATTTTGAGACAGGGTTTTGTTAAATTGCTCCAACTGGCCTTGAACCTGTGCTCCTCCTGTCTCATACTCCTGAGTAGCTGGGACTGCGAGCATGCA
Source organism: Ictidomys tridecemlineatus (assembly GCF_052094955.1). Taxonomy (NCBI): domain Eukaryota; kingdom Metazoa; phylum Chordata; class Mammalia; order Rodentia; family Sciuridae; genus Ictidomys; species Ictidomys tridecemlineatus. The sequence goes on along the minus strand of NC_135484.1, from coordinate 56,155,307 downwards.
TTGCCATACCAGCTCTATTTATTTTTTTATAACTTTTTTTTGTCTACTTACTTTGTTCCATATTTAAGTGGCTTATAGGATATAAGAAATATATGTGATAAATATAAACTCAGGCACAGAAAAATGTTAATATTTTAAAAGGTCCTGACCAGGGTAAAAATTAGCCTACATATGCACAAAGAGTCTGTTACTTAAGCAGGACTTGGGTTTGTCTCAGCTTCCAGGCCCCTGAAAAAGAAAAGGAAATCAAACCGGCTACAGTTTCTCATTTTCCATGAGAAAGAAAAAGAACTGCTGACAGAAAGTTCTATCTCTAAAAGATGGTTCTCTCACAGAGCTCCACAGACTGGTGGAAGACTGACACAAGAACATCTCTCCATTACCACTGGGAAAATAACTAACAAGGCTGCTCTGTGTGTGTGTGTGTGTGTGTGTGTGTGTTCTCAAAAACTGACCAAAACAAAACTCGGTCTACTTCCGTTTCCTTTCCCTCCTACTCTGATCACCTAGCAGTTCCTACTTCTCTTTTAGACTCAATTTAAACTTCTCTTCTGGGACAAGGGGTGTGACTCAGTGACACAGCACTCATAGCAGAAGGCTCGGTCCCCAGCAATGCAAAATAGAATTAAACACATAAGAGTTTATTTGTCAGAGCTGACAAATAAAAGCCATCTCTCTATAGGAACAGAGAAGCCCTGAGATGTTCGGGTGTTGAGCTTTTGTGGGGTAGGGGTTTGGAGGTGTAGCTGTGGCACTATGAGATAGGCTTGGGGATGCCTGCATCAGAGCCATGTGGGTGGGAATAGTGTGGGATAGGCTTAGGTCGATGGCACCATGGGGCTTTCCAGAGTCAAGAGATCCTGTCCTTCTGGGATTGGCTCAGGGTTATGGTACCATGGGGTAGGTCACTAATGGGGATGGGGGGAGTTTGGGTAAGAAGAAGTACAGGAGAGCAAAACTTATCTCAAACGATGGCTGCTCAGATGTTAAATCAAGAGCCTATACTTCACTTTCTTCACTTCTCTGACCCTGCGCTGGGGCAGGCCCTGTAGTTTCTCAGAGTCCTGGATTTTTCTCTTTGGCATATTGTATTCCTTGTTTTGTGTCTGTCTTTACTAACAGACTGAAAACACACGAGGGTAGGGACCATCTGGTCATCTGAATAGATGCTGAAAAAGCATTTGACACAAGTCAGCACCCATTCATGAGGAAATCCAGGACTGGAAGTGAACTTCCTCTACATGACAGACAGCATCTGAGAAAAGCCTACACCCAACTTAATGGTGGAAGACTAAATACTTTCCCCTGAAGATCAGAAACAAAGCAAGAAGAAGAGGTATCCAGATTAGAAAGGAAAACTAGTACTTCCAGTATTCACAGATGACATGATCATCTACGTAGAAAATCCTAAGGGACTGATTTTTTTTAATTTGTTCTAATTAGTAATACATAACAGTAGTAAATATGGCAAAGATGGAAGATACAAAGTCAATACATAAAAATTAATTATATTTCTGTGGGACATAAGGTACAATTGAAAAATTGAAAAACCAACAGAGTAAAACAACAAAATGTGAAATATTTATAGATACATTTGACAAATGTATGTAGATATATAAACTAAAAACTACAAAATATTTCTCTAAGATATTAAGGGTGACCTAAATACATGCAGTTATGGATTAGAAATGAGGGGTCCCCCAAAGGCTCATGTGTGAGACAGTGCCAGAAAGTGTAGAGATGAAATGATTGGGTTATGAGAGTTTTAACCTATCAATGTGTTCATCCCCTGATAAGAATCAACTGGGTGGTAACAGTCAGCAGGTAAGCTGTGACTGGAGGAAATAGGTTACTGGGGATATGACTTTGGGGTTTTTATTTTGTTCTTTTTTGGTTCGGGGATTGAACCCAGAGGCACTTAACCACTGAGCCACATCTCCAGCCCTATTTTCTATTTTATTTAGAGACAGGGTCTCCCTGAGTTGTTTAGGGCCTTGCTAAATTGCTGAGGCTGACTTTGAACTCATGATCCTCCTGCCTCAGCCCCTCAGTCCCTGGGGTCACAGTCACGCACCACAGTGCCTGGTACTGTTAAGTACTTTCTATGACTGCTTTCAGGCTACAAAAGCAAGGTTGAAACAGAGACTACAAAATAAAAACTATTTACTATTTGGCCCTTTACAGAAAAATTTTGGTGTCTC